>NC_057810.1:329419573-329760498 GCF_018294505.1 Triticum aestivum
ACACCGCAAGATTGAACCCAAAGCTAAGCACTTCTCCCATGGCAAGAAAGATCAATCTAGTAGGCCAAACCAAACTGATAATTCGAAGAGACTTGCAAAGATAACTCAATCATACATAAAGGAATTCAGAGGAGATTCAAATATTTCTCATAGACAAACTTGATCATAAACCCACAATTCATCGGATCTCGACAAACAAACCGCAAAAAGAGTTTACATCGAATAGATCTCCACAAGAGAGGGGGAGAACATTGTATTGAGATCCAAAAAGAGAGAAGAAGCCATCTAGCTAATAACTATGGACCCGTAGGTCTATGGTAAACTACTCACAACTCATTGGAGGGGCTATGGTGTTGATGTAGAAGCCCTCTGTGGTCGATTCCCCCTCCGGTAGAACACCGGCGAAGGCTCCAAGATGCAATCTCGCGGATAGAGAAGGTTACAGCGGTGGAAATTGTGTTTTGTTGGCTCCCTGGATGTTTTCGGGGTACATAGGCTTATATAGGAGGAAGAAGTACGTTGGTGACCGCCCGAGGAGCCCACGAGACAGGGGCCGCACCCTGTAGGGGGGGCGCCCTAGGTGATGGTGCTTCTCTTGTCCCACTAGTGGACTCTCTTGACATCGATGGCTCCCATGATGTTGACCCACCTATTGCCATGCTCCATGCTAGTAAAACTCCTTCATGCCTTGACTTACCTATTTATGATGAATATGATGATGAGCATGGTGAGTTGCCTAGTTGTGATGCTATGCTTCATAGGATATCTTGTGAAAATTCTATTTGTCACGTCATGTTTGACAATCCATTGAACTTGTCATATGCTATGAGTGAGATCTCCCATATCGCATCATTTCAATCTCAACATAGTACCTATACAGGCCCCATTAAAATAAATCCCATTTGTACTTATGGCATAGATGATAAGTTGATGGTCATTGGCTTTTGTTTCTCTTGTGATGATATTGCCATGCTTCCTTTACATGATTTGCGCAATTCATCTACTATACCATGCCATGATCACATTGTTCCAAATATGCATTGTTTTAGATGTTGTCAATATTCTCCATGTGATGTTTCCATTAATGCTCATGAGGAGACCCCCATAGTTTCCTCATACTTATTCGGAGATCTTGATACATTTCATACTTTGCATGATTCCCATGATTGCGTGCACCATATGCATAACATGAATAACAATGCTCTTGATATTTCTCATGATGCATTACGTCCTTTGAGTCTCCATTATGCCATACATAATAACAAACCTCTCATGATGGATTACATGTTTCTATATCACGCATCTCATTTATTTGAGCATTGGCTATTTTGTGCTCACCGACACATGCATGTGCACATCATGATGGATGATGTGTACATCTACCATGCAGACACAATTTTTCCTTTGTCTTTGTTTTGTGTAGGTACTCATGTGTACTCGTCAACCTCTCAATCCCAAGAGTTGACTAAACGAGCTCTTGAGAGCAACGATGCTTTGGGATCCCGTGGACTATCCTTACCACCGTCCCCTTCGCGGAAGGACTATGCGCAACTCCTCTACTTGGCTCTCACACGGCTATGGGCCATTTACCACTTGTCACATTATGCTCATTTTACCGTGTTCACTTTGCATGCTATGCTTGCTTCTATGCCTTTGCCATGCAATTGTGACCCTTGCTTGCATCTACCCATGTTTCATCATTATGCTACTCCTATGTGTATTTGCATGCTTGGTAGAGATCCTTGTTGCTATTGCCATGTTTATCATGTGCCCCATGCTATTGTCCTCATATCTTGCTTTCATGCTTGTGCTATGACATGTGAATTATTCATGCCCACTATTTGCACCAATGACATGTTTGCCATGATTCCTTCTAGTATGTTGCATCTTCGCACTAGTAGCATACTTGACTTGATCGCTATGATAGCTAGCCATGTTGCATCACCCATGTTCCACTATTACTTGCTTTCTTTGGTTGATGACATATATGCTCATGCCTCTCACATGATATATCTTGATCATTGTCTCTTGTGTCCATTAGTTGCCTCTTTCATATCCACTTGTATTGAGTGCAACCATACTATGCTTATTGATCTTGGAGACTTTGACACCTTACTTGGGATGCATACTTCTTTCCTTGAGCCTCTTGTATTTGGTTGTTCTTGCATCATATGCCTCCACACTATGAAATGCTCCCTTGTACCTTCTTATGATGAGCTTGATGCATACCCTTGTTGGGTATCTTACCACTTGAATGATAGGTTTTGCATTTCCACTAACCTCATTTGTTTTTCCAAGTGTTTATCATGTTCTTTCATTTTGGAGGATTCACAAGGCGGTGCCGTTAGGCGACATATTGGTTATGTGAAGGCATACATGATGTACGACTCCAACATCTTTGGGAACTTTCTTGAGGTGAACTCCTTCTCTTTGAGCCATCCTCAATTACGCATATTGGATGGGTCACTCTTTCATTGTTGTTTCCTTCTTGTTGTCTATATGATACATCTCGTGAATGGAGGAGCGACATTCGAGATTGGCTACATGGACCTTCACATTGAGGAGCGTCGGACTTATTGGATGCACCTTCGGCACTCCACTCATGCCTCGACATCAAGCTTTGGTACACCAACACCTCCATATTTGTTGATTGTGCTCATACATGTCATGCTCGATGGACATATCATACTCACCACAAGTTTGCACACCATGCATGGAGTGACTCACATTATGCTTGTCTTGTTGCATCTATTTCCATGTCACCTATGATATATGAGATTGTGCATTTCCTTAGCAAATTTGTTGTGATCTACCTTGATGGCATATTCATACATCATGATCATATCATCCACCATCAATTGCATGATAAAATAAACATGTTGAGCATCCATTGCCATATTCATGCTATTGATAAACTGTCTCACTATGACATCATTTTGCACCGTGGTTGCATTGATCATATTCACAACACATTTCTGTGCACAATGATTGCATGTCCTCCCATGAATGCTTTGCATCTCATTCTACATCATCTTGATAAGCTTCATGCGCTTTGTCACGACCAATCTTGTCGCACGGACTCATTCTTATATGATGGACACTTTGTGTGCGCTAACCATTGTATTTCCGAGTGTTGCTTGTGTTTGCTCTTTTTGCATGTCTATCACTCTGGTGACACCTTGGACTACTTGGATTCCGCCATGTCTTCAACTTCGTCCAACTACAAGTCCCTCTACGACAACCGTTTCCATGGTGATGAGGATCACGATCCGAGGTTGGATCTTTCCCAAGGGGGGGGGAGATGATGCGGAGCATCCCACGGTCATCCCCATGTACACTCCGATTACTCTCCATACCCTAAGAGGAAATATGACGAGACCTCGAACATACGCCATTGGAACTAAGGTGAACCCGCTCTTCTTCGAGAACATCATGAATATCCATTGGACTTGCTTGCTACCTCACCAAAGTGCTCTATGTGTCCTTAGGTACGAAGACCGACGACCACAAGCTGGTGAGGGACACCCCAAAGGAGTTGGAGAAGGACCACAAGGCCACAAGGAAGAAGATGGAGCCCAATAGGTGCTGGACAGGAGGTCCCAGGCGACCCTGTGCACACGGGCCTGTACCGTGCCCACGGGACCCCCGTGCGCACGGGCCCAACTTACCCCGTGCGCACGGGCTCATCAGGATGGGCTGCTGTGATCCCCAATCCGAGCCCCTCTTCACCCACTTCGACCCCAAGACTATATAAACCGTACCTAGGGCTATGTTTAGGGTAAGCAAAGTAGTTGATACACATTTGTGAGCTTTGCTCCATGGATCCACTCCACTAGGAGATCAAGACCTCCTCTTGGAGTGACCAAACATCAAGACCTCCTTCTTGGGGAAGGATCCCAATCATAGGATCATCAAGCCCTCGCCTCCTTCATAGGATTTGGGATGAACTCTACCATGTATCTTATTTCCCTTTGTTGTTCATGTACCTTGTGGATCTTATGTGTTTGATTGTCTAGTGGATGTGTGATTTTTGACTTGTTCTTGAGTGTTCCTCTTGTTTTCCCTCTTTTGTTCATCTTGTTCTTGGGGATTCCCCCTCCAATTCGTGAACAGAACTCAAAATTCTAAAGGACTAGACGCTAAGACCAGCAACTTGACACAATGATGCAACCGTAAATTCAACAAAGCAAATACAGAAAAGATTATGCAAAGGCTGAGATTGGATCGGATGGGATGAACTAACCCTAATTTTTTTTGGCTTTTTTGTGGACTATAGGTATGAAGAACAGACTCGATATAAACTTCGAAAAACTATAAAATCTCACCAAGCAACCTGGAAATCTTATACCACTTGATAGAGGCAAAGGTGTCCCGTCTTTCGACGAGATGATGGATATCGCTTTGGTGGAAGTCGACTTTGACGATCCGACTACGAACGTGCGAGGAAGTCGCGCCTTAGCAATCGCTAAACCAACTCCGAGAGGTTATTGACCATGCCGGAGCACGATCAACCTGACCACGAGGGTCTGTTTCCTGCAAGCAAACGAAGAACAAGCAAGAAACTGAGATTGCAATCTGGATATTGTGAATATAAGAGGAAAGCTTTATTGATCAAGGTGGGGTTCTGTGACGCCTTTGTCTGGTCGTTGAACACAAACGAAGTACGCGAAGTTGCATCTATGGCGAACTTTAATCTAAACAAAACCCCAAAGTCTAAACGGTGCCCTAAGGGCTGTATATATGGAGGAAGAGGGGGTGAATTTCGTGGCCCTTGGTATAGGGGTCCGAAACTAACCCTATCTCTTGTTTCCCCACACATAGGGACTCTAAAAATAGCCTATACTTATGTATTTCGAAATTACATGGGCCTGGCCCAATAATAAGGTGACGCAGCACCTAGAATAGCCTCTGGACGAAATTTATGAAGTGTCATCTTGTATATTTCGTCCAAGGCTTCATGCACTCATTATGGTGGCTTCAAAGTCCTGAAATCATCACTTGTAACTCCGTTCTTGTTCCCCTTGCGCATGCCATCATCTCCATGCTTGTTCTTGCTCCAATGTTCATCCTTCTCCAAGCTAGGCCCTTCATTTGTAAGCAAAACAAATGTATCCAATTTAGGCAGCATCATATTCTCATGAACATTAGAATCATTACCAAGAAACGAAAGTACCTGATAATTTATTTTGCGTGCGCGAGCTCTAGTAATTGGTACAGTATATGTAGCAGTAGGGGCTATGGGTGTAACAATGGTATTGATGTCCTCATCACTATGGCAGTCCTTGAAAGTACTTCATTTTCCCATGCGCTTTTTGCCTAACCGCCCCAAAATTTCTTGTCCTCTATAGTGGAGATATTGTTTCCACATATATATTACCGATGCCAGGAATGCTGATGTGGAGCATCCCTCGCTCATCCCCATGGACGTACCTACATCTCCCTCAACACCACTTGGACCCATGACAAGAGCTAGAGCAAAGGCTATTGAAGATAAGGTGAACTCGCTCCTCTACGAACTCCCTCTCTGATACGGGGCTAACCCGGTGTAGGCCGATCTTTCACGTTTGGAGTGGGATCCCTCGAAGAACACGATGAACACGGGGAAGAACGGAGAGAAATCACAAGGGGAAACACTCAAGAACAAGTCCGATCACACATCCACTAGACAATCAAACACACAAGATCCACAAGGTACATGAACAACAAAGGGAAAGATACAAGGTAAGGTTCATCTCCAAGAGGAGGTCTTGATGATATCCCGCAGGATCTTCTCACATCGAGGTCTAGAACTCCATGGGAGTGGTAGTCTCTCTCTCTCAAGAGTAGAGGTAGGTGCAAAGCTCACCTAAGAATGAGCTATCATATTTGCTTCCCCTAGAAAGAAGGTGGAGGTGGTCTATTTAAAGTCTAAGCCACGAAGGGGTAAGTGGGAGAGGATACATGGGGTGAAAACCCCCTTCACTGCGCGCAGGAAAGCCAGTAGTACCAGTCATGTGGCTGGTAGTACCGCTGGGAGCTTATGCGGGCCGGTAGTACCGGTTAAGTGGGGGCGGTAGTACCACTGGGAGTCCAGACGCTTGATGAGGACATCAATACCATTGTTACACCCACAGGCCCTGCTGCTATACATACTGGACCAACTACTAGAGCTCGCGCAAGCCAACTAAATTACCAGGTACTTTCGTTTCTTGGTAATGATTCTAATGTTCATGAGAATATGATGCTGCCTAAATTGGATACATTTGTTTTGCTTACAAATGAAGGGCCTAGCTTGGAGAAGGATGAACATTGGAGCAAGAACAAGCATGGAGATGATGGCATGCGCAAGGGGAACAAGAACGGAGTTACAAGTGATGATTTCAGGACTTTGAAGCCACCATAATGGGTGCAGGAAACCTTGGACGAAATATACAAGATGCCACTTCATAAATTTCGTCCCGAGGCTATTTTAGGTGCTGCGTCACCTTATTATTGGGCCAGGCCCATGTAATTTCGAAATACATAAGTATAGGCTATTTTTAGAGTCCGTATGTGTGGGGAAACAAGAGATAGGGTTGATTTCGGACCCCTCCACCAAGGGCCACGAAATTCCCCCCTCTTCCTCCATATATACAGCCCTTAGGGCATCGTTTAGACTTTGGGTTTTGTTTAGATTAAAAGTTCGCCATAGCTGCAACTTCGCGTACTTCGTTTGTGTTCAACGACCAGACAAAGGCGTCACAGAACCCCACCTTGATCAATAAAGCTTTCATCTTATATTCGCAATATCCAGATTGCAATCTTAGTTTCTTGCTTGTTCTTCGTTTGCTCGCAGGAAACAGACCCTCGTGGTCAGGTTGATCGTGCTCCGGCGTGGTCAATAACCTCTCGGAGTTGGTTTAGCGATTGCTAAGGCGCGACGTCCTCGCACGTTCATAGTCGGATCGTCAAAGTCGACTTCCACCAAAGCGAAATCCACCATCTCATCGAAAGACGGGACACCTTTGCCTCTATCAAGTGGTATCAGATTTCCAGGTTGCTCGGTGAGATTTTACAGTTTTTCGTAGTTTAGATCGAGTCTGTCTTCATACCTATAGTCCACGAAAAAGCCACACAAAAAAATTTAGGGTTAGTTCATCATATCCGAACCAATCTGAGCCTTTGCATAATCTTTTTAGGGTTTTGCTTTGTTGAATTTGCGGTTGCATCGTCGTGTCTAGTTGCTGGTCTTAGAGTCTAGTCTTTTAGAGTTTCGAGTTCTGGTCATAAGTTGTCACGCCGCCGCCGCACCATCATCATCGGCCCTGCCATCTACCACCACCGCTTATCCGCCACCGCTCCGAATCCGTATCCATATACCACCACCAGTCCGTGTCCATATACCACCACCGATCCATATCCATATACTACCACCGCTACCACCACCGCTGCCATATACCACCACCATATATCCACCACCAATCCGAGTTCCTTGCATATTAGGTTTGTTTTCGAGATCCATCTAGATTCCTATTCGTGTTTTCTGCAGGCCGATCTTCATCATGGACACCACGTGCACCTTCTACTTCAACTGCACCAGCACCTCCATCCGGTGCCACCTCCAGCCGTGATACAAGAAAATAGGCACAACGACCATTATCTGCCAAGAGCGCACCTGCGGGGCCTGCACAGCGTTCTTCTTCTTCCATGGCATCAACAGGGCACACAAGTGATATTATTTGTCGTCGTTGTAAGGGAGGAGGTCATTATGCGAGGGAATGCAAATCTCCGCGTGTGATGATTGCTACTGCGGATGGTGGATATGAGTCCGCTAGTGACTATGATGAGGAGACATTGGCTCTTATTACACGTGAAGAACATGGTGGAGATGATTCTGATCATGAGACGCAATACATGGCTCCTGAAGACGCTGACAGGTATGAACGTTTAGTTTCTCAACGTGTTTTGAGTGTGCAGGTCACACAAGCTGAGCAAAATCAGAGGCACAATTTGTTCCATACCAAGGGAGTTGTGAAGGAACGTTCTGTGCGCGTCATAATAGACGGAGGGAGCTGCAACAACTTGGCTAGCATGGAGATGGTGGAGAAGCTTTCTCTCACCACAAGACCACATCCACATCCTTACTACATCCAATGGTTCAACAACAGCGGCAAGGTTAAGGTAACACGTACTGTTCGTGTGCATTTTAGTATCTCTACATATGCTGATTATGTTGATTGTGATGTGGTACCTATGCAAGCATGTTCCTTATTACTTGGTAGACCATGGCAATTTGATAAAAATTCTGTACACCATGGTAGAAACAATCACTATACTCTTGTTCATAAGGATAAAAATATTACTTTGCTTCCTATGACTCCTGATTCCATTTTGAAAGATGATATTAATAGAGCTAATAAAGCACAACAGGAGAAGAATAAGAGTGAAAATCAGATTGTGGCAAAAGAATTTGAGCAACAAATGAAGCCTAATAATAAACCATCTAGTGTTGCTTCTGAAATTAAATTGAAAAGTGCATGTTTATTTGCCACCAAATCTGATATTGATGAGCTAGATTTCAGCAAATCTGTTTGCTATGCTTTTGTGTGCAAAGAGGCATTATTTTCATTCGAGGATGTGCCTTCCTCTTTGCCTCCTGCTGTCACTAACATTTTGCAGGAGTTCGCTGACGTCTTTCCACAAGACGTGCCACCGAGATTACCGCCTATTCGAGGGATTGAGCATCAAATTGACTTAATTCCCGGTGCTTCACTGCCAAACCGTGCACCATACCGTACCAATCCAGAGGAGACGAAGGAGATTATGCGTCAAGTACAAGAGCTGCTCGACAAAGGTTATATACGCGAATCCCTTAGTCCTTGTGTTGTTCCTATTATTCTAGTGCCGAAAAAGGATGGTACATCACGTATGTGTGTTGATTGTAGAGGCATTAATAATATTACTATTCGTTATCGTCATCCTATTCCTAGGCTAGATGATATGCTTGATGAATTGAGTGGCTCTACAATATTCTCCAAAGTTGATTTGCGTAGTGGATACCATCAAATTCGTATGAAATTGGGAGATGAATGGAAAACAGCATTTAAAACTAAGTTTGGATTATATGAGTGGTTAGTCATGCCTTTTGGGTTAACTAATGCGCCTAGTACTTTCATGAGACTAATGAACGAAGTTTTACGTGCTTTCATTGGACGATTTGTGGTAGTCTATTTTGATGATATACTGATTTATAGCAGATCTTTGGAAGAACATTTGGAACATTTACATGCTGTTTTTATTGCTCTACGTGATGCACATTTGTTTGGTAACCTTGGGAAGTGCACCTTTTGCACCGACCGAGTATCTTTTCTTGGCTATGTTGTTACTCCACAGGGAATTGAAGTTGACAAAGCCAAGATTGAAGCTATTGAGAGTTGGCCGCAGCCCAAAACGGTCACACAAGTGAGGAGTTTTCTTGGCCTCGCTGGATTCTATAGGCGTTTTGTGAGAGATTTCAGCACCATTGCTGCACCTCTCAACGAGCTTACAAAGAAGGATGTGCCTTTTGTTTGGGGTACCGCACAGGAAGAAGCCTTCACGGTATTGAAAGATAAGTTGACACATGCTCCTTCACTCCAACTTCCTGATTTTAATAAGACTTTTGAGCTTGAATGTGATGCTAGTGGAATTGGATTAGGAGGTGTGTTATTACAAGATGGCAAACCTGTTGCATACTTTTCTGAAAAATTGAGTGGGCCTAGTCTGAATTATTCTACTTATGATAAAGAATTATATGCTCTTGTTCGAACTTTAGAAACATGGCAACATTATTTATGGCCCAAAGAATTTGTTATACATTCTGATCATGAATCTTTGAAACATATTAAAAGTCATGCTAAACTGAATCGTAGACATGCTAAATGGGTTGAATTCATTGAGACTTTCCCTTATGTCATTAAACACAAGAAGGGAAAAGAAAATGTTATTGCTGATGCATTGTCTCGTCGCTATACTATGCTTTCACAACTTGACTTCAAAATATTTGGTTTGGAGACCATCAAAGATTAATATGTGCATGATGCTGATTTTAAAGATGTAATGCAGATTTGTAAAGAAGGAAGAATGTGGAACAAGTTTGTCGTTAACGATGGATTTGTGTTTCGTGCTAACAAGCTATGCATTCCAGCTAGCTCCGTTCGTCTTTTGTTGTTGCAGGAAGCGCATGGAGGAGGATTAATGGGACATTTTGGCGTGAAGAAGATGGAGGACGTACTTGCTACACATTTCTTTTGGCCAAAGATGAGACGGGATGTTGAGCGTTTTATTGCTCGATGCACTACATGTCAAAAAGCTAAGTCACGACTCAATCCTCATGGTTTATATATGCCTTTGCCTGTACCTAGCGTTCCTTGGGAGGATATATCTATGGACTTTGTTTTAGGTTTACCTCGAACAAAGAAGGGGAGGGATAGCATATTTGTTGTCGTGGATAGATTTTCGAAAATGGCACACTTTATACCATGTCATAAAAGCGATGATGCTGTTAATGTTGCTGATTTGTTCTTTCGTGAAATTATTCGCTTGCATGGTGTGCCAAATACTATTGTTTCAGATCGTGATACTAAATTTCTTAGCCACTTTTGGAGATGTTTATGGGCTAAGTTGGGGACTAAACTGCTTTTTAGTACTACTTGTCACCCCCAAACTGATGGACAAACTGAAGTAGTCAATAGAATGTTGTCTACTATGCTTAGGGCTGTTTTGAAGAATAATAAGAAAATGTGGGAGGAATGCTTGCCTCATATTGAATTTGCTTATAATCGTTCATTGCATTCTACTACTAAGATGTGCCCTTTTGAAGTTGTGTATGGTTTCCTACCTCGTGCACCTATTGATTTGTTGCCTCTTCCATCGTCGGAGAAGGTTAATTTTGATGCTAAACAACGTGCTGAATTGATTTTAAAAATGCATGAGTTAACTAAGGAAAACATTGAGCGTATGAATGCTAAATATAAACTTGCTGGAGATAAGGGTAGAAAACATGTTGTGTTTGCACCTGGAGATCTTGTTTGGTTACATTTGCGTAAGGATAGATTTCCTGATTTGCGCAAATCAAAGCTAATGCCACGTGCTGATGGTCCCTTTAAGGTGTTAGAGAAAATAAATGATAATGCATATAAACTTGAGCTGCCTGCAGATTTTGGGGTTAGTCCCACTTTTAACATTGCAGATTTGAAGCCTTATTTGGGTGAGGAAGATGAGTTTCCGTCGAGGACGACTTCATTTCAAGAAGGGGAGGATGATGAGGACATCAATACCATTGTTACACCCACAGGCCCTGCTGCTATACATACTGGACCAATTACTAGAGCTCGCGCACGCCAACTAAATTACCAGGTACTTTCGTTTCTTGGTAATGATTCTAATGTTCATGAGAATATGATGCTGCCTGAATTGGATACATTTGTTTTGCTTACAAATGAAGGGCCTAGCTTGGAGAAGGATGAACATTGGAGCAAGAACAAGCATGGAGATGATGGCATGCGCAAGGGGAACAAGAACGGAGTTACAAGTGATGATTTCAGGACTTTGAAGCCACCATAATGGGTGCAGGAAACCTTGGACGAAATATACAAGATGCCACTTCATAAATTTCGTCCCGAGGCTATTTTAGGTGCTGCGTCACCTTATTATTGGGCCAGGCCCATGTAATTTCGAAATACATAAGTATATGCTATTTTTAGAGTCCGTATGTGTGGGGAAACAAGAGATAGGGTTGATTTCGGACCCCTCCACCAAGGGCCACGAAATTCCCCCCTCTTCCTCCATATATACAGCCCTTAGGGCATCGTTTAGACTTTGGGTTTTGTTTAGATTAAAAGTTCGCCATAGCTGCAACTTCGCGTACTTCGTTTGTGTTCAACGACCAGACAAAGGCGTCACAGAACCCCACCTTGATCAATAAAGCTTTCATCTTATATTCGCAATATCCAGATTGCAATCTTAGTTTCTTGCTTGTTCTTCGTTTGCTCGCAGGAAACAGACCCTCGTGGTCAGGTTGATCGTGCTCCGGCGTGGTCAATAACCTCTCGGAGTTGGTTTAACGATTGCTAAGGCGCGACGTCCTCGCACGTTCGTAGTCGGATCGTCAAAGTCGACTTCCACCAAAGCGAAATCCACCATCTCATCGAAAGACGGGACACCTTTGCCTCTATCAACGCTGGTTCTGGAGGTGTACGCCGAAGGGGCAGCAGTTGTTCCGGTTGTCAGGGCGGTTGTACCGGTCTATTGGCAAAAACCAGTACAACCGGTGCAGCACCGGCCTTGCACCACTCGATCACAGAAGGCGGGCCTGTTGTTGGGCAGTAGACGGCCGGTTGTTCCGCCCGGGCAGTAGTTCGGCGGTTGTTCCGGTCCTTCTGGGCTGGGCAGATTTCTCTTCTACCTCCTCTTCCATGCTTCTCTCGCAGGTGGTGTAGTTGTACACTTGCACTCACACTCCTCCTCGTCCATGGTGTTCCCACAATACCTATGTATGCACATGAGAGGAGTGTCAAGTAGTATACCATCCTCGAAGGGGTCAAGTGAACACGTGTAAAGGAGAAGATTCACCTTTATGTATGAGAAGTAGAGGTCGCATGTGTCACTTGCCGAACGAACTCTTGACATGGTGATGTTCATAGGATGCTCCGCATCATCCCCTCCCCCTTCGGAAAGATCTGACCTCGGATCGAAAACCAAATCACCATGGGAAAGAGATGGCATCGCCGTGTAGGATTGGTCAATCACCAAGTTCTCGTCATCTTCAAGCTCGCAATGGGCACTCTCCAATGCCGCACCGTCTTGGGATTCCTTCAAAATGAGCAAGAACAACAAACACTTGGAAAAACAAATGTGGTTAGCGTTAGTGCAAAACCAAGCATTCAAGTGGTGATTCACCAAACAAGTGTCGTCATCAAGCATAGCATATGGTGTGACAAAGGATTGTGACATGGCATGTAAGCATATCAATCGAGCACAAGCAAAGATATCATGGGGACAAGTATGCATATGTGAGGTAGAGGTGCAAATATGTGTGACAAGAGAATAAGCATCTACTTCGAGGTCATAGCAAGCATTCACAAATTGCTCAATGAAAGGTCGATGGTAGGCATAGGAAAGGTTCACAACACCAAATAAAATGAAGTGTCTAAACACATCGGTCAAGTGCAAGACAATCCAAGCATAACGTGCATAGGGTGTAGTGAATATAGTGTGCCACTCGACACAATAGAAAGAGCAAATGTTCATCATGTGTGAGGCAATCAAGTCAAGCATGTGAAAATCAATGGGACATGGCATATGTGAAGAAATGGTATTGTTGCAACCAAACATATGATGGGGGCAAGTAATCCACAAGTCGGATGCAACACACAAGGCATGTATATCATGAAGCAAGGAAATGCGAAAATGGCAAGGCGAGGCAAGATCTCTAACATATGCGTGATCAAGTGGTCCACGATGGCCAATAAGCTTCATGGGAAGCAACACAAGTAGTATGATAGTAGCAAGTAGTCCAAGAATTGGATGCAACATGCAAGGTATATATTTCATGAAGCAACACATGAAGTATGCGTGCAAATGGTGCAAGCAACACATGAAGTATGATCCATAATATCCAAGCTCAAGAAGGATGTCACCTTGAAAGCGTGTCCTTGTGCATTCTTCACAATGCCAAAGTTTTAGGAAATGTGGTGTAGGAGCGAGTTGTGGTAGAATGTATGAGGCTCACTCTCAAGAGCTCGAATGGTCAACTCACGTGAAGTGGAAGTCGACACAAAGTCCAAGTATCCTACACATGCACACAACAAAGCAAAGAATGTATGCGCATGGTAGATAAACACATCATCCATCATGTTGGTTCTCTTCTCTTGCACATAACCATTAGAAGAACAAGCGCATGAGTAATATGATGCAACAATCATGAGGACATCAATACCATTGTTACACCCATAGCCCCTACTGCTACATATACTGGACCAATTACTAGAGCTCGCGCACGCCAAATAAATTATCAGGGCCTTGCTTGGAGAAGGATGAACATTGGAGCAAGAACAAGCATGTAGATGATGGCATGCACAAGGGGAACAAGAACGGAGTTACAAGTGATGATTTCAGGACTTTGAAGCCACCATAATGAGTGCATGAAGCCTTGGACGAAATATACAAGATGCCACTTCATAAATTTTGTCTAGAGGCTATTCTAGGTGTTGCGTCACCTTATTATTGGGCCAGGCCCACGTAATTTCGAAATACATAAGTATAGGCTATTTTTAGAGTCTGTATGTGTGGGGAAATAAGAGATAGGGTTAGTTTCGGACCCCTCCACCAAGGGCCACGAAATTCACCCCCTCTTCCTCCATATATACACAGCCCTTAGGGCACTGTTTAGACTTTGGGTTTTATTTAGTTAAAAGTTAGCTATCGCTGCAACTTCGTGTACTTCGTTTGTGTACAACGACCAGATCAAGGCCGCTTATGAAACCCCACTTTTATCAATACTTCATCCATATTCACATTATTCAGATTGCTTAATCATATTCTTGCTTGTTCTTCGATTGCTTGCAGGAATAGACCTTCGTGGTCAGGTTGATCGTGCTCCGGCGTGGTCAATAACCTCTTGGAGTTGGTTTAGCAATTGCTAAGGCGCAATGTTGTTGCACGTTTGTAGTCAGATCGTCAAAGTTGTGATGTAGGGTAGAACCCTAGGAAGGACCTTTTCACACTTGGAGGGGGAAAAAGGAGAGAAACCACAAGAACAACAAGAACACAAAGATGAACACAAGAGGTAATCACGCCAACAATTCCCAATTACACATCCACTAGAGTAACAACACAAGATCCTCAAGTCACAAACACAATCAAAGGAAAGATACAATGGCACAGTTCATCCCAAATCCAAAGGAAGAGGGGTCTTGAAGGTAGTCTTCTCCCAATGGAGGTCTTGAAATCCTCAAGGATTCTTCCCTATGGGGTCTTGATCCTCAAAGAGGGAAGGTAATGGAGCAAAGCTCACAAAGATCTCATCTAATACTTTGCTAACCCTAAACATGGTCCTAGGTACGGAATATATAGCCTTGGGGTCGAGGGAGAAGAAGTGGAGCCGAAGATGCAATCTCAGTCGGCCATCCTAGGCGCATGGGGTAAGTTGGGCCCGTGCGCATGGGGGTCCCGTGGGCACGGTACAGGCCCGTGCGCATGGGGTGCTCCAGAGCCTGTTTCCTGTGTAGCCCATGGGCACGGGGTCTTGGGGGCCCGTGTGCATGGGGTCGCCTGGGACTTCCTGTGTTGCTGCTGTTGCACTCCGTCTTGATTCGTACAGCCTTGGGGTGGTCCTCCTTCTCCTTGGGGATGCTCCTGAGCTTCTTGGTGGTGTTCCACTTCATACCTAAGGAGGTATAGCATATTTTGCTGAGGTAGTAGACATGTTCCATTTGTGTCCATATGCAAGTCTAGTAGGAAGGAGTTCACCTCGGTTTCCAAAGCACGTGCTCTAGCTCTTGTCATGGGTCCTTGTGGGGTTGGATGTGTCGATGTAGAGTCCATGGGGATGATGGAAGGATGCTCCGCATCATCTCCCCTCCCTTGGGAAATATCCGACCTCGGATCAAAATCTTCATCACCATGGAAAGGCGAGAGGTCTTTGACATTGAAGATGTCGCTCATGTTGTACTTGTCTCGTGGGAGTTCAATCTTTTAGGCGTTGTCGTTGTAGCGTGCTAGCACCTTGAATGGTCCATCGGTTCGAGGTAGTAGTTTGGACTTGCCTTTGTTGGGGAAGCGGTCCTTGCGAAGGTGTAGCCACACGAGATCACCTATGTTGAAGATCATTGGTTGTTTGTTGACGTTGAGATTGGTCGCTAGTCGATGTACTTGGCGCTCGATGATGGTCCTTGTATCTTCATGCATCTTCTTGATGTAGCTTGCTCATGCACTCGCATCCATGTTGGTGCGCTCTTGTAGAGGGAGAGGTAGAATGTCCAATGGGGACAACGGGTTGAAGCCGTAGACGACCTCGAAGGGGGACTTGCCGGTAGTCGAATGTCTTGCCCGGTTGTAGACGTACTCGACGATTGGTAGACACGCCTCCCACTCCTTGATGTTCTTCTTGATCAACACGCGAAGTAGAGTGAATATTGTCCGGTTTGTCACCTCCGTTTGGCCATCGGTTTGGGGATGGTATGCGGATGAGAACAAGAGCTTGATTTCGAGCTTGGCGCATAGAGTCTTCCAAAAGTAACTCAAGAACTTGACATCGCGGTCAGAGACGATCGACTTTGGTACTCCATGGAGGCGCAAGATTTCCCTACAAAAGAGATTTGCAACATGTGAAGCATCGTCTATCTTGTTGCAAGGAATGAAATGTGCCATCTTAGAAAATCTGTCCACAACAACAAACACAGAGTCCTTTCCATTTTGAGTTTGATAAGGAATAGGAAGGAGGCAAACCAAGTACAAAATCCATACTAATGTCTTCCCAAGGTTGATAAGGAATAGGAAGGGGCATGTAAAGACCATGAGATTGAGCTTTAGACTTAGCTTTGCGACATGTAGAGCATCGGGTGGTGAAGCGTGAGACGTCGCGGAACATCTTAGGCCAAAAGTAGTTCTTGGAGAGCGTGCCGAAAGTCTTGTCGTGGCCAAAGTGTCCCATGAGTCCGCCTCCATGAGCCTCTTGCAAAAGGAGCAAACGAAGAGAAGACTCGGGAATGCATAGTTTGTTAGCTCTCATAAGATAACCATCCTTGATGTAATATTGTTCCCAAGATGTATGTGTCAAACATTTAGCATAATGAGGTGCAAAAGATGGATCATTATCATACAAGTCTTTTATGTGCTCGAAGCCAATAACATTCAACTCAAGTTTAGTGACAAGCGTGCATATGTGTGAAAGTGCATCGGCAACTACATTTTCCTTACCCTTAATGTACTTCATCACATGTGGGAAAGATTACATAAATTCACTCCATTTGGCATGACGCTTGTTCAACTTAGTTTGACCTTTTAAGTATTTTACTGTTTCATGATTGGTATGTATGACAAACTCATCAGGTCTAAGATAATGCTCCCAAACATGTAGGACACGCACTAAAGCATACAATTCTTTGTCATAGAAGGGATAGTTAAGTTGAGCACCGGAGAGTGTTTCACTAAAATATGCAATTGCTCGTTTTTCTTGCATCAAAACTCCGCCAATTCTGGTACCACTTGCATCACAATGAACCTCAAAAGTTTTGTTAAAGTTGGGCAAAGCAAGAATTGGAGCATGAGTAAGCAAAGATTTGAGATCATCGAAAGCGGTTGATTGCAAAGATCCCCAAACAAAAGGAGCATTCTTCTTACTCAAAGCATGCAAAGGGGCGGCAATAGTGCTAAAGTTTTTCACAAAGCGACGATAAAAACCCGCAAGACCAAGAAAACTTCGCACTTGTTGCAAATTGGTGGGTTGGGGCCAAGTTTTAATTGCTTCAATTTTAGTTTCATCAACATGGACACCCTTGGAACAGACAATGAAACCCAAGAAAACCACTTTCTCAGCACCAAATGTGCACTTTTTCATGTTGGCATAAAGACTTTCCTTGCGAAGTGTTTGCAAAACAACCCTAACATGGTCAAGATGCTCTTTCATGGTTTTGCTAAACACAAGAATATCATCGATGTAAACCACAACAAAGACTCCAATATAAGGGCGAAGTACATGATGCATGAGACACACGAAAGTACCGGGAGCCTCCGATAAACCCATAGGCACGATAACCACTCATATAAGCCAAATTTTGTTTTGAAAGCAGTTTTCCATTCATCACCTTCTTGTATGCGGATTTGATAATAACCACTTTTAAGATCAATTGTTGATAAAAAGTTGGCTCCACTAAGTTCATCAAGCATATCATCTAAGCAAGGAATGGGATGCCTATAGCGAACGGTGATAGCATTTATAGGTCTACAATCGGAACACAAGCGGAAACTTCCATCGGGCTTAGGCACAAGTATAACGGGAACGGCACAAAGGCTTAAGCTTTCACGTACATGACCGTTGTCGATTAGTTGTTGTACTTGCCGTTGAATCTCCTTGGTTTCTTCGGGATTGACATGGTATGGAGCTTTGTTGGGAAGTGGCGCTCCGGGAATGAGGTCGATTTGATGCTCAATGCCTCGTAGAGGAGGTAGACCCGGAGGTAGCTCATTGGGGAAAACATCTTGAAATTCCTACAAAAGAGATTGAAACATGAAAGGTAGCTCATGACTGGTGTTAGTTTTGGTTCTCCATCCTTGCACACAAGGACAAAGTGCATCACACTCGATGGGTTCTCACACACTTCTGTCATCTCACTTTTTGTGGCGAATAGTATCAGGTTTTTCTCTCTAGGCGAAGAGGCGCTCAAGTTTGGCTTGTTGCTCTCACTCATGTTTTGGTGGCTCACTTTCTCACTCTTCTCTCTATGGTGGGTGGCTTGCTTGTCGGCTATCACTTGACTAGGAGACATAGGTCGTAGAACATATTCCTTCCCTTTCATCTTGAAGCTATAGTGATTGGTACGCCCATTGTGGACGACACCACGGTCGAATTGCCATGGTCGACCAAGAAGGAGGTGGCAAACGGTCACTAGGACCACATCACACTCCAAAGTGTCCTCATATGCACCAATTTTGCAGGAGACTTGGACCGTATGCTCAACTCGTATAGTGCCGGAGTCACTTAGCCATTGAACCTTGTAGGGGTGCGGGTGCCTCCTCTTGACCAATTGAAGCTTGTAGCATAGTTCTTCACTTGCCAAGTTGTGGCAACTACCTCCATCGATGATGCCTTTGACGGACCTTCCATTGATGCCGGCCTTGGTGTGGAAGATATGGCATCATTGGTCTTCTTCTTGTTGATGTTGAAGTGTCAAGACCTTGGAGACAACGAGAGCGGGACTCGTATCTTCATCACAAAAGACTTGATCATCTTCATCCTCGTTCACGCGCCGGTGCATGGCCACTTGCCCAATAGCTTCTAGTTCATCTTCACTCATTGAGTCGTAGGTGCCATCGTCGTTGAGGATCATGGTGCGCTTGTTGGTGCATTGGAAGGACTTGTGGCCTCGGCCGCCACATGTGAAGCACTTGATTGAACTTGTCTTGACGGTCTCATCGGTCGGAGTAGAGGAAGAAGCACACGGCTTGTAGTTGCTTGTAGTAGGAGGAAGACGACTTGAACTTGACGAAGGTTTCTTGTATGTTGTCTTGTCGTCGTTGCTTGGAGAAGGCTTGGTTGAGGTAGATGTTGGAGGAGTTGTTGAAGCTTGATTGTTGGAGAAGCCATAGGTTTTGGATGAGTACTTGGCGTACTTGAAGTCATCTTGCACTTGACGTTCTGCCTTGGTCGCTTGATGCACTAGCTCGATGAGGTTGGAGTAGGGTTGGAAGTCGGCGATCTTCTTGATGGGATGATTGAGTCCATTCAAGAATCGTGTCATTGTTTGCTCATCATCTTCCTTGACACTGGCTCGAATCATGGCTATCTCCATTTCCTTGTAGTCTTCTTCAACACTCTTTGTTCCTTGCTTGAGGAGATGTAGCTTCTTGAAGAGATCACGTTTGTAGTAGGTGAGCACAAATCGTGCTCGCATGACATCCTTCATTTGAGCCCAAGTGGTTATTGGAGGGTCACCTCTTGCTTCTCGGCGCGCAAGGACTTGTTCCCACCATATGAGCACATAGTGTTGGAACTCAAGTGATGCCATTGCGATCTTCTACTCTTCCTCATAGTTGTGCAAACGAAAGATTTTGTCGACCTTCAATGCCCATGAGAGGTATTCTTCCGGATCATTGCTTCCATTTAACTTGGGCATTGTGAATTTGAGTTTTCCATAGCGTTGCTCTTCATCTTGATAGCGGTTGCGATATTGCTCTTGCCTTGGAAAGTCCTCGAATGCTCGCTCCTCATGATGTCGCTCTTGGCGTGGAGGAGGGTCTTGAAGCACTTGTTCCACTTGGTGTCGCTCTTGTCGTGGAGCAAGTCCATGATCAACTTGCTCTTGGTGAACTTGAGGTTGAGGTGGAGCTTGACGATGCACACATGGTTGGTAGTTCCTCTCTTGGATTTATTCTCGAATAGCTTCCTCTTTATCGCGCCATTCGCGATTGCAGTTGGCGATGGCTCGACTTGATTCTTGAAGGGCACGTTCCGCCTCAAGAGCTTGTGCTTCTCATTGTTGTTGTTGAAGACGTTGAGCCTCGGCGTCTTGTTCCTCTGGGTGTAGACGCGCTCATTCTTCCTCTTGGCGTCGTAGTCATTGTCGTTCTTGAGCTTTAGCAAAAGCGACTTGGTTTGATTGAGGACGAGGAACTTGCTCATCGACTTGCTCTTGTGAATGCTTGGCATGTAGCGGGTTGCGAGATGCCTAACGGTCTTGATGCGCGGCTCGTCGAAGAATGGTCGATGACAGTGTACTTGAGCCGGAGAAGGTGTCATTGGAGTGTCGACTTGAGTGGCTCCGTCTTGAGTAGGAAGAAGTTGAAGGAGGCCGGTTGACCAACAAAGCGCGGATCTCTTCCATTCTTGCATCGTTCTCTTGCTTGTGCGCGTCGAGCTTGTTGTCGAAGTAGTCTCGTGTACGTTGCTCGGAGAGTCGCAAGTCGGTGGCGAGGTTGTCGACGCGGTCATTCATTGCTTGTTGCTCTTGATGGAGCGCTTGTTGTGCACCAAAGAGGTGGCTCTTGGTGACGAATGATGACATGTCATCGTCTTGCTCGATGAAGAGTGGGTTGGTAGAGGAACTTGGCCTATCCATCATAAGAAAGTGGTGGTGAGTAGGAAAATGAGAGAACAAAACCAAAGTTACCTTTTCCGAAGATTGTGGATGTAACAAGTACGATCCCACGTGATGTTACAATAGGGGAATTGGTACCGGGAATTGTTTCTCACACCTACAAGTAAATGGTCTATGGATGAGCTTGGTTAGGAAAGGCACAAATAATTCAAGCAAATGTTAGTCAAGATGTTGATAAAGTTGAGAAGATTCACAAATGGATAATAAGACAAATAGATCAACCTCCCAAGATAACACGAGGAACACACACACAGAAGATAAATGGGATCCGCACAACCAAGGGGTGAGCTCGAAGATGTCTAATCACGGGAAAAGCTCTTGTCGTACGGATACTAGAGAAATGCTAGCTCGATTGCACTAACCTAATAGAGAATCCACTCGTCTCACTATCCCAAGTATGCTTATGTATGTGGTGACCAAGATGATGCACGTATGCTAAGGCTCGATGCTATTGCTTATAAGCTCTTTACTTCTCTTCTCTTTTGCTTAAAAGCTTTTTTTCAACTATGCCATGATGCTTGATATACGAGCCACACAATGAGGTAACAAGTAGTAAATGCACGGGATGGAGGGAACACTAAATGGTGCACTAAGGCGTGGCCCGGCAATACTCAATAAGCTATTCTCGATGGGTAAGCTACGCAAAATGGCTCGAAGCTATCAAGTTAATGGCAAGGGAGTACAAGGTGTCGCTGAGGTTACCGTCCTTGCTTATGGTCAAAGATGATCTTGTCGAAGCCGAAGTGTTGTCCGAGTCGATGATTGGTGGCAATGATGATACCAACTTGCGCCTAAGTAGCCGAAACACCTTAGGACACAAGAGAAATCGCGACCGAACACTCAACAAACATGTGGAATGGTGCGGAAGAACACGAGAGGTGGTGGTGAAACAAAATGAGAAAAATAGAAAAATGGCCAAAACTTCCTGGATAGCCCGTGCGCATGGGGTAAGTGAGGCCAGTGTGCACGGGGTGTCGATGGCCCGTGTGCACGGGGTCTCCCGAGAGCGGATGAACTGATCTAATTTCGTGGTGAATTCCAAGTTTTTGGCCAAAATCCAACGGTGGAAGGTTGGGGAGGATGGTGGAGGGGTAGATCCACTTGCCAAACACCAAATTCGTGGATCAAATCAACCAAATCTCACAAGATTAACAAATTGCAAGAAAAAATTTTGGGGCTATTTTTGGTGGGGATTTTCGGATTAGGACAAAAACAACAAAATCAAGCTAGAAAGTGGAAGGTAGGGACTCCAAGATGTGAATCAACGTGGCCCATGATACCAAGATGATGTAGGGTAGAACCCTAGCAAGGACCTTTTCACACTTGGAGGGGGAAAAAGGAGAGAAACCACAAGAACAACAAGAACACAAAGATGAACACAAGAGGTAATCACTCCAACAATTCCCGATTACACATCCACAAGAGTAACAACACAAGATCCTCAAGTCACAAACACAATCAAAGGAAAGATACAATGGCAAATTCATCCCAAATCCAAAGGAAGAGGGGTCTTGAAGGTAGTCTTCTCCCAATGGAGGTCTTGAAATCCTCAAGGATTCTTCCCTATGGGGTCTTGATCCTCAAAGAGGGAAGGTAATGGAGCAAAGCTCACCAAAATCTCATCTAATACTTTGCTAATCCTAATAATGGTCCTAGGTACGGAATATATAGCCTTGGGGTCGAGGGAGGAGAAGTGGAGCTGAAGATGCAATCTCAGCCGGCCATCCTGGGAGGCCCGTGCGCACGGGGTAAGTTGGGCCCGTGCGCACGGGGGTCCCGTGGGCGCGGTACAGGCCCGTGCACACGGGGTACTCCAGAGCCTGTTTCCTGTGTAACCCGTGGGCACGGGGTCTCAGGGGCCCGTGCGCACGGGGTCGCCTGGGACTTCCTGTGTTGCTGCTATTGCACTCCGTCTTGATTCATACGGCCTTGGGGTGGTCCTCCTTCTCCTTGGGGATGCTCCTAAGCTTCTTGGTGGTGTTCCACTTCATACCTAAGGAGGCATAGCATATTTTGGAGAGGTAGTAGACATGTTCCATTTGTGTCCATATGCAAGTCTAGTAGGAAGGAGTTCACCTCGGTTTCCTAAGCACGTTCTCTAGCTCTTGTCATGGGTCCTTGTGGGGTTGGATGTGTCGATGTAGAGTCCATGGGGATGATGGAAGGATGCTCCGCATCAAGTTGTATCCAAAAAATCGATAGTTATCATCTCATCGAAAGATTGGGGCCCTCGCCTCTATCAAGTGGTATCAGATTTCCAGGTTGCTCGGTGAGATTTTACAGTTTTTTGTAGTTTAGATCGAGTTGGTTCTTCATACCTATAGTCCACGAAAAAGCCACTAAAAAATTAGGGTTAGTTCATCATATCCGAACCAATCTGAGCCTTTGCATAATCTTTTTAGGGTTTTGCTTTGTTGAATTTGCCGCTGCATCGTCGTGTCTAGTTGCTGGTCTTAGCATCTAGTCCTTTAGAGTTTTGAGTTCTCTCACAGTTTGTCACGCCGCCGCCGCACCATCTTCATCATTGTTGCCATACACCACCACCGCTGCCATATCCCACTAACGCTGCCATATACCACCGATCTATATCCATATACCACCATCACTATCATATACCACCACCGCTGCCATATCCTACCACCATATATCCACCACCAATCCGAGTTCTTTTCGTATTAGGTTTGTTTCCGAGATCCATCTAATTTCCGATTCGTGTTTCCTTGCCTGAGTAGGTTTCGGGAAAAAAAAGAGTCTGGAGACCCCCGGGCAGTTTTTAGGCCAAAATATTGGCGACCGAAAATATTTTTTCCCTATCCTATTTTTAGGTCCCCACAAGAGTTTTGAGACACTCGCCATCATAGTGATTTTTTGTCGCACTTTTTTGTCGTCGCTGCCCTGATTTCCAAAAAAAAATATTGTCAAAAAAATTCGTGCCCATCCTGTCAGTTTGACCCGGGAAGAGTTTTGAGACACTCGCCATTATAGTGATTTTTCGCAAAAAAAAGCAGCACAAAAAAAAGAGCAGCGCAAAAAAAACAGAGCAAAAAAAAGTTCCAGAGTGTGCTTTTCCCTTGTTTACATGCAGCGCCATGATTTTGTTAGTGTTCTAGGCTTGCATCTCTAGCACGGTCTAGCCTAGGACCAGCACAGTACCGTCGTTGAGCGTTTATTCAACTTTGTATCTTTGAATTGATTATTGCTGACCTTTTATGCTACCATATCATAAGCCTTCCCAGCTCCACATACATCTACGTCGTGCGTTTGATTCTCCCTGGTAATCACTTTATCCAAGCTTTGAGAGTTTTGACTACAACGGTTGCCGATCACCTCCTGCTGCTGGGTAGGAACTGGTAAGAATTTGAGATTTGCTTGACGGGTTTGTAATACACCACCACCTATTCCTAGTAGTCTATAGGATCATATTCTTGTTTGTTTCTATTTGCTGCTAACCATGGTAGGATCACAAGCCGATGAGATTGATTGGGAGAACCTGACAAAAAAACTGCTACATGATAAATTTCAGCAAATGATGAGCGGACACGTGCAAGATGTGCTAAACAGATTTGAAGAGGCCATGGAGAAGATATATGGCATTGAGAAGACGTTAGAAACAAAGCTTGATAACAAGTTTAATGAATTGCTCGCGCGTTTTCCACAACCACCGCCGGCTACACCTATCGCACCTCTGCAACGACAACAACAACGCCCACTTCCGAATCAGTATGGACGAGCGCAGCGTGTTCCTCTTGAGGATGGCCAAACTTCTGGTGCTGCTATACCTGTTGTTGATGCTTCTTTGGCTCCTGCTACTGCTGCAGGTGGTACCCAGGAGGATGATGAGTATGCGGGCGATTATGAGGATGAGGTTGATCAAAATCAGAACTACGTGTAGCCACCAGCACCACCACCAGCAGGTCGACCTCAGGTATATAATCGCAATGGTAGGCCTGCACCACCACCTCAGGTACGAGATCATGACCATGTTCCCAAACTGAAATTGAATATTCCACCATTTGAGGGTAGATATGTTCCTGATATATATCTTACTTGGGAGTTAGAATGATGAGGACATCAATACTGATAGAGGCAAAGGTGTCCCGTCTTTCGATGAGATGATGGATTTCGCTTTGGTGGAAGTCGACTTTGACGATCCGACTACGAACGTGCGAGGACGTCGCGCCTTAGCAATCGCTAAACCAACTCCGAGAGGTTATTGACCACGCCGGAGCACGATCAACCTGACCACGAGGGTCTGTTTCCTGCGAGCAAACGAAGAACAAGCAAGAAACTGAGATTGCAATCTGGATATTGCGAATATAAGATGAAAGCTTTATTGATCAAGGTGGGGTTCTGTGACGCCTTTGTCTGGTCGTTGAACACAAACGAAGTACGCGAAGTTGCAGCTATGGCGAACTTTTAATCTAAACAAAACCCAAAGTCTAAACGATGCCCTAAGGGCTGTATATATGGAGGAAGAGGGGGGAATTTCGTGGCCCTTGGTGGAGGGGTCCGAAATCAACCCTATCTCTTGTTTCCCCACACATACGGACTCTAAAAATAGCCTATACTTATGTATTTCGAAATTACATGGGCCTGGCCCAATAATAAGGTGACGCAGCACCTAAAATAGCCTCGGGACGAAATTTATGAAGTGGCATCTTGTATATTTCGTCCAAGGCTTCATGCACCCATTATGGTGGCTTCAAAGTCCTGAAATCATCACTTGTAACTCCGTTCTTGTTTCCCTTGCGCATGCCATCATCTCCATGCTTGTTCTTGCTCCAATGTTCATCCTTCTCCAAGCTAGGCCCTTCATTTGTAAGCAAAACAAATGTATCCAATTTAGGCAGCATCATATTCTCATGAACATTAGAATCATTACCAAGAAACGAAAGTACCTGGTAATTTAGTTGGCGTGCACGAGCTCTAGTAATTGGTCCAGTATGTATAGCAGTATGTTTTCGAAAAATTGTATTGATGTCCTCATCAAATACCATTGTTACACCCACATCCCCTACTGCTACATATACTGGAACAATTACTAGAGCTCGCGCACGCGAATTAAATTAACAGGTACTTCCGCTTCTTGGTAATGATTCTAATGTTCATGAGAATATGCTGCTGCCTAAATTGGATACATTTGTTTTGCTTACAAATGAAGGGCCTAGCTTGGAGAAGGATGAACATTGGAGCAAGAACAAGCATGGAGATGATGGCATGCGCAAGGGGAACAAGAACGGAGTTACAAGTGATGATTTCAGGACTTTGAAGCCACCATAATGAGTGCATGAAGCCTTGGACGAAATATACAAGATGCCACTTCATAAATTTCGTCCAGAGGCTATTCTAGGTGCTGCGTCACCTTATTATTGGGAGAGGCCCATGTAATTTCGAAATACATAAGTATAGGTTATTTTTAGAGTCCATATGTGTGGGGAAATAAGAGATAGGGTTAGTTTCAGACCCCTCTACCAAGGGCCACGAAATTCACCCCCTCTTCCTCCATATATGAAGCCCTTAGGGCACCGTTTAGACCTTGGGGTTTTGTTTAGATTAAAAGTTCGCCATAGCTGCAACTTCGCGTAGTTCGTTTGTGTTCAACGACCACACAAAGGCGTCACAGAACCCCGCCTTGATCAATAAAGCTTTCCTCTTATATTCGCAATATCTAGATTGCAATCTTAGTTTCTTGTTTGTTCTTCGTTTTCCTGCAGGAAACAGACCTTCGTGGTCAGGTTGATCGTGCTCCGGCATGGTCAATAGCCACTCGGAGTTGGTTTAGCGATTGCTAAGGCGCGACGTCCTCGCACGTTCATAGTCGGATCGTCAAAGTCGACTTCCACCAAAGCGATATCCATCATCTCATTGAAAGACGAGACACCTTTGCCTCTATCAAGTGGTATCAGATTTCCAGGTTGCTCGGTGAGATTTTACAGTTTTTCGTAGTTTAGATCGAGTCGGTTCTTCATACCTACAGTCCATGAAAAAGCCACAAAAAATTAGGGTTAGTTCATCATATCCGAACCAATCTGAGCCTTTGCATAATCTTTTTAGGGTTTTGCTTTGATGAATTTGCGGTTGCATCATCGTGTCTAGTTGCTGGTCTTAGCGTCTAGTCCTTTAGGGTTTCGAGTTCTGTCACAGTTTGTCACGCGGCCTCTGCACCATCTTCATCATTGTTGCCATATACCACCACCGCTGCCATATCCCACCAACGCTGCCTTATACCACCAGCGCTACCATATACCACCACCGCTGCCATATCCCACCAACGCTGCCATATACCACCTATCCAAATCCATATACCACCACCGCTATCATATACCACCACCGATGCCATATCCTACCACCATATATCCACCACCAATCTGAGTTCTTTTCGTAGTAGGTTTGTTTCCGAGATCCATCTAATTTCCGATTCGTGTTTCCTTGCCTGAGTAGGTTTCGGGAAAAAAAATTCGGCGACCGAAAATAATTTTTTCCCTATCCTATTTTTAGGTCCCTAGGAGTGTTTTGAGACATTCGACATCATAGTGATTTTTTTTCGCACTTTTTCATCGTCGCTGCCCTGATTTCTGAAAAAAAATTGTCAAAAAATTTCGTGCCCATCTTGTCAGTTTGACCCGGGGAGAGTTTTGAGACACTCGCCATTATAGTGATTTTTCGCAAAAAAAAGAGCAGCGCAAAAAAAAGAGCAGCGCCAAAAAAAAAGAGCAAATTTTTTTCCAGAGTGTGCTTTTTCCTTGTTTAAGTGCTGCGCCGTGATTTTGTTAGTGTTATAGGCTCGCGTCTCTAGCACGGTCTAGCCTAGGACTAGCACAGTACCATCGTTGAGCGTTTATTCAACTTTTCATCTCTGAATTGATTATTGCTGACCCTTTTTGCTACCATATTATAAGCCTTCCCAGCTCCACATACATCTACGTCGTGTGTTTGACTCTCCCTGGTAATCACTCTATCCAAGCTTTGAGAGTTTTGACTACAACGGTTGCCGATCACCACCTGCTGCTGCGTAAGAACTGGTAAGAATTTGAGATTCGCTTGACGGATTTGTGACACCCCACCACCACCATATTCCAGTAGTCTGTAGGATCATATTCTTGTCTGTTTCTATTGCTGCTAACTATGGCAGGAACACAAGTCGACGAGATTGATTGGGAGAACATGATGAACAAGGATCTTCATGATAAGTCATCAAATGTTGGGTCAACAGGTAGAAGACGTGATGGCCAGCTTTGGAAAGGCAATGGAGAAGATGGATGACATTGAGAAGTCAATTGACACCAAGTTGGACGCCAAGTTTGTTGAATTACTCAAACATCTCCCACAACCAGCTTTACACCGCGATACAGTAGGGCGAGCACAACGTGTTCCTGTTGAGCCAGGACAAAATTCTGGTGCCGCTGCTACTGTTGTTGGTGCTTCTGTAGCTCCTGCTGTTACTACAGAGGTGGAGGACTATTGCGAGGATGAGGTTGATCAAAATCAGAACTACGTGCAGCCACCAGCACCACCACCAACAGGTCGACCTCAGGTATATATTCGCAATGGTAGGCCTGCACCACCACCTCAGGTATGAGATAATGACCATATTTCGAAACTGAAATTTAATATTCCATCATTTGAGGGTAGATATGTTCCTGATATATATCTTACTTGGGAGTTAGAAACTAAACAACGTTTTACATGTTTACAATATCCCGAGGAGAGACGAGTTGCTGCTGCTGTTGGTGCTTTCACTAGTTTTGCATGTGTAGGGTGGTCTGAACATTGTAGATTATATCCTATTCCAACTACTTGGGCTGCTTTGAAAACTGCTATGCGTACTCGTCGGGTTCCACCGTATTATCAACGTGAATTGCTTCAAAAATTGCAGCGTTTAAGACAAGGAAAAAATTCTGTAGAAGAATATTATCAGGAATTACAAACTGGCATGATTAGATGTGGTATTATTGAGGAGAATGAAGCTATGCTTGCACGTTTTATGGGTGGTTTAAATAGAGAGATTCAGACCATTCTAGAGTATAAGGAGTATACTAATATCACTCGTTTATTCCATCTTGCTTGTAAAGCTAAATGTGAAGTGCAGGATCGACAAGCATTGGCGCGAACTAACTTTTCTGCAGGTCGACTTTCATCATGGACACCGCGTGCGTCCTCTACTTCCACTGCACTAGCACCTCCATCAGCTGCTACCTCCAGCCGTGATACAAGAAAGCAGGCACAACCACCACTATCTGCCAAGAGCGCACCTGCCGGGCCTGCACAGAGCTCTTCTTCGTCCATGGCATCAACAGGGCAGACAAGTGATATTATTTGTCGTCGTTGTAAGGGAAGAGGACATTATGCGCGAGAATGCAAATCTCAGCGTGTGATGATTGCTACTGAGGATGGTGGGTATGAGTCTGCTAGTGACTATGATGAGGAGACTTTGTGATGTAGGGCGGAACCCTAGGGGGCGATCTTTCATGTTTGGAGTGGATCCTACGGGGAATCACGAAGAATAGGCGGAAGCACAAAGGGGAAACATGGGGAAAACGAGAGAGAATCACTAAACCGACAAGGAATCAATCACATAAGTGCTAGATCACCGAACACATAAGGTAGCACAAGATTCAAAATCAACAAAGGATACAAGGGTAGCCGTTCTTCTCCGAGAGGAGGTCTTGAATCCACGGGGGGATCCTCCCGTAAAGGGGTCTTGAATCCAAGTGGATCTTTTCCGAAGAGGCCGCGGTCTCTCACGAGGAGGATATCCGATGGATGAGCGAGGCTCTATCTCACAAACGAGCTAAATCAACGCTAACCCTAAAACATAGGTGGAGGGGGAGTATATATAGTCTAAGGGGCGAAGGGGTACATGGGCCTCAGCTCGGATGCACTGCATGCAGGCAGGGGAGGCCGGATGTGCGGGCGACGGGCCGGATTTCCGGGCTGGCTTGATCCAGCTTCTGGCCGTTCTGTGATGGGGCGCCGGATGTCCGGGCTGGCATCGGATTTCCGGGCTGTCGCGGGGCGCCGGATGTCCGGGGCCTGGCCGGATGTCCGGGCCCTGTAGCACTTCGATGGCTGGGTTGCTACTGTTGTTGACATCTTCAGGGGCCGGATGTCCGGGCCGGGGCCGGATGTCCGGGTCCTGTAGCCTTTCTCCGGTTCCTCTCGTCGTGCTCCTTCATCCTTGTACTTGGGGACTTGTCCATCATTTAGAGCATCTCTGAGAGGGTCTCCTTGGTACCTAGGCATCCGTAGTGTCATTGCATTAGGTAGCAACCATGTCTCACGCGAATGGAAAGGGGAAGCATTTAGGAACGGGTTCACCTTGTGTCCAATGGCGCATAGTCGAGATCTCATCTTATGTATCCTTGGGGCTTGGAGAGTAGTCGGAGTGTACATGGGGATGAACTTGGGATGCTTCGCATCATCTCCCCCCCCCCCTTGGGAAAGATCCGACCTCGGATCGTGATCCTCATCACCATGGAAACGGTTGTCATGGACGGACTTGTAGTTGGACGAAGTTGAAGGCATGGCACAATCCAAGTACTCCAAGGTGTCTCCGGAGTGGTATACATGCAAAAGGAGCAAACACAAAGTACACTTGGAAATACAATGGTTAGCGCACACAAAGGGTCCATCAAGTAAATATGAGTCCGTGCGGCAAGATGGTGCATGGCAAGACACATGATGCTTATCAAGATGATCTAGAATGATATGCAAAGCATTCATGTGATAATTAGCATGGTGCACAAAGCGACAAATTCTACCCTTGTGCAAAATGATGTCATAGAGAGACAGTTCATCAATAGCATGAATATGGCAATGGATGCTCAATATGTGTAAGCTATCATGCAATTGATGGAGGACCATATGATGAGGACATCAATACCATTGTTACACCCACAGCCCCTGCTGCTATACATACTAGACCAATTACTAGAGCTCACGCACGCCAATTAAATTACCAGGTACTTTCGTTTCTTGGTAATGATTCTAAATTTCATGAGAATATGATGCTGCCTAAATTGGATACATTTGTTTTGCTTACAAATGAAGGGCCTAGCTTGGAGATGAACATTGGAGTAAGAAAAAGCATGGAGATGATGGCATGCGCAAGGGGAACAAGAACAGAGTTACAAGTGATGATTTCAGGACTTTGAAGCCACCATAACGAGTGCATGAAGCCTTGGACAAAATATACAAGATGCCACTTCATAAATTTCGTCCAGAGGCTATTCTAGGTGCTGCGTCACCTTATTATTGGGCCAGGCCCATGTAATTTCTAAATACATAAGTATAGGCTATTTTTAGAGTCCGTATGTGTGGGGAAACAAGATATAGGGTTAGTTTTGGACCCCTCCACCAAGGGCCACGAAATTCACTCCCTCTTCCTCCATATATACAGCCCTTAGGGCATCGTTTAGACTTTGGGTTTTGTTTAGATTAAAGTTCGCCATAGCTGCAACTTTGCGTACTTCGTTTGTGTTCAACGACCAGACAAAGGCGTCATAGAACCCCACCTTGATCAATAAAGCTTTCCTCTTATATTCGGAATATCCAGATTGCAATCTTAGTTTCTTGCTTGTTCTTTGTTTGCCTGCAGGAAACAGACCTTCGTGGTCAGGTTGATCGTGCTCCGGCGTGGTCAATAACCTCTTGGATTTGGTTTAGCGATTGCTAAGGTGCGATGTCCTCGCACGTTCGTAGTCGGATCGTCAAAGTCGACTTCCTCCAAAACGATGGCCACCATCTCATCGAAAGACGGGACACCTTTGCCTCTGTCAAGTGGTATCAGATTTCCAGGTTGCTCGGTGAGATTTTACAGTTTTTCGTAGTTTAGATCGAGTCTGTTCTTCATACCTATAGTCCACAAAAACGCCACAAAAAAATTAGGGTTAGTTCATCATATCCGAACCAGTCTGAGCCATTGCATAATCTTTTCTATATTTGCGTTGTTGAATTTGCGGTTGCATCATCGTGTCTAGTTGCTGGTCTTAGTGTCTAGTCCTTTAGAGTTTCGAGTTCTGTTCACAAGTTGTCACGCCGCCGCCGCATCATCATCATCACCGCTGCCATATACCACCATTGTCATCACCGCTGCCATATACCACCATCGTCATCACCGCTGCCATCTACCATCATTGACATCACCGCAGCCATATACCACATATCCACCTCCATCACGCCAATCCGAGTCCACCTGCAACATATATCCGCCACCAGTCCGAGTTCCACCCGATTCATCTCCGCCACCAGTCCGAGGTCCACCAGATTCATCTCCGCCACCAGTCCTAGTCCGAGTCAATTATTTGTTGCTTTCATTTTCGATTTCCAGATCACGCCATACTCCGTGTCGTGATAGAGAAGGACTCCCGAACTTTCGGGTTACCCGCAGTAGGAAATTAGCTCCAGTTTCAAAAAAAACTAAGTCTGGAAAATTCTGGCTAGGCAGTTTCTAGACCATTTGTAGACTTTTTCGAAAAAAAATTTGTTGCGGATAAAAAAAAGGAAAAAGAAGTGCCAAAAAAGTGAAAAAAAGAGAAAAAAAATTCAGAGTGTGCTCCTCCCTTGTTTACGTGCAGCGCCGTGATTTTGTTAGTGTTCTAGGCTCGCGTCTCTAGCACGGTCTAGCCTAGGACCAGCATAGTACCGTCATTGAGAGTTTATTCAACTTTGCATCTCTGAATTGATTATTGCTGACCCTTTTTGCTACCATATTATAAGCCTTCCCAGCTCCACATACATCTACGTCATGCGTTTGATTCTCCCTGGTAATCGCTCTATCCAAGCATTGAGAGTTTTGACTACAACGGTTGCCGATCACCACCTGCTGCTGGGTAAGAACTGGTAAGAATTTGATATTCGCTTGAAGGATTTGTGAGACACCACCACCACCGCTTCCTACTAGTCTATAGAATCATATTATTTTGTGTTTCTATTGCTGCTAACCATCCCAGGATCACAAGCCGATGAGATTGACTGGGAGAACATGATGAACAAGGATCTTCATGATAAGTTTCATCAAATGTTGGGTCAACAGGTGGAAGACGTGATGGCCAGTTTTGGAAAGGCATTGGAGAGGATGGATGACATTAAGAAGACAATTGACACCAAGTTGGACGCCAAGTTTGATGAATTACTCAAATGTCTCCCACAACCAGTTCTACACCGCGATACAGTAGGGCGAGCACAGCGTGTTCCTATTGAACCAGGACAAAATTCTGGTGCCGCTGCTACTGCTGTTGGTGCTTCTGTAGCTCCTGCTGTTACTATAGAGGTGGAGGACTATTCCGAGGATGAGGTTGATAAAAATCAGAACTACATGCAGCCACCGGCACCACCACCAGCAGGTCGACCTCAGGTATATGTTCGCAATGGTAGGCCTGCACCACCACCTCAGGTACGAGATAATGACCATATTCCGAAACTGAAATTGAATATTCCACCATTTGAGGGTAGATATGTTCCTGATATATATCTTACTTGGGAGTTAGAAACTGAACAACGTTTTACATGTTTACAATATCCCGAGGAGAGACGGGTTGCTGCTGCTGTTTGTGCTTTCACTAGTTTTGCATGTGTATGGTGGTCTGAACATTGTAGATTATATCCTATTCCAACTACTTGGGCTGCCTTGAAAACTGCTATGCTTACTCGTTGGGTTCCACCATATTATCAACGTGAATTGCTTAAAAAATTGCAGCGTTTAGGACAAGGAAAAAATTCTGTAGAAGAATATTATTAGGAATTACAAACTGGCATGATTAGATGTGGTATTGTTGAGGAGAATGAAGCTATGCTTGCACGTTTTATGGGTGGATTAAATAGAGAGATTCAGACCATTCTAGAGCATAAGGAGTATACTAATATCACTCGTTTATTCCATCTTGCTTGTAAAGCTGAACATGAAGTGCAGGATCGACAAGCATTGTCGCGAACTAACTTTTCTGCAGGTCGACTTTCATCATGGACACCGCGTGCATCCTCTACTTCCACTGTACCAGCACCTCCATCAGCTGCTACCTCCAGCCGTGATACAAGAAAGCAGGCACAACCGCCACTATCTGCCAAGAGCGCACCTGCCGGGCCTGCGCAGAGCTCTTCTTCGTCCATGGCATCAACAGGGCACACAAGTGATATTATTTGTCGTCGTTGTAATGGAAGAGGACATTATGCATGAGAATGCAAATCTCAGCGTGTGATGATTGCTACTAAGGATGGTGGGTATGAGTCTGCTAGTGACTATGATGAGGAGACTTTAGCCCTTATTACAAGTGAAGAACACGGTGGAGATGATTCTGATCATGAGACGCAATACATGGCTCCTGAAGATGCTGACAGGTATGAATGTTTAGTTGCTCAATGTGTTTTGAGTGTGCAGGTTACACAAGCTGAGCAAAATTAGAGGCATAATTTGTTCCATACAAAGGGAGTTGTGAAGGCACGTTATGTGCGCGTCATCATAGATGGAGGGAGCTACAACAACTTGGCTAGCATGGAGATGGTGGAGAAGCTATCTCTCACCACAAGACCACATCCACATCCTTACTACATACAATGGTTCAACAACAACGACAAGGTTAAGGTAACACGTACTGTTTATGTGCATTTTAGTATCTCTACATATGCTGATTATGTTGATTGTGATGTGCTACCTATGCAAGCATGTTCCTTATTACTTGGTAGACCATGGCAATTTGATAAAAAATCTGTACACCATGGTAGAAATAATCAGTATACTCTTGTTCATAAGGATAAAAATATTACTTTGCTTCCTATGACTCCTGATTCCATTTTGAAAGACGATATTAATAGAGCTAATAAAGCAAAACAGGAGCAAAATAAGAGTGAAAATCAGATTGTGGCAAAAGAATTTGAGCAACAAATGAAGCCTAATAATAAACCATCTAGTGTTGCTTCTGAAATTAAATTGAAAAGTGCATGTTAATTTGCCACCAAATCTGATATTGATAAGCTAGATTTTCATTCGAGGACGTGCAAAGAGGCATTATTTTCATTCGAGGACGTGCCTTCCTCTTTGCCTCCTGCTGTCACTAACATTTTGCAGGAGTTCGCTGACGTCTTTCCACAAGACGTGCCACCGGGATTACCGCCTATTCAAGGGATTGAGCATCAGATTGATTTAATTCCCGGTGCTTCATTGCCAAACCATGCACCATACCGTACCAATCTAGAGGAGATGAAGGAGATTATACGTCAAGTACAAGAGCTTCTCGACAAAGGTTATATACGCGAATCCCTTAGTCCTTGTGCTGTTCCTATTATTCTAGTGCCGAAAAAGGATGGTACATCGCGTATGTGTGTTGATTGTAGAGGCATTAATAATATTACTTTTCGTTATCATCATCCTATTCCTAGGCTAGATGATATGCTTGATGAATTGAGTGGCTCTACAATATTCTCCAAAGTTGATTTGTGTAGTGGATACCATCAAATTCGTATGAAATTGGGGGATGAATGGAAAACAGCATTTAAAACTAAGTTTGGATTATATGAGTGGTTAGTCATGCCTTTTGGGTTAACTAATGCACCTAGTACTTTCATGAGATTAATGAACGAAGTTTTACGTGCTTTCATTGGACGATTTGTGGTAGTTTACTTTGATGACATATTGATTTATAGCAGATCTTTGGAAGAACATTTGGTACATTTATGTGCTGTTTTTATTGCTCTACGTGATGCACGTTTGTTTGGTAACCTTGGGAAGTGCACCTTTTGCACCGACCGAGTGTCTTTTCTTGGCTATGTTGTTACTCCACAGGGAATTGAAGTTGAAAAGCCAAGATTGAAGCTATTGAGAGTTGGCCGTAGCCCAAAATGGTCACACAAGTGAGGAGTTTTCTTGGCCTCGCTGGATTCTATAGGCGTTTTGTGAGAGATTTTAGCACCATTGCTGCACCTCTCAATGAGCTTACAAAGAATGATGTGCCTTTTGTTTGGGGCACCGCATAGGAAGAAGCCTTCACGGTGTTGAAAGATAAGTTGACACATGCTCCTTTACTCCAACTTGCTAATTTTAATAAGACTTTTGAGCTTGAATGTTATGCTAGCGGAATTGGATTAGGATGTGTGTTATTACAAGATGGCAAACCTGTTGCATAGTTTTCTGAAAAATTGAGTGGGCCTAGTCTGAATTATTCTACTTATGATAAAGAATTATATGCTCTTGTTCGGACTTTAGAGACATGGCAACATTATTTATGTCCCAAAGAATTTGTTATACATTCTGATCACAAATCTTTGAAACATATTAAAAGTCAAGCTAAACTGAATCGTAGACATGCTAAATCGATTGAATTCATTGAGACTTTCCCTTATGTTATTAAACACAAGAAGGGTAAAGAAAATGTTATTGCTGATGCATTGTCTCGTCGCTATACTATGCTTTCACAACTAGACTTCAAAATATTTGGTTTGGAGACCATCAAAGATTAATATGTGCATGATGCTGATTTTAAAGATGTATTGCAGAATTGTAAAGAAGGGAGAACATGGAACAAGTTCGTCGTTAATGATGGATTTGTGTTTCGTGCTAACAAGCTATGCATTCCAGCTAGCTCTATTCGTCTTTTGTTGTTGCAGGAGCGCATGGAGGGGGATTAATGGGACACTTTGGCGTGAAGAAGACGGAGGACGTACTTGCTACACATTTCTTTTGGCCAAAGATGAGACAGGATGTTGAGCGTTTTATTGCTCGCTGCACTACATGTCAAAAAGCTAAGTCACGACTCAATCCTCATGGTTTATATATGCCTTTGCCTGTACCTACTGTTCCTTGGGAGGATATATCTATGGACTTTGTTTTAGGTTTACCTCGAACAAAGAAGGGGAGGGATAACATATTTGTTGTCGTGGATAGATTCTCGAAAATGGCACACTTTATACCATGTCATAAAAGCGATGATGCCGTTAATGTTGCTGATTTGTTCTTTCATGAAATTATTCGCTTGCATGGTGTGCCCAATACTATTGTTTCGGATCGTGATACTAAATTTCTTAGCCACTTTTGCAGATGTTTATGGGCTAAATTGGGGACTAAACTGCTTTTTAGTACTACTTGTCACCCCCAAACTGATGGACAAACTAAAGTAGTCAATAGAACATTGTCTACTATGCTTAGGGATGTTTTGAAGAATAATATGAAAATGTGGGAAGAATGCTTGCCTCATATTGAATTTGCTTATAATCGTTCATTGCATTCTACTACTAAGATGTGCCCTTCTGAAATTGTGTATGGTTTCCTACCTCGTGCACCTATTGATTTGTTGCCTCTTCCATCTTCGGAGAAGGTTAATTTTGATGCTAAACAACGTGCTGAATTGATTTTAAAAATGCATGAGTTAACTAAGGAAAACATGTAGCGTATGAGTGCTAAATATAAACTTGCTGGAGATAAGGGTAGAAAACATCTTGTGTTTGCACCTAGAGATCTTTTTTGGTTACATTTGCGTAAGGATAGATTTCTTCATTTGCGCAAATCAAAGTTAATGCCACGTGCTGATGGTCCTTTTAAGGTGTTGGAGAAAATAAATGATAATGCATATAAACTTGAGCTGCCTGCAGATTTTGGGGTTAGTCCCACTTTTAACATTGCAGATTTGAAGCCTTATTTGGGTGAGGAAGATGAGCTTCCGTCGAGGACGACTTCATTTCAAGAAGGGGAGGATGATGAGGACATCAATACCATTGTTATACCCACAGCCCCTACTGCTACATATACTAGACCAATTACTAGAGCTCGCACACGCCAATTAAATTATCAGGTACTTTCGTTTCTTGGTAATGATTCTAATGTTCATGAGAATATTATGCTGCCTAAATTGGATAGATTTGTTTTGCTTACAAATGAAGGGCCTAGCTTGGAGAAGGATGAACATTGGAGCAAGAACAAGCATGGAGATGATGGCATGCACAAGGGGAACAAGAACGGAGTTACAAGTGATGATTTTAGGACTTTGAAGCCACCATAATGAGTGCATGAAGCCTTGGACGAAATATACAAGATGCCACTTCATAAATTTCGTCCAGAGGCTATTCTAGGTGTTGCGTCACCTTATTATTGGGCCAGGCCCATGTAATTTCGAAATACATAAGTATATTTTAGTTTTAGAGTCCGTAAGTGTGGGGAAACAAGAGATAGGGTTAGTTTCGGACCCCTCTACCAAGTGCCACAAAATTCACCCGCTCTTCCTCCATATATACAGCCCTTAGGGCACCGTTTAGACCTTGGGTTTTGTTTAGATTAAAAATTTGCCATAGCTGCAACTTCGCGTACTTCATTTGTGTTCAACGACCAGACAAAAGCGTCACAAAACCCCACCTTGATCAATAAAGGTTTCCTCTTATATTCGCAATATCTAGATTGCAATCTTAATTTCTTGTTTGTTCTTTGTTTGCCTGCAGGAAATAGACCTTCATGGTCAGGTTTTGAAGAATAATAAGAAAATGTGGGAAGAATGCTTGCCTCATATTGAATTTGCTTATAATCATTCATTGCATTCTACTACTAAGATGTGCCATTTTGAAATTGTGTATGGTTTCCTACCTCGTGCGCCTATTGATTTGTTGCCTCCATCTTCGGAGAAGGTTAATTTTGATGCTAAACAATGTGTTGAATTGATTTTTAAAAATGCATGAGTTAACTAAGGAAAACATTGAGCGTATGAATGCTAAATATAAACTTGCTGGAGATAAGGGTAGAAAACATGTTGTGTTTGCACCTGGAGATCTTGTTTGGTTACATTTGCGTAAGGATAGATTTCCTAATTTGCGCAAATCAAAGTTAATGCCATGTGTTGATGGTCCTTTTAAGGTGTTGAAGAAAATAAATGATAATGCATATAAACTTGAGCTGCCTGCCGATTTTGGGGTTAGTCCCACTTTTAACATTGCAGATTTGAAGCCTTATTTGGGTGAGGAAGATGAGCTTCCGTCGAGGATGACTTCATTTCAAGAAGGGGAGGATGATGAGGACATCAATACCATTTTTACACCCACAACCCCTGATGAGGACATGACTACCTTGGATATGACCGAAAATATTGTATACATGCATATTTGTTAGGTGATTTCTAGTGCAAACTATTCAATAATCTATTTATGTTATCCAGAACAAAAATACTTCACACACTTTTGTGTTTTGTCTAATTGCAGGTGTATGGGACATTTGTACAATCCACATATGAAGATAAGGAAGCTAGAGATGTTTATTTTCTGTTCAAAAAGTTCTCTCACGTCACTTTTGTCCCAAGAGAAGATAGAGTCCAAGTCTCTCACGTTCTGGACTCAGATTCAGACTGGACAGACATACCTGACTCAAATCGTCAACAACTTTTTCATAAGGACTCTAAATTGGGTGATTCTTTTTTTGTTGGAAATTAGATTTCGTGGTCTTTCCAAACCAATTGGATTCACCTAAAAATTCGTCTGGAGCATTGAGTTATGGACGAAACAATCTGATGTTGCAGCAGAATCCGAGTCAAACTACAAGTCCAAAGGTGTTACGTCACCTCCACTTGGGCCCATTGGCCTTGTACGACCTAGGGTTAGTTTTAGGCTACCTTGGGACGTTCTCCCACCTCCTTAGCCGCCAGCCCTTTCTCCTATATAAGTAGATCCATCTAGTAGCTTTTCGCTTGGGATTTGTTTAGTTAAAAGTTAGCCATTGCAACTTCGTGTACTTCGTTTGTGTCCAACGACCAGACCAAGACCACTTTTCGGATCCCCACCATTATCAGTACTTCATACATATTTGCAATATTCAGATTGCTTTTATTATATTATTGCTTGTTCTTCGATTGCTTGCAGGAATAGACCTTCGTCGTCAGGTTGACCGTGCTCCGGCGTGGTCAATAACCTCTCGGAGTTAGTTTAGCGATTGCTAAGGCGCAACGTCGTTGCACGTTTGTAGTCAGATCGTCAAAGTCGTCTCCACCAAATCGATAATTATCATCCCATCGAAAGATTGGGGAACCCCGCCTCTATCAAGTGGTATTAGTTTTCAGGTTGCTCGATGAGATTTTTTTACAGTTTTTCATAGTTTAGATCGCATCTGTCATTCATACCTACAGTCCATGAAAAGGCCACAAAACAAAGTTAGATCTGTTCATCCTTTATCCAAGCCAGTCTGAGCCTTTGTATAGTTGAATTATCGGTTGCATCATCGTGTCAGTTGCTGGTCTTAGTGTCTAGTTCGTTTAGAGTTTCGAGTTCTGTTCACATTAGTCACGCTGCCGCTGCATCGTTATCCCTTCCGTTGTCCACTACACATCCATCAATTTCCATCACGTGCTACCCACCGTTCATTGTTATAATCATAGTTGAGATTGTTCACATCTTGGCTTGATCCAATCTGCATCTTATCTAGTTTGTTTTGGAAGGAGGGAGGAAAAAAAAGACAGAGAAAAAAAGAGAGAGAAAAAGAGTAAAAAAATCAGAGAAAAAAAAGAGAGAAAGAAAAAGAAAAAAAAGGTGTTAGGAAAAAAAAGAGAAGAAAAAAAACAAAATTCGGATCTATCTAGACTCGATCTCGTAGTTGAATTTGGATTGGAATCTGTTTTGTGCACTGTTCTGTAAAACAGGCATAACTTTCTCATACGAAGTCCGTTTTGCCTCCGCGAGTACTCAAATGAAAGCTAGCGACGAGCCGCATCTAAATAGTTGCAGAAGCTTGTTCAGTATTTGGCACCTCAAAATCGGCTTCTAAATAGGTCTTTTTGCCCTCCGAAGTTCGCGCATACAGTTTTTTCCAGTTTTTCAGGCCAGTTTTAGTATTCTTTGACTTCTCATACCAATTCGGAATTGAGTGATTCTTTTTGCATTGGAAAGCTTGAGTTAGTAGCATTCTTTGAAAAAAGTTATCAGAAAATTGGCTCAAACTTTTCAAGAGGAAAGTTGGAGAGAGAGTTGTTGTATATCCTGCTTGGCAGTTGTTTTTCATCATTATCTTTACTGTCGTTGTGATCTTCACTTATGTCTTGCTACCCAGAGCTACTTAGTATCCTTCATTGATGCTAGTTTTGCTACACCGTGACCTCATTAGTGTTTTAGGCTCGTGTCTCTAGTCCGGTCTAGCTTAGGACCAGCACAGTACCGTCGTTGAGCGTTTATTCAACATTGCATCTTTGAATTGATTATTGCTATTCTTTTGCTACCATATATAGCCAACCCAGCTCCACATATTTCTACACCGTGTATACGTACGTTCCCCTGGCAATCGCTTTACACAATCTTCAGAGTTACTTGACATCGCTGGTTGCCTGTCACCACCTGCCGCATGGTAAGAACTTGTAAGATATTGATATTTGCTTTACTGTGAGCACACAACCACATCCTAGTAGTTCATAGGAACATTATTCTCGAATTTTGTTTCTTGTTTCTACTAATCATGACAGGTTCCAGAGATAGAAGTTCTGGGACGACGGACACGTCTTCACCATCACGAGAGTTGGGACAACACACACAAGCACATGGTCAGGTTATCTCTTTACCGTCATTTGAGGGTAGATTTAATCCTGCTATTTATCTAGCTTGGGAGCTTGAAGTAGAACAAGTTTTTTGTCACCATGACTTTTCTGAACTTGAGAGAGTACGAGCTGCTACTAGAGCATTTACTGGTTTTGCTTCTATTTGGTGGAGTGTGCATTGTAGGAAAAACATTGATAACCAACCCACAACTTGGAAACATTTGAAAGATGTAATGAGACAACAATTTTTCCCTCCTTACTATCGTCGTGAATTGCTTCGCAAATTTGAACAACTTAAACAAGGCAACAACACTGTTCATGCTTACTACCAAGAGTTCAAATCTTATATGCATCATTGTGACATAGAAGAATCTACGGATGATACAATGAATAGATTTTTTGGTGGTTTGAACCATGATATTCAGGCAAGATTTCAGTATATTCCTCGTTGCATTACTGGTATGTATGTTCGTGCTTGTACCTTTGAGAGACAGTTACAGGAGGATGCATTGGGTGACTACAACAACTACTATTCCAGTTCATGCTCACCACCGCCAGTTGGTTCGTCCACTGTTGCACCTACTAGAGCATCCCCACCTCGGATTGTGAGTGCGACATCATTTCAAGAGTATGGTGCATTGTCTACGTCTGTACCTACATCAGCTACGTCTTTGCGACAAGGCAACAGTAAAGGTATTGATGATATAACTTCACATGAGAATGATGCATCCCTAGTTAACTTGAATGCATCATGTGTTGAGTTACCTGGTGATTTGAGCACATCATCTATTTTAGAGAATATTGATACTTTCATGAATGCGTCATGTGATCAAACAACTGAAATACCAACTATTTTGAGTGCACCCATTGAATTAACTGTTGATGCAAAAGAATCAACGTTTAATCATTTTGATATGACCTCTAATTTTGGTGATGATTCTGTGTTGAATGACTTATTGCATGTTTGCTTATTTAAGCATGTTGTAGCATGTAAATTTGATGCAAGTAAGGTTTATTCACCAATGTTGGGATGGTTTATTTTCTATTCAAAAAGTTCTCTCACGTCACTTTTGTCCCAAGAGAAGATAGAGTCCAAGTCTCTCACGTTCTGGACTCAGATTCAGACTGGACAAACATACCTGACTCAAATCGTCAACAACTTTTTCATAAGGACTCTAAATTGGGTGATTCTTTGTTTGTTGGAAAGTAGATTTCGTGGTCTTTCCAAACCAATTGGATTCACCTAAAAATTCGTCTGGAGCATTGAGTTATGGACGAAACAATCTGATGCTGCAGCAGAATCCGAGTCAAACTACAAGTCCAAAGGTGTTACGTCACCTCCACTTGGGCCCATTGGCCTTGTACGACCTAGGGTTAGTTTTAGGCTACCTTGGGACGTTCTCCCACCTCCTTAGCCGCCACCCCTTTCTCCTATATAAGTAGATCCATCAAGTAGATTTTCGCTTGGGATTTGTTTAGTTAAAAGTTAGCCATTGCAACTTCGTGTACTTCGTTTGTGTCCAACGACCAGACCAAGACCACTTTTCAGATCCCCACCATTATCAATACTTCATACATATTTGCAATATTCAGATTGCTTTTATTATATTATTGCTTGTTCTTCGATTGCTTGCAGGAATAGACCTTCGTGGTCAGGTTGATCGTGCTCCGGCGTGGTCAATAACCTCTCGGAGTTATTTTAGCGATTGCTAAGGCGCAACGTCGTTGCACGTTTGTAGTCGGATCGTCAAAGTCGTCTCCACCAAATCGATAATTATCATCTCATCGAAAGATTGGGGAACCCCGCCTCTATCAAGTGGTATTAGTTTTCAGGTTGCTCGATGAGATTTTTTACAGTTTTTCATAGTTTAGATCGCATATGTCATTCATACCTACAGTCCATGAAAAGGCCACAAAACAAAGTTAGATCTGTTCATCCTTTATCCAAGCCAGTCTGAGCCTTTGCATAGTTGAATTATCGGTTGCATCATCGTGTCAGTTGCTGGTCTTAGTGTCTAGTTCGTTTAGAGTTTCGAGTTCTGTTCACATTAGTCACGCCGCCGCTGCATCGTTATCCCTTCCGTTGTCCACTACACATCCATCAATTTCCATCACGTGCTACCCACCGTTCATTGTTATAATCATAGTTGAGAGATCGTTCACATCTTGGCTTGATCCAATCTGCATCTTATCTAGTTTGTTTTGGAAGGAGGGAGGAAAAAAAAGACAGAGAAAAAAAGAGAGAGAAAAAGAGTAAAAAAATCAGAGAAAAAAAAGAGAGAAAGAAAAAGAAAAAAAGGTGTTAGGAAAAAAAAAGAGAAGAAAAAAAACAAAATTCGGATCTATCTAGACTCAATCTCGTAGTTGAATTTGGATTGGAATCTGTTTTGTGCACTGTTCTGTAAAACAGGCATAACTTTCTCATACGAAGTCCGTTTTGGCTCGGCGAGTACTCAAATGAAAGCTAGCGATGAGCCGCATCTAAATAGTTGCAGAAGCTTGTTCAATATTTGGCACCTCAAGATCGGCTTCTAAATAGGTCTTTTTGCCCTCCGAAGTTCGCGCATACAGTTTTTTCCAGTTTTTTAGGCCAGTTTTAGAATTCTTTGACTTCTCATACCAATTCAGAATTGAGTGATTCTTTTTGCATTGGAAAGCTTGAGTTAGTAGAATTCTTTGAAAAAAGTTATCAGAAAATTGGCTCAAACTTTTCAAGAGGAAAGTTGGAGAGAGAGTTGTTGTATATCCTGCTTGGCAGTTGTTTTTCATCATTATCTTTACTGCCGTTGTGATCTTCACTTATGTCTTGCTGCCCAGAGCTACTTAGTATCCTTCATTGATGCTAGTTTTGCTACACCGTGACCTCATTAGTGTTTTAGGCTCGCGTCTCTAGTCCGGTCTAGCTTAGGACCAGCACAGTACCGTCGTTGAGCGTTTATTCAACATTGCATCTTTGAATTGATTATTGCTAATCTTTTGCTACCATATATAGCCAACCCAGCTCCACATATTTCTATACCGTGTATACGTACGTTCCCCTGGCAATCGCTTTACACAATCTTCAGAGTTACTTGACATCGCTGGTTGCCTGTCACCACCTGCCGCAAGGTAAGAACTTGTAAGATATTGATATTTGCTTTACTGTGAGCACACAACCACATCCTAGTAGTTCATAGGAACATTATTCTTGAATTTTGTTTCTTGTTTCTACTAATCATGACAGGTTCCAGAGATAGAAGTTCTGGGACGACGGACACGTCTTCACCATCACGAGAGTTGGGACAACACACACAAGCACATGGTCAGGTTATCTCTTTACCATCATTTGAGGGTAGATTTAATCCTGCTATTTATCTAGCTTGGGAGCTTGAAGTAGAACAAGTTTTTTGTCACCATGACTTTTCTGAACTTGAGAGAGTACGAGCTGCTACTAGAGCATTTACTGGTTTTGCTTCTATTTGGTGGAGTGTGCATTGTAGGAAAAACATTGATAACCAACCCACAACTTGGAAACATTTGAAATATGTAATGAGACAACAATTTTTCCCTCCTTACTATCGTCGTGAATTGCTTCACAAATTTGAACAACTTAAACAAGGTAACAACACTGTTCATGCTTACTACCAAGAGTTCAAATCTTATATGCATCATTGTGACATAGAAGAATCTAAGGATGATACAATGAATAGATTTTTTGGTGGTTTGAACCATGATATTCAGGCAAGATTTCAGTATATTCCTCGTTGCATTACTGGTATGTATGTTCGTGCTTGTACCTTTGAGAGACAGTTACAGGAGGATGCATTGGGTGACTACAACAACTACTATTCCAGTTCATGCTCACCACCGCCAGTTGGTTCGTCCACTGTTGCACCTACTAGGGCATCCCCACCTCGGATTGTGAGCGCGACATCATTTCAAGAGTATGGTGCATTGTCTACGTCTGTACCTACATCAGCTACGTCTTTGCGACAAGGCAACAATAAAGGTATTGATGATATAACTTCACATGAGAATGATGCATCCCTAGTTAACTTGAATGCATCATGTGTTGAGTTACCTGGTGATTTGAGCACATCATCTATTTTAGAGAATATTGATACTTTCATGAATGCGTCATGTGATCAAACAACTGAAATACCAACTATTTTGAGTGCACCCATTGAATTAACTGTTGATGCAAAAGAATCAATGTTTAATCATTTTGATATGACCTCTAATCTTGGTGATGATTCTGTGTTGAATGACTTATTGCATGTTTGCTTATTTAAGCATGTTGTAGCATGTAAATTTGATGCAAGTAAGGTTTATTCACCAATGTTGGGATGGTTTATTGATGAACATTGTCAATCTTTTGAAATGAATAAGAGCTTCACTTATATGTGCAAACTGAGTTGCAATATTTTCGTGCCTTCTACTTCTTGTGCTAATTTTTTGGCTTTAGATTTTATGAACTATGCAAGTTACTCATCTATTCATGTGTCATATATGCAAAAATCGAGGGAAGTAAAAAGGGATGACATATACATATACAAAATGTACACCTTGTCTCTTTTGTTAGCCACATTTCAGATTAAGCAATGCCGAGGACGGCTTTATTTTCAAGAAGGGGAGGATGATGAGGACTGACTACCTTGGATATGACCGAAAATATTGTATACATGCATATTTGTCAGGTGATTTCTAGTGCAAACTATTCAATAATCTATTTCTGTTATCCAGAACAAAAATACTTCACACACTTTTGTGTTTTGTCTAATTGCAGGTGTATGGGACATTTGTACAATGCACATATGAAGATAAGGAAGCAAGAGATGTTTATTTGCTGTTCAAAAAGTTCTCTCACGTCACTTTTGTCCCAAGAGAAGATAGAGTCCAAGTCTCTCATGTTCTCGACTCAGATTCAGACTGCACAGACATACCTGACTCAAAACATCAACAACTTTTTCATACGGACTCCGAATTGGGTGATTCTTTTTTTTGGAAAGTAGATTTCGTTGTCTTTCGAAACCAGTTGGATTCACCTTAAAATTCGTCCGGAGCATTGAGTTATGGACGAAACAATCTGATGCTGCAGCAGAATCCGAGTCAAACTACAAGTCCAAAGGTGTTACGTCACCTCCACTTGTGCCCATTGGCCTTGTACGACCTAGGGTTAGTTTTAGGCTGCCTTGGGATGTTCTCCCACCTCCTTAGCCGCCACCCCTTGCTCCTATATAAGTAGATCCATCTAGTACCTTTTCGCTTGGGATTTGTTTAGTTAAAAGTTAGCTGTTGCAACTTCGTGTACTTCGTTTGTGTCCAACGACCAGACCAAGACCACTTTTCGGATCCCCACCATTATCAATACTTCATACATATTTGCAATATTCAGATTGCTTTTATTATATTCTTGCTTGTTCTTCGATTGCTTGCAGGAATAGACCTTCGTGGTCAGGTTGATCGTGCTCCGCCGTGGTCAATAACCTCTCGGAGTTAGTTTAGCGATTGCTAAGGCGCAACGTCGTTGCACGTTTGTAGTCGGATCGTCAAAGTTGTCTCCACAAAATTGATAATTATCATCTCATCGAAAGATCGGGACACCCCGCCTCTATCAGCCCCTACTGCTACATATACTGGACCAATTACTAGAGCTCATGCACGCCAAATAAATTATCAGGGCCTAGCTTGGAGAAGGATGAACATTGGAGCAAGAACAAGCATGGAGATGATGGCATGCGCAAGGGGAAGAAGAACGGAGTTACAAATGATGATTTCAGGACCTTGAAGCCACCATAATTAGTGCATGAAGCCTTGGACGAAATATACAAGATGCCACTTCATAAATTTCGTCCAGAGGCTATTCTAGGTGCTACGTCACCTTATTATTGGGCTAGGCCCATGTAATTTCGAAATACATAAGTATAGGCTATTTTTAGAGTCCGTATGTGTGGGGAAACAAGAGATAGGGTTAGTTTCAGACCCCTCCACCAAGGGCCACGAAATTCACCCCCTCTTCCTCCATATATACAACCCTTAGGGCACCGTTTAGACTTTGGGTTTTATTTTGTTAAAAGTTAGCCATCGCTGCAACTTCGTGTACTTCGTTTGTGTCCAACGACCAGATCAAGGCCGCTTATGAAACCCCACTTTTATCAATACTTCATCCATATTCGCATTATTCACATTGCTTAATCATATTCTTGCTTGTTCTTCGATTGCTTGTAGGAATAGACCTTCATGGTCAGGTTGATCATGCTCCGGCGTGGTCAATAACCTCTCGGAGTTGGTTTAGCGATTGCTAAGGCGCAACGTCGTTGCACGTTTGTAGTCAGATCATCAAAGTTGTCTCCAAAAAATCGATAGTTATCATCTCATCGAAAGATCGGGGCCCTCGCCTCTACCAAACAATGGCTATATTCATGGCACTAGGCGTATGGTGCAAAGAAGGAAGGCAAGCATGCTTCACAAGAATTATGTCAAAATCTCCAATCATATGCGAGAATGCTATGGGGGCAATCGCATGAGCAAGAAGAGAATCATTGTTGCACTCAATACATGGCAAATCATCTAGCATGAGAGAGGCAACACATGGAGATATATGACAAGAAGCAATATGAATCATGTGCAAAGCATATAGATGGTTGTCATGAACCGCATGAAATGAGCAAATATGAGTCATTGGTGATGCAACATAAGCAAGCATAGTTATCAAGTCATGCAAACTAGTGGAGCGAAGATGCAACACACTAGGAGAAATCATGGCAATGATGTCATGTGATGCGGAGCATCCTTCCATCATCCCCATGGACTCTACATCGACACATCCAACCCCACTACGACACATGACAAGAGCTAGAGCACGTGCTTTGGAAACCGAGGTGAACTCCTTCCTACTAGACTTGCATATGGACACAAATGGAACATGGCTACTACCTCACCAAAATATGCTATGCCTCCTTAGGTATGAAGAGGAACACCACCAAGGAGCTCTGGAGCATCCCCAAGAGGAAGGAGGACCACCCCAAGGCCGTACGAATCAAGACGGAGTGCTACAGCAGCAACACAGGAAGTCCCAGGCGACCCCGTGCGCACGGCCCCCCAAGACCCCGTGCCCACGGGCTACACATGAAACAGGCGCTAGAGCACCCCGTGCGCACGGGCCTGTACCGTGCCCATGGGACCCCCGTGCGCACGGGCCCAACTTACCCCGTGCAGACGGGCCTCCCAGGATGGCCGGCTGAGATGGCTTCTTCGGCTCCCATTCTTCTCCTTCGACCCCAAGGATATATATTCCGTACCTAGGACCATGTTTAGGGTTAGCAAAGTATTAGATGAGACCTTGGTGAGCTTTGCTCCATTACCTTCCCTCTTTGAGGATCAAGACCCCATAGGGAAGAATCCTTGAGGATTTCAAGACCTCCATTGGGAGAAGACTACCTTCAAGACCCCTCTTCCTTTGGATTTGGGATGAACTTTGCCATTGTATCTTTCCTTTGATTGTGTTTGTGACTTGTGGATCTTGTGTTGTTACTCTAGTGGATGTGTAATCGGGAATTGTTGGAGTGATTACCTCTGGTGTTCATCTTTGTGTTCTTGTTGTTCTTGTTACTTCTCTCCTTTTTCCCCCTCCAAGTGTGAAAAGGTCCTTCCTAGGGTTCTACCCTACATCATCTTGGTATCATGAGCCACGTTGATTCACATCTTGGAGTCCCTACCTTCCACTTTCTAACTTGATTTTGTTGTTTTTCGTCCTAATCCGAAAATCCCCACCAAAAATAGCCCCAAAAAATTTTCTTCCAATTTGTTGATCTTGTGAGATTTGGTTGATTTGATTCACGAAATTGGTGCTTGGCAAGTGGATCTACCCCTCCACCATCATCCCCACCCTACTCCCACTGGAATTTGGCCAAAAACTTGCAATCAAAACGAAATCAGATTAGTTCATCCGCTCTCGGGAGACCCCGTGCACACGGGCCATCGGGACCCCGTGCACACGGGCCTCACTTACCCCGTGCGCACGGGCTATCCAGGAAGTTTCGGTCATTTTTCAGTTTTTCTCATTTTGTTTCACCACCACCGCTCGTGTTCTTTCGCACCATTCCACATGTTTGTTGAGTGTTCGGTTGCGATTTCTCTTGTGTCCTAAGGTGTTTCGGCTACTTAGGCGCAAGTTGGTATCATCATCGCCACCAATCATCGACTCAGACAACACTTCGGCTTCGACAAGATCATCTTCGACCGTAAGCTAGGACGGTAACCTCGACGACACCTTGTACTCCCTTGCCATTAACTTGATAGCTTTGACCCATTTTGCGTAGCTTACCCATCGAGACTAGCTTGTTGAGTATTGCCGGGCCACGCCTTAGTGCACCATTTAGTGTTCCGTCCATCCCATGCATTTACTACTTGTTACCTCGTTGTGTGGCTCGTATATCAAGCATCGTGGCATAGTTGAAAAAAAAGCTTTTAAGCAAAAGAGAAGAGAAGCAAAGAGCTTATAAGCATTAGCATCGAGCCTTAGCATACATGCATCATCTTGGTCACCACATACATAGGCATACTGATGAGGACATCAATACCATTGTTACACCCACAACCCCTGCTGCTATACATACTGGACCAATTACTAGAGCTCGCGCACGCCAACTAAATTACCAGGTACTTTTGTTTCTTGGTAATGATTCTAATGTTCATGAGAATATGATGCTGCCTAAATTGGATACATTTGTTTTGCTTACAAATGAAGGGCCTAGCTTGGAGAAGGATGAACATTGGAGCAAGAACAAGCATGGAGATGATGGCATGTGCAAGGGGAACAAGAATGGAGTTACAAGTGATGATTTCAGGACTTTGAAGCCACCATAATGGGTGCATGAAGCCTTGGACAAAATATACAAGATGTCACTTCATAAATTTCGTCCCGAGGCTATTCTAGGTGCCGCGTCACCTTATTATTGGGCCAGGCCCATGTAATTTCGAAATACATAAGTATAGGCTATTTTTAGAGTCCGTATGTGTGGGGAAACAAGAGATAGGGTTGATTTCGGACCCCTTCACCAAGGGTCACGAAATTCCCCCCCCCCCCCTCTTCCTCCATATATACAACCCTTAGGGCATCGTTTAGACTTTGGGCTTTGTTTAGATTAAAGTTCGCCATAGTTGCAACTTCACGTACTTCGTTTGTGTTCAATGACCAGACAAAGGCGTCACAGAACCCCACCTTGATCAATAAAGCTTTCCTCTTATATTCGCAATATCCAGATTGCAATCTTAGTTTCTTGCTTGTTCTTCGTTTGCTTGCAGGAAACAAACCTTCGTGGTTAGGTTGATCGTGCTCCGGCGTGGTCAATAACCTTGAGTTGGTTTAGCGATTGCTAAGGCGCGACGTCCTCGCACGCTCGTAGTCGGATCGTCAAAGTCGACTTCCTCCAAAACGATAGCCACCATCTCATCGAAAGACGGGACACCTTTGCCTCTATCAAGTGGTATCAGTTTTTAGGTTGCTTGGTGAGATTTTCCAGTTATCCCTAGATTCGATTTATTTTCTTACCTATTGTCCAAGAAAAAGGCACAAAAAAAGTTAGATCTATTCATCCTTTGTCCTAGCCAGTCCAAGCCTTTGCAATTTTCTTTTCATTGTTTGCATTATTGAATTATCGGTTGCATCGTCGTGTTGAGTTGCTGGTCTTAGTGTCTAGTTCCTTTAGAGTTTTGAGTTCTATTCACATTAGTCACGCCGCCGCTGTATCATTATCCCTTACGCTGTCCACCATCCCATCCATCAAATTCCACCATGTACTATGCACTGTTCATTGTCATAATCATAGTTGAGGTCATTCACATCTTGGCCTGATCCAATCTGCATCTTATCTAGTTTGTCTTTGAAAGAGGGAGAAAAAAAAGATAGAGAAAAAAAGAAAGAAAAAGAAAAAAAGTGTGAGAAAAAAAAGAGAGAAGAAAAAAAGTTCAGATCTATCTAGAATCAATCTCGTATCTTAATTCGGATTGGACTCTATTTTGCGCACTATTCAGTAAAATAGGTGTATCTTCCTCATACGAAGTCCGTTTTGGCTCCGTGAGTACGCAAATTAAAGCTAGCGACAAGCGCATCTAAATCGTTGCAGAAGCTAGTTCAATATTTGGCACCTCAAAATCGGCTGCTAAATAAGTCTTTTTGCCCTCCGAAGTTAGTGAACACAGCTTGTTCCAATTTTTCAGGCCAGTTTTAGAATACTTTGACTCCTCATATCAATTTGGAATTGAGTGATTCTTTTTGCATTGGAAAGCTTGAGTTAGTAGAATTCTTTGAAAATTTATCAGAAATTGGCTCAAACTTTTCAAGAAAAAAGTTGGAGAGAGTTGTTGTATATCCTGCTTGGCAGTTGTTTTTCATCATTATCTTCACTGCCGTTGTGATCTTCACTTATATCTTGCTGTCCAGAGCTACTTAGTATCCTTCATTGATGCTAGTTGTGCTACGCCGTGACCTCATTAGTGTTCTAGGCTCGCGTCTCTAGTCCGGTCTAGCATAGGACCAGACAGTACCGTCGTTGAGCGTTTGTTCAACATTGCATCCTGTCGGTGTACTAGAGTAGGGGTACCCTAGTATCCCGAACTTTTGCACGGGCAGTCGCAGCACCCCGCGGCAAGGCTTGTCGGGTGACCGCCAAGGTCCTCCGTGGTTCCTTTGGAGCCATTCAAGAACAAAGTATTCAAGCCAAGGAGACAAGGCCCTGGCAAGAGGAGCTTGCCGGGAAGGCCAACCAAGGCATCTCAAGGAACTTGCCGCGATGCGCTACGCGTCCCGGCGAGGCCCGGCGAGCGACAAGCTTCCGGAGCGACAAGACAACGACCGCGGCAAGGCGCTTGCCGCGGCAAACTACCGCTCTGTACCCACGCTCCAGCACATCCACCAACGTGTCGCCCTGGGGCCTTTCCAGGCGCGCGTGGCGAGAGGTCATGCAGCCAGCGGTGCACGGTGGCAAGCGGCCCTGACAAGATAGCCATCGTGGCAAGCGGTGGCGTCCCTGACGGTCCCTTTCTGCACTGTTTGGGCGACGCAGACGGGCATTTAATGCCTTTGTCCCCTGCCGTCAGGGTTAGGTAGGATACACTGTACAGGTAGTTGTACCAACCGCAATTCCTTTTCCATTTTTACCCTTGTCTGCGTTTCCACCTGTCGGTGACCCCTTTAGCATATAAAAGGAGGCCCATGCGCAACGTAGAAAGGGGTTTGAAGGCAGAAAAACACTCACGCTCGGTCTCGTTAGCAGCTAGTGTGTACTGTAGCACTCAGCGCTCCCGAGCAAGAACTCAATACACTCAGACATGCAGCGGTAGGAGTGTTATCTCTCCGGAGAGCTCCGAAGCTGGGTAAACTGCTCGTGTGCTTCGCCTCGATCCGCTCTTCGTGCGACCTCCGCCCCCCGCCGAACCGAAAGGGGCTCGGTCCACCGGTCCCATAGGTGTTCGTGGATCAGTTTCCCCCGACATCTTTGGCGCGCCAGGTAGGGGGCGTCGAGGTTGTGTGAACCTGATCCGGCGTTACACGAGCTAGATCTTCATCTTCTTCATCGACATGCCACCGAAGAAGAAGGCTTCGGCGGCAGCTGTTCCGTCCACGTCGATCCCACCACCACCGGAGCAAACGGGTGGTGGGGTAGACGCTGGCGGAAGAACGGACATCGACGAAGGAGCCCATGATGCTGCCAGGTCCAAGGACAAGGCTGCGCAGACCTCGGCGTCCGTACATGCACGACGCCCATCTCAGGAGGCGCAGGACCGTCAGCGTCATGGTATTCGCAATGCTATACGTTTGTTGGACCAAGATCGAGTTGGTGGATCTCGGGGTGCTCAAGACCAGCATGCACGCCAACATACTGGCACAAGCGAGACACGGTCGCCTGGACGGGATACTGCTCCTTCTAACATAGTTAGAACTCCGAGCATATCCCGCTCCTCGCGCCGTTCGCCACTGCCGCCCACCACTCCAGCAGAAGCTTTGGCGCGAGCTCAACTGCTCCTGGATCACCGTCCAACGGCAGACAAGATCGATGGATGGAGGGCCACCATTCAAAGTCTCATCGGCTTCGCCAACGGCGACACTCCGCGGCAGCCGAGTACATCGCTGCCGCGGCAAGACTGCCAGGCGCGAGCCGATGGCGACAAAACTGGTGGAGGTGCAACCACCATGCACTCCCCACCCCGAAGGCCAAGATCGCTGACTCGCCGGATCCACCTCGACAGCGACTCCACCGCATCATCAGATCCACGAGCTCATCGCGATCAGCGCCAAGTTCTTCATGAAGGACAGCAAGAAGACGCTCGAACTCGCATCGAGCGCCGAAGAGAAGCGCGGCGTCAATCCTACCAGTGCGTTGGGCCCTCTGTCGACATGCATGCGCCAGGGGAACCAGGCGACTTGCCGTACGCGGTAGGTTGCCCTGTGTTCACTCGTGAGCTGCGGAAAGTCCAGTGGCCCAACACGAAGAATTTCAAGCCAGACGTACCAGAGAAGTACGGCGGCAAGTCGCATCCGTCGGAGTTCCTCAGCATCTACACCATCGCGGTGCAAGCTGCTGGGGGGCGGGACGACAAGATCCTGGCCAACTACTTCCCGCTGGTGCTCAAGCCCAATGTCAGATCCTGGCTCATGCACTTGCTGGACAACTCCATATCCTCCTGGGCAGACCTATGTCATTAGTTTGTCGGCGCCTTTACAGGCGGCCACAAGCCTCATGGCCAAGAGAGCGACCTTCATATGCTCGCCTAGAAGGAAGGAGAGCCCCTGCGCAAGTACATTCTGAGATTCAGCCGCGTACAACACAACATCCCAGATGTCCACCCTGCCACGGTAATCAGCGCGTTCCATCAGAACGTGCGAAACCGCAGGATGCGGGAGGAGATGGCGATGTGCAAGATCAGAGACATCAGTGAGCTATATGCCCTGGCCGACAAGTGTGCATGTGCTGAGGAAGGGAGGAGACTCCCCGGAGAGAATACAGAACCAGGAGGATCTGATAGTGAGGAGGCTGCCCCGGCAAAGAAAAACCGGCGGCGGAACAACAGGAAGAAGAAAGGCAAAGATGTGCTAGTCGTTGAGCAGTCCGGCAACGGACGTGGCGGCAAGAAAGCCAAAGTTGGTAGCTCCGGCAAGGAGATTGCCGCAGGCACCAACTACCAGGCTGTGGCGGTTGCCGACAAGCAGGACGGCACCAACAAGCAGTACTGCAAGATCCACCGCACCAAGGGCCATGACCTCCAGAGCTGCAAGAAGGTCGAGCAGCTTGTCCAGCAGCAAAAGGCTGAATACGAGCGACGCGACAAGGAGAAGGCCCAGGAAGGTGCTGGAGGAGCCGGCAAGAAACGCCCCAGCCGAGGAGGACGCTGCGGCAAGGCCAAGCAGCGGCAAGGAGACAGACCTCCCCGCGGCCGCGACAAGGATGAAGATGACGACGACGATGAAGATATGGATGATGACGAGACCGATGAGCAGGAGTTCCAGAAAGCCACAGAGGTCCTGTGCGTTGACGGCGGTGCTTCTCTGCATACTTCACACCGCCAGCTCAAGCAGTGGGTGCGGGAAGTCAATGCAGCAGAATCACCCATCGAGTCACGCAAGCCTCTGAAATGGTCCAGCACGCCTATCATCTTTGATATTGAGGACCACCCTGATCGCGTAACTGCGGTCGGGTGCTTGCCGATGTTGGTTTCACCAACTATCCGCAACCTCAAGGTCACTAAGATGCTAGTTGACGGCGGGGCCGGCTTGAACCTGATCTCCTCCGCGGTACTCCAGAAACTCCAGATCCCTGATGGTGAGCTCGAAGAGACCGGCACATTCCAAGGAATCAATCCGGGAAGGTGCAAGCCGAAGGGAAAGATCACGTTGCCGGTGACATTTGGCAGCAAGTTGAACTTCAGGACTGAGAGGGTCACTTTTGATGTTGCTGACTTTCCATTGCCTTACAATGGGATACTCGGTCGTCCAGCACTCGCTAAATTCATTGCGGCCTCTCACTATGCATACAACATGCTGAAGATGCCAGGCCCGATAAGTGTCATCTCTGTCCCTGGCGACAAGAAGGATGCTCTTATCTACGCCGACAAGATCTACCGGGAAGCAGCAGCCGCAACAGATCGCAAATCACTTGCCGTTGAAGCTCCCGGGGGAAGAAAAAGACCACGTCCGGCAAGAGTTCTGATGCCCACTCCGGCAAGCGCACCTCTTCGGAGTGCTGCGCTACCGTCGAGGACGCACCATCGAGCTCTACCGGCAAGTGTAAGAAGGCAATGGCAGCTCCACCAGAGACCAAGAAGGTGTCCGCCAAGGAGGACGGCACTGGTGGTACCTTCACCATCAGTGCCACTCTTGACCCTAAATAGGAAAGCGTGCTCGTTGCTTTCCTGCGGGCGAACGTCGACGTATTTGCGTGGCAACCGTCTGACATCCTCGATGTTCCCAGGAAAGTAATCGAGCACCATCTTGCCGTCTGTCCTCATGCGCGGCCCGTCAAGCAGAAAGTCAGGAAACAGGCAGTGGAGCGCCAAGAATTCATCGCAGAAGAAATCAAGAAATTGGAAGCAGCAGGCCTTGTCAGAGGAGTGCTCCATCCTACGTGGTTGGCCAATCCTGTAGTCGTGCGCAAGGCTAACGGAAAATGGAGGCTTTGTGTCGACTTTACTGATGTCAATAAAGCTTGTCCCAAAGACCCATTTCCCTTGCCACGCATTGACCAGATTGTTGACTCCACGGCCGGATGTGACTTACTTTCATTTCTTGATGCGTACTCAGGATACCATCAAATCTTCATGGCAGAAGAGGATGAGGAGAAGACCGCATTCATCACTCCATGTGGCACATACTGTTTTATACGGATGCCTTTCGGTTTAAAGAATGCTGGTTCAACATTTGCAAGGGTAGTCTATGACGCTTTTGAGCCGCAAATACACAGAAATGTGGAAGCCTACATGGATGACATAGTAGTCAAGAGCAAGGACAAGGCGACTCTGATTCAAGATTTAGACGAAACCTTTGCAAATCTGCGCAAGATCAACCTCAAGCTTAACCCCGAGAAGTGTGTGTTTGGAGTCCCCTCCGGCAAGCTTCTCGGGTTCTTCGTGTCTCAGCGGCGAATTGAAGCCAATCCCGACAAGATCAAGACCATTGAGCAGATTGAAGCACCAAAGCGCGTCAAGGATGTATGAAGACTTGCCGGTTGCGTGGCTGCTCTCAGCAGGTTCATCTCTAGGTCTGCTGAGCGCGCCCTGCCGTTTTTCAAAATATTGAAAAAGGCAGGTCCAATGAAATGGACTCCGGAGGCGGAGGCTGCGCTACAGGACTTGAAGAGATACCTGTCCTCCACTCCAACACTTGTCGCACCTAAGCCACAAGAGAAGTTGCTGCTATATATAACGGCAACCAATCAAGTGGTTAGTGCTGCGTTAGTAGCGGAGAGGGAGGCGGATGATGAGCCAGCAACCACGGCAGATGCATCCAGCGACAAGCAGGGGACTTCACCGACGAGCTCTGGTCCCGACAAAGATGGATCTGCGCAGGCACATGAGAAGATGCAGAAAAGAATGGTGCAGCGCCCAGTTTACTTTGTCAGTTCCCTTCTGTAGGGGGCTAGGTCAAGGTACTCCGGTGTGCAGAAATTGCTTTTCGGCCTTCTCATGGCCTTGAGAAAGTTGCGCCATTACTTCCAAGTACATGAGATCACAGTCGTCACTCGTTTTCTGCTGAAGAGGATACTGCAAAATCCAGAAGCAACAGGCAAGATTGTCGAGTGGGCACTAGAACTGTCAAGCTTTGGCCTCAAGTTTGAGAGCACTTCAACTATCCAAAGCAGAGCATTGGGATCAAGAAGCTCATTGTCAGGGGTGACTCACAGCTTGTCGTCCGCCAAGTGAACAAGAATTATCAGAGTCCGTTGATGGAAGCTTACGTTGATGAAGTGAGAAAGCTAGAAGAGCACTTTGAGGGCCTACAGATGGAACATGTTCCAAGAGCTCAGAACGACATTGCCGATGGCCTGTCGAAGTGCGCCGCACTTAAGTTACCTGTGGAACCAGGGATCTTTGTGCTCAAACTGACTCAACCGTCTGTAACGCCATTGACTGGACAGAGCAAGAAGAGGAAGTTGATTTCTGGTGACTATTTTCCGGCAGAGCTCCCCGAAGCCGCCGCCAAGAAGGTCCTCAGGATCAACACCAAGGGTGCTGAGGAGCAGTCTGCTCCGGCAAGCCCTAGGGTTTGTTCTGTTGAAGCAGGCGCTCCCGACAAGTTTTGCTCAGGCAAGCTTGCCGGGGAACGTCAAGCTCCGGCTGAGCCGCAGGTTCTCGCCGTAGAAGCGGATGTTCCCGCAGCAGCGGATGTGCCTTTAGTCCTTGTTGTCGAGCCGCAAGCTCCAGCATGGGCACAGCAGACTGTCCGTTTCCTTCAGACAGGAAAACTTCCCGAAGAGCAAGAAGAAGCGGAAAGAGTAGCCCGGCAGTCAAGTATGTACCAGTTTGTCGACAACACACTGTACAGAAGAAGACTCAACAGTGTGAAATTGAAGTGTATTCACCGGGAAGACGGACAAAAACTGTTGGCAGAGATACATGGAGGCATATGTGGCCACCACATTGGTGCAAGAGCACTTGCCGGCAAAGCGTTCTGGCAAGGTTTCTTTTGGCCGACAGCCCTCCAGGATGCAACTGCACAAGTAACCCAGTGTGAAGCGTGCCAGTTCCATTCCAAGCAGATACACCAGCCAGCTCAAGCTCTCAAGACGATCCCTTTATCCTGGCCATTTTCGGTCTGGGGGCTCGACATCCTCGGCCCCTTTCCCCGAGCTATCGGGGGCTTTGAGTACTTGTACGTTGCGATCGACAAGTTCACAAAGTGGCCAGAAGTGGAAGCAGTGAGGAAGGTGATAGCACAGTCAGCAGTCAAGTTCTTCAGGTCGATTGTTTGCCGTTTCGGGATCCCTAACAGGATCATCACCGACAATGGCACGCAATTCACGAGCCGCACCTTCATGCAGCACGTCCAAGATCTTGGCGCCAAGGTCTGCTTCGCTTTTGTTGCTCATCCGAGAAGCAACGGTCAAGCGGAGAGGGCAAATGCTGAAGTGCTGCGTGGGCTCAAGACCAGGACTTTCGACAGGCTGCGCAAGTGCGGAAAGAACTGGATTGAAGAGCTGCCGGTGGTTCTTTGGTCGATCAGGACGACGCCAAATCGAGCCACTGGCCAGACACCTTTCGCTCTAGTCTATGGAGCAGAGGTAGTTCTCCCCACGGAACTCGTATATGGGTCACCTCGAGTGCTCGCTTATGATGAGCTTGAGCAAGAGCAGCTGCGACAAGATGACGCGCTGCTCCTTGAGGAGGACCGTCTTCAGGCTGCTGTACGAGCTGCTCGATACCAGCAAGCTTTGCGCCGCTACCATAGCCGCAAAGTTAATGCTAGAAGTTTCGAGGAAGGCGACCTTGTTCTTCGGTGCGTTCAGTCCGCCAAGAATACCAACAAGTTGACGCTGAAGTGGGAAGGCCCTTACCAGGTGAAACGGGTCACTAGGCCTGGCGCTGTCCGCCTTGAGACCGAAGATGGCATTCCGGTGAGCAACTCCTGAAACACTGAGCATCTTCGTAAGTTTTACCCGTAGGGCGCGGTTGCCGGAAGCTGTTCCGGCAACCACCTTTTGTACAAGTCTTGCCGATGTTGCATGTAATCCTTTGTACAAAGCCAGGCGTAGACCCCGTGCATAAGTAAAGCTCATGTGCTCCGCACATCTTGTCAATTTCATGCTTTCTACTTCTTTTGCATGCGTTATCTGACACTTTGTGCAGCGCCTACCCCCGGTAAGCAATAACGAGCCGTAAGGCTCCATATCTTTATTTTCTCTTCTTCCTTTTTCTCAAAAAGGAAAGGAAGGTTCCCTCGCCCACAAGTTTGCCGGGGGGAAAGGAGAAGATAATGGTGTGGACCAGGCGTCGTTCAAGGAAGTTTCGCCTTACCGGAAAGCAAACGACAGAAAAGCTAAGTTGCCAAAGTTTGAGCAATCAGTTTTAATTTTTAAGTTATCTTCCTCGAACGACTGTGCTTTGTATGGAAAACCTGTGCGCGGAGGAACCAACTCGTAGCTAGTTGCGCCCTTACTTTGTTTCGAGTCCGCTCAACAACTTAAGTGGGCTGCGGCTAGTTGTGACAAGGTTTCTTGTCGGAAGCGGCACCGCCAGCAGGCTGCTGACATCCCGCACTCAGCGCTCGCGGCCCAGGTGCCTGCACCGACAAGTTCCCTAAAAGCGTAGGGCAAAAACATACAAAGGAAGGAATCAAGTAAAGGAAATAACATAGTAATCGCTACCCGAAATAGAGTCATATTACAAGATAGCTTGTCGCAGCTCTAACAGATTGTTCTCATAACATGACCAGCAGCGACAAGAAAAAGAGAAAACGGCCAGCCTAATCTACGGGATCGCCCTCAACTCAACCCAGCAATCTGACCCATGGGTGGCCGCGCCCATGGGCACCCGACCCTAATGGGTAGGGTATGGGTCATCATGTTAACCCATGGGTGAGCCCGATGGGTAACCCGATTAGTCATGGGTAGGGTATGGGCACAAGGTTCTACCCATGGGTAGCCCGATGGGTCACCCGATTAATACTAGTGATTAAAATATGTTTTTTATTTTATATGAAGTGTAGAAGTTTTTCTGGAGATACGCTAGTTAACGCTGGCAGTAGCATTTTTCTAGTGAACGCTACCAGTACCGATGGGAGTATGCACACGTATGTTTGCTCTGCCATTTTTTTGTTGATCAATCCAGAATGATAAGGCCCATTGCTGAGTCAACTAAGAAATGGTAGAGTATTTCGGCCTATTGGGCCTCCAATGGTTGCAAGTCATGCACGGGTAATGTGCTATGCGTGCATGGCAGTGAAATGAGCATGGGAGGAGCTAGTTTAGTACCACCTCGCTTGCTGGAGCGCAGGGTTGGCTGAGCTTCTCTATAAAGAGGACTAGGAAGGGCCTTGGCAGAGGGAAAAAGCAGCGGTCAGCCAAGCACAAGACGTGCAGGTAGTTCGTTAAAAAAATTAAAATAAAATATTACTAGACCCGATGGGTGCCCTATTGGGTCGGGTCATCTGTCGGGTTCGGGCATGGGTCTTGTTCTCTGCCCATGGGTAGGGTCGTGGGCAGCCAGTGCACCCATAAAATATTAGGGTATGGGTCTGAGAAAGCTTGACCCAGACTTACCCGACCCGACTGCCAGGTCAACCCTCTTGATCCCACTCACCTTGTCCACAATGGGTGCGACAAGGGCCTTGAGCGCTTCCAGATCAGCATCCGGCGGCAGGGACCTGAGGATATTGGTGAGGTTGAGGCCTAGGTTGCGGAAGGCCACCTTCACCAGCACCTTTTGAAGAGCTCCCGCGCAGATCTTGCGCAACTCGTCGGCCAGCTGCTTTGGGATCTTCTCCCGGAGTCGCTGGAGGGCCGTCGCCACGCCTTTGAAGAACAAGCTGAGCTTGGCGCTGGGTTGGAGGTGCTCGTCGAAAGAATACCCGAGATCCTCCATCCCCAGCTGCGCCAGCTCCTAGTCGATGGTTGCGGCAACATCCACGAGACCCTCCGTCCAGTGCTCCACATTCTCCCTAAAAGTGTGCTAGGCGGCAGCAGCACTCGCCAGCAGCGCCTCGTCGGCCTTGATCTTCTCCTTCAAGGCCACCTCTTGCTCCCTGGCGCCGTCCAGCGTCTGAGTCAAAGTAACCAGCTTCAACTCAAGATCTGCGTTGGAGTCCTTGGCGGCACTAAGCTCTTTGCTCCTCTCAGCGAGACGACCCTGCAGCTCGCCATGAGCGGCGGCGTCCTTCTCGCGCTCACGCTTGAGCGCAGCAAGCTCCTCACTGCTCGCCTTGAGATCGGCCTCCAGCTGCGCCATCTTCGTCTCCAGCTCCTTCTTGGCGGCCTCGGCAGCTGCGGCAGCATCCTCTGCTTCCTTGAGAGCCCCGCCAAATGTTTGCTCGCGCGCGGCAAGCTCCTCCTCGTGACTGTCAAGGTTGACCTTGCGCTGCGCCAACTCGCCTTCCTGCGCAGATAGCTTCTCGGCAGCAAGCCGCTGTTGCTCTTCGACTTCAGCCTTCTCGAGGAGGAAGGCTTTACACTCCTCGGCGAGTTGCTCCCGCGCCTCTGCCAGGGACCAGAGAGCTTCCTGGTTGAAGCCCTAGAGCTCCTCTGCGCGCTTCTCGATGTCCACTCCCGCCTTCGCGACAAGCGCTTGTCGGGATACCAGCTTGGCCTGTCGGGCGCGGTAGAGCGACAACAGCTTCCGCAGCAGCTGCTCCTCCTCAGGCTCGTCGCTGCTGCTGCTTGGCGCGTCGACCAGCGTCAGCCCAGCGGAGGCGAGCACCTCTCCATCCAAGATCTCTCCTTCGACCGGTGCCCTAGAGCTTGACGCCCAGGGGAGCTTGATGAAAATGCCGTCGCCGGCCTTCAAATAGGTGCCGGGCAGGGGCTCTTCGGAGCCTGGCGCTGCAGGAGCGGCGGAGGGATCGGCGGTCGGCGTAGCGCCTGACGCTCCTGCGGCCTCGGGGCCGTCAGTGCGATCGCCGGATCCCTCGCCAGCTTCTGCGGCGGCAGCTTTGGCGGCCTCTTCGCCGGCGGGATCATCAGCCCCGGCTTCTCCTTCGGTGGCAACGACGTCGTCGGTATTGCTACGCGTGTTCTCCTCGCCGGCGACCTCGGTTTCCATCGGCTCCGTGGCAGATGGATCTGACGAACGGAAAAAGGAGAAAAGTCAAGCAAATATCCAAAAAGAAAATCAGAAGAAGAAGAACCCAAGGGAAGTTTTCAAGCAAGAGGATTACCTGTACTAGGATCTGCAGTTGTGGTCTCACCCACCGGAGGGTCGCTGGTGCTGTCCCTTGCCGGAGAACTGTCCCTTGCCAGAGAATTCTCCCTTGCCGGAGAACGCTCCCTTGCCGAGGAATCCTCCCTTGGCGATGTAGTCGAAGTAGATGGCATTTCGGGAGCGGCTTCCGGGCACTCCTGGTGAGGCTGCTCTGCTCCTACACAAACCAACAGTCAGATATCAGCAAAGAAAGAGCACCCATGCGCGCCTAACAGCAGGAAGTAAACCATATACTTACGCTGAGGGCTGCGCTGGGGGGCTGCTTTGAGGAATGGTTGCCGGGTCCGGCAAGGGGATCTCGGACACACCCCCTGCTGTCGCGGTGGGTTCGTCATCGATGACAACCACCGGGACCTTGGCTCTCTTCGCCGCTCTCTGGGCCAGAGTCCTGAAAAGGAATGGGTTCAGAGTGAAGCAAATCAGATACAAGACAAAACAACAAGAATTGAAGAACTACAAGTACAGCAAAGAATCTTACTCTTCTTCTTCCTCATCGGAGTTGAGCACGGAGAGATGGAAGTCCGGCTCGCCTCTGGTGCGACGAGGCGGAGGAGTAGGTTCCCTTGTCCGCTTGGCAGGAGCAGTAGCGGTGGACCGGGAAGACCCCGCTCCAGTTGCCGCAGCGGAGTGAGGCGCTCCCGCGGCAACAGTGCTTGCCGCGGTAGAGCGGGTCGCGCTGCACGGCGGCCGTTGACTCGTCTGCCACCCCGCTACGTCCCCGGCCTTGCGGAGACGCCTTCTTGGTGGAGATGGGGGCTCCACTTGCGGCAAGCTGGCTGAAGGTGGAGAGGAGGAGGAGCCGATCTTCAACGAGTCGCTCGCGCCCTCGGCGGGCTCGCTCGACTCAGCTTCAGGCCCGACAAGCTCTTCCTCACCGGCAAGCTCCTCTTGCTCGACAAGGCTTGCCGCCTCTGCTGCCTCTGCCTCCTCCATGGTGAATCCGAACTCGCCCGCGGCAGCGGCTGCTGCCGCCTCTTCCAGCCTAGTGGCGATGCGCTGCATCTCCGCATCGGTTGTCGCGAGTAAGGCTCTTCTGTTCATCGGAGCGGACCGGCACTTCTACCAAGCCATCAAAGAAATCCCGCATGACGTCGTCTGCAGGCTCTTGCCAAGTTGGGACAATTCCATGCGAATCGCATAGCGGCATCATTGCACGGATGCGGTCGAGCGAGGAATTGTTGCACAGCGGAACGACACCCCTCGGCAACATGAACGCTTCGGGATGCTGAGGATCGCATTTGAACAGTTCCTGGATCATCGCATCCAGTTCCAGGACAGTGAAGTTGAAGTTGAGGCCCGGGCACAGCCTCATCATATCCGCCGCGTTCTGGAACTCCCAGGCGGGTCTCCTCCTCTCCTGCAGGGGGGCGATGCGGCGGCGAAGAAAATCTGCGCCAACGGCGCCTATGGTGAGCCCGGCAAGCCTGAGGCGTAGGATCCGGGTGACGACAATCTTCAGCCTATCGTCTTCCGGGGCCACGTTGCTCCTATCGTTGCCGCGCGCTATTGGGGCTTGGCGCTGGGCGGTAAATGGCTGCGGGTTCTCCTCGACAATCCAGCACCATTCTGCTCTCCATTCCTCCCACTTGCTACGGAGCTCTCCCTCCAGATAAGCTTCCTTCTTGCCAGCTCTCGAGATCCAGGCGATTCCGCCGGATAAAGGCTCCCCTCTCTCAACTCGGGGCATAAAGAAGTGGCAGAAAAGAGCTACGTTTGGATAGACTCCGACAAAGTTTTTGCAGAGATGTGCGAAAACTGCCATGGTCAAAATAGCATTGGGGGTGAAGTCAAGGAGGCGGAACCCGTAGGTGTTCATGATATCGCAGAAAAATTCAGAGGAAGGCGGGCGGAGCCCGCAGTAGAAGAACAGCGCGAAGAAAGGGTACCCATTCGGAGCCAGTTCCGAAGCGGCAGCCGGGAGTACCTTCGTACGCGGATGCGCTCGCGTCTCCGTCGACCAGAAGAGGTAGTAGTACTCCCTCAGCTCCTTCGCGGCAAGCTGGGGGGGGGGGAGATTGCCCGCTCCTTTCGCAGCGCCACGAGCCGCTGCGCCTCGGCCGACTTCACGACCTTCCCCTTGTCGGCTTTCGGAGCCATGGCGGAGGTGGTGGGGGAGATCGACGGCGTTGATGATGCTGGTGGCGATGGGGGGCGGAGCGCTGCTCTCTTTCAGCTTTGGGAAGAAGGGGGGAGCGGCGGAGATTTCTGAGATTGGAGTAGCAACCGGCAAGATGGGCGAACTGCCCCTGTTTCCACTGCTTATAAAGAGGGAGGGGGTGGGCGTTCCGTCTTTCCGAATAAAGAAACCACCCACGATCTCTCCCACGACGCCGCATTCGACTTGGGCCGTTTGGGGAAGGCGCGGTGGATACGGAGTAAGATAAGGCGTAACGCAGGCCGCGCGTGCCCGTGCCCTGTTTTGGGCCTGGCCCAACAGCGCTCGGCGCCATGCGTGGCCTAGGCCCGGGGGCTCCTGTCGGTGTACTAGAGTAGGGGTACCCTAGTATCCCGAACTTGTGCACGGGCAGTCGCAGCACCCCGCGGCAAGGCTTGCCGGGTGACCGCCAAGGTCCTCCGTGGTTCCTTTGGAGCCATTCAAGAACAAAGTATTCAAGCCAAGGAGACAAGGCCCCGGCAAGAGGAGCTTGCCGGGAAGGCCAACCAAGGCATCTCAAGGAACTTGCCGCGACGCGCCACGCATCCCGGCGAGGCCCGGCGAGCGACAAGCTTCCGGACGGCAAGGCGCTTGCCGCGGCAAACTACCGCTCTGTACCCACGCTCCAGCACATCCACCAACGTGTCGCCCTGGGGCCTTTCCAGGCGCGCGTGGCAAGAGGCCGTGCAGCCAGCGGTGCGCGGTGGCTAGCGGCACTGACAAGATAGCCATCATGGCAAGCGGTGGCGTCCCTGACGGTCCCTTTCTGCAGTGTTTGGGCGACGCAGACGGGCATTTAATGCCTTTGTCCCCTGCCGTCAGGGTTAGGTAGGATACACTGTACAGGTAGCTGTACCAACCGCAATTCCTTTTCCATTTTTACCCTTGTCTGCGTTGCCACCTGTCGGTGACCCCTTTAGCATATAAAAGGAGGCCCATGCGCAACGTAGAAAGGGGTTCGAAGGCAGAAAAACACTCACACTCGGTCTCGTTAGCAGCTAGTGTGTACTGTAGCACTCGACGCTCCCGAGCAAGAACTCAATACACTCAGACATGCAGCAGTAGGAGTGTTATCTCTCCGGAGAGCTCCGAAGCTGGGTAAACTGCTCGTGTGCTTTGCCTCGATCTGCTCTTCGTGCGATCTCCGCCCCCCGCCGAACCGAAAGGGGCTCGGTCCGCCGGTCCCATAGGTGTTCGTGGATCAGTTTCCCCCGACACATCTTCGAATTGATTATTGCTAATCTTTTGCTACCATATATAACCAACCTAGCTCCACATATTTCTACATTGTGTATACGTACGTTCCCCTGGCAATCGCTTTACACAATCTTCAGAGTTACTTGACACCGCTGGTTGCCTGTCACCACCTGCCGCATGGTAAGAACTTGTAAGATATTGATATTTGCTTTACTGTGAGCACTTCACAACCACATCCTAGTAGTTCATAGGAGTTTCTTGTTTCTACTAATCATGACAGGTTCCGGAGATAGATGTTCTTGGACGATGGACACATCTTCACCATCACGAGAGTTGGGACAACACACACAAGAACATGGTCAGGTTATCTCTTTACCGTCATTTGAGGGTAGATTTAATCCTGCTATTTATCTCGCTTGGGTGCTTGAAGTAGAATAAGTTTTTAGTCACCATGACTTTTCTGAACTTGAGCGCGTACGAGCTGCCACTAGAGCATTTACTGGTTTTGCTTCTGTTTGGTGGAGTGTGCATTGTAAGAAAAACATTGATAAGCAACCCACAACTTGGAAAGATTTGAAAGATGTAATGAGACAACAATTTTTCCCTCCTTACTATCGTCGTGAATTGCTTCGCAAATTTGAACAATTTAAACAAGGCAACAACACTGTTCATGCTTACTACCAAGAGTTCAAATCTTATATGCATCATTGTGACATAGAAAAATCTGAGGATGATACAATGAATAGATTTTTTGGTGGTTTGAACCATGATATTCAGGCAAGATTTCAGTATATTCCTCGTTGCATTACTGGTATGTATGTTTGTGCTTGTACCTTTGAGAGACAGTTACAGGAGGATGCATTGGGTGACTACAACAATTACTATTCCAATTCATGCTCACTACCATCGGTTGATTCCTCCATCGTTGCACCTTCTAGAGCAGCAACACCTTAGATTATGAGTGCGGCATCATCTCAAGTGTATGGTATATTGCCATTGTCCATACCTACATCAGCTACATCTTTGCGACAAGGTAACAGTAAAGGTATTGATGATATAATTTCACATGAGAATGATGCATGCCTAATTAACTTAAATACATCATGTGTTGAGTTACCTCCGTTCGTCTTTTGTTGTTGTAGGAGGCGCATGGAGGAGGACTAATGGGACACTTTGGCGTGAAGAAGAAGGAGGACGTACTTGCTACACATTTCTTTTGGCCAAAGATGAGACGGGATGTTGAGCGTTTTATTGCTCGTTGCACTACATGTCAAAAAGCTAAGTCACGACTCAATCCTCATGGTTTATATATGCCTTTGCATGTACCTAGTGTTCCTTGGGAGGATATATCTATGGACTTTGTTTTAGGTTTACCTAGAACAAAGAAGGGGAGGGATAGCATATTTGTTCTCATGGATAGATTCTCGAAAATGGCACACTTTATACCATGTCATAAAAGCGATGATGTTGTTAATGTTGCTGATTTGTTCTTTCGTGAAATTATTCGCTTGCATGGTGTGCCAAATACTATTGTTTAAGATCGTGATACTAAATTTCTTAGTCACTTTTGGAGATGTTTATGGGCTAAGTTGGGGACTAAACTGCTTTTTAGTACTACTTGTCATCCCCAAACTGATGGACAAACTTAAGTTGTCAATAGAACATTGTCTACTATGCTTAGGGCTGTTTTGAAGAATAATAAGAAAATGTGGGAGGAATGCTTGCCTCATATTGAATTTGCTTATAATCGTTCATTGCATTCTACTACTAAGATGTGCCCTTTTGAAATTGTGTATGGTTTCCTACCTCATGCACCTATTGATTTGTTGCCTCTTCCATCTTCGGAGAAGGTTAATTTTGATGCTAAACAACATGCTGAATTGATTTTAAAAATGCATGATTTAACTAAGGAAAACATTGAGCGTATGAATGCTAAATTTATATTTAGCATCAAAATTAACCTTCATAGGTACCACATCACAATCAACATAATCAGCATATGTAGAGATACTAAAATACACACGAACAGTACGTGTTACCTTAACCTTGCCGCTGTTGTTGAACCATTGGATGTAGTAAGGATGTGGATGTGGTCTTGTGGTGAGAGAAAGCTTCTCCACCATCTCCATGCTAGCCAAGTTGTTGCAGCTCCCTCCATCTATGATGACGCGCACAGAACGTTCTTTCACAACTCCCTTGGTATGGAACAAATTGTGCCTCTGATTTTGCTCAGCTTGTGTGACCTGGACACTCAAAACACGTTGAGCAACTAAACATTCATACCTGTCAGCGTCTTCAGGAGCCATGTATTGCGTCTCATGATTAGAATCATCTCCACCATGTTCTTCACGTGTAATAAGAGCCAAAGTCTCCTCATCATAGTCACTAGTGGACTCATATCCACCATCCGCGGTAGCAATCATCACACGCGGAGATTTGCATTCTCTCGCATAATGACCTCCTCCCTTACAACAACGACAAATAATATCACTTGTGTGCCCTGTTGATGCCATGGAAGAAGAAGAACTCTGTGCAGGTCCAACAGGTGCACTCTTGGCAGATAATGGTGGTTGTGCCTGTTTTCTTGTATCACGACTGGAGGAGGCACGTGATTGAGGTGCTGGTGCAGTTGAAGTAGAAGATGCACGCGGTGTCCATGATGAAGGTCGGCCTGCAGAAAAGTTAGTTCGCGCCAATGCTTGTCGATCCTGCACTTCACGTTCAGCTTTACAAGCAAGATGGAATAAACGAGTGATATTAGTATACTCCTTATGGTCTAGAATTGTCTGAATCTCTCTATTTAATCCACCCAGAAAACGTGCAAGCATAGCTTCATTCTCCTCAACAATACCACATCTAATCATGCCAGTTTGTAATTCCTGATAATATTCTTATACAGAATTTTTTCCTTGTCTTAAGCGCTGTAATTTTTGAAGCAATTCACGTTGATAATATGGTGGAACCCAACGAGTACGCATAGCAGTTTTCAAAGCAGCCCAAGTAGTTGGAATAGGATATAATCTACAATGTTCAGACCACCATACACATGCAAAACTAGTGAAAGCACAAACAGCAGCAGCAACTCGTCTCTCCTCAGGATATTGTAAACATGTAAATCGTTGTTCAGTTTCTAACTCCCAAGTAAGATATATATCAGGAACATATCTACCCTCAAATGGTGGAATATTCAATTTCAGTTTAGGAATATGGACATCATCTCGTACCTGAGGTGGTAGTGCAGGCCTACCATTACGAATATATACCTGAGGTCGACCTGGTGGTGGTGGTGCAGGTGGCTGCACGTAGTGCTGATTTTGATCAACCTCATCCTCATAATCTCCCACATAATCATCCTCCTCCGCATCAGCAGCAGGAGCCACAGAAGTATCAACAGCAGCACCAACAGTTTGGCCAAACGCAAGAGGAACATGGCTCGCTCGGCGAAGGTCTGTTTCGCGACGTGGAGGTAGTCGTTGTTGTTGTTGTTGTTGTTGGAGAGGTGCGTTAGGTGCAGCGGGTGGTGGTGGTGGAAGACGCGCAAGCAATTCATTAAACTTGTTATCGAGCTTTGTTTCGGACGTCTTCTCCATGCCATCTATCTTCTCCATGGCCTCTTCAAATCTGTTTAGCACATCTTGCACCTGTCCACTCATCATTTGCTGAAATTTATCATGCAAATCCTTATTCATCATGTTCTCCCAGTCAGTCTCGTCGGCTTGTGATCCTGGCATGGTTAGCAGCAATAGAAACACACAAGAATATGATCCTACAGACTACTAACAAGAGGTGGTGGTGGGTGTCACAAATCCATCAAGCAAATCTCAAATTCTTACCAGTTCTTACCCAGCAGCAGGCGGTGATCGGCAACCGTTGTAGTCAAAAACTCTCAAAGCTTGGATAGAGCGATTACCAGGGAGAGTCAAACGCACGAAGTATATGTATGTGGAGCTAGGAAGGCTTATAATATGGTAGCAAAAAGGGTCAGCAATAATCAATTCAGAGATGCAAAGTTGAATAAACGCTCAACGACGGTACGGTGCTGGTCCTATGCTAGACTGTGCTAGAGACGCGAGCCTAGAACACCAACAAAATCACGGCGCGGCACGTAAACAAGGGAAAAGCACACTCTGGATTTTTTTTTCGCTCTTTTTTTTTGCGCTGCTTTCTTTTTTGCGAAAAATCACTATAATGGCGAGTGTCTCAAAACTCTTCCCAGGTCAAACTGACAGGATGGGCACGAAATTTTTTCGACTGCCCGGACCCAAAAACTAGAAACGGGTCAAAAAAAAACTTCCTATAATGGCACCTGTCTCAAAACACTCAGAAACACCTAAAAATAGGATAGCCAGAAATTTTTTCGAAAAATGCGTTTTCGAAAAATTTTGGGCCTAAACGGAGGGTGGTTTCCGGACTCTTTTTTTTCCGAAACCAACTCCGGCAAGGAAACACGAATCGGAAACTAGATGGATCTCGAAAACAAACCTAATATGCAAGGAACTTGGATTGATGGTGGATATATGGTGGTGGTATATGGCAGCGGTGGTGGTAGCGGTGGTAGTATATGGATATGGATCGGTGGTGGTATATGGATACGGATTGGTGGTGGTATATGGATACGGATTCGGAGCGGTGGTGGTAGATGGCAGGGGCGATGATGATGGTGCGGCGGCGGCGTGACAACTTATGACCAGAACTCGAAACACTAAAAGACTAGACTCTAAGACCAGCAACTAGACCGACGATGCAACCGCAAGTTCAACAAAGCAAAACCCTAAAAAGATTATGCAAAGGCTCAGATTGGTTCGGATATGATGAACTAACCCTAATTTTTTTTGTGTGGCTTTTTCGTGGACTGTAGGTATGAAGAACAGACTCGATCGAAACTACGAAAAACTGTAAAATCTCACCGAGCAACCTGGAAATCTGATACCACTTGATAGAGGCAAAGGTGTCCCGTCTTTCGATGAGATGATGGATATCGCTTTGGTGGCAGTCGACTTTGACGATCCGACTACGAACGTGCGAGGACGTCGCGCCTTAGCAATCGCTAAACCAACTCCGAGAGGTTATTGACCACGCCGGAGCACGATCAACCTGACCACGAGGGTCTGTTTCCTGCGAGCAAACGAAGGACAAGCAAGAAACTGAGATTGCAATCTGGATATTGTGAATATAAGATGAAAGCTTTATTGACCAAGGTGGGGTTCTGTGACGCCTTTGTCTGGTCGTTGAACACAAACGAAGTACGCGAAGTTGCATCTATGGCGAAATTTTAATCTAAACAAAACCCAAAGTCTAAATGGTGCCCTAAGGGCTGCATATATGGAGGAAGAGAGGGGGAATTTCGTGGCCCTTGGTGGAGGGGCCAAAAATCCACCCTATCTCTTGTTTCCCCACACATACGGACTCTAAAAATAGCCTATACTTATGTATTTCGAAATTACATGGGCCTGGCCCAATAAAAAGGTGACGCAGCACCTATAATAGCCTCGGGACGAAAATTATGAAGTGGCATCTTGTATATTTCGTCCAAGGCTTCATGCACCCATTATGGTGGCTTCAAAGTCCTGAAATCATCACTTGTAACTCCGTTCTTGTTCCCCTTGCGCATGCCATCATCTCCATGCTTGTTCTTGCTCCACTGTTCATCCTTCTCCAAGCTAGGCCCTTCATTTGTAAGCAAAACAAATGTATCCAATTTAGGCAGCATCATCTTCTCATGAACATTAGAATCATTACCAAGAAACGAAAGTACCTGTTAATTTAATTGGCGTGCGCGAGCTCTAGTAATTGGTCCCGTATATGTAGCAGTAGGGGCTGTGGGTGTAACAATGGTATTGATGTCCTCATCACTCCATGTGCTTGTCCTTTGGCGTGTACTCCTTGTTGGATAAGTTGATGGGGAGCTGGGAGTCGCCCCTGATGGTGAGGCACCTGACCCCCAGGGCGACCGTGGCCCTAAGCCCGGCGATCAGGCCCTCGAATTCAATGATATTGTTGGAGACCTTCTCACCATGCTGGAAGCAGAGATGCACAGCATAGCAGAGCTTGTCTTGGGTGGGCGAAATGAGCATGGCTCAGGCCCCTGCGCCCTGGCACGCGAATGCGCCATCGAAGTACATGACCCAGCCATCAGGCACCTCATCCCCCGGGGGGAGGGAGTGGTTCTCACCCACTTGTTGGCTTGGTGCGTTAGTCCATTCAGCCATAATGTTAGCGAGGGTTGCACCCTTGATGACTCGGGTGGTGCTGAATTCCAGTTGGAACGCCTGCAACTCTATGTTCCATTCGACAACCTTCCCACGATGTTGGGGCTTCCGAGCACCCTCTCCAGGGGGTAGGCTGAGACAACCTTGATAGGGTGGCCTTGGAAGTTGGCGATGAAGCGCTCTCGTAGCTCGTCCCAGGAGGAGATCGATCCCACTGGGAGGTTCAGGAGCCACGAGCACGCGCCATCCTTGAGAGCCATGGGGAACCAGTTTGCCATGACCTTCTCGTCACCACTTTCTGCCTCAGTGCTCAGCTCAAACAGCCGAAGGAACTCGGCCGGGTCAGGGATGCCATCGTAGCGCGGATGCAGATTTGGCTTGAACTTGCTGGGCTAGATGACCTGACGATCTGGAGAGTGAACGCTCGACATCCCGCCGTGTCCACGGGGGCTCGCCTCGGAGAAGGAGCCGGATCTTGATGCCCATGCGGAACCACTTCGGTCTGTAAGCGGTCTTGACATGGGGGCGCCAGAGGAGCTGGGAGTGCACACACCTCTCCCTAGGGCCGCTACATGACCCGGCAGCATTCTTCATTACGCGCAGGCGCCCTGCGCGACTGCTCACGCAGAGGGGCATCGTACCTTGGCTCGAAGATGACATCTTGCCGAAGAGTGGGAGGAGGCGCACCGTGAGCCACGTTGCCCGCCTGGGGCTGTGGGGAGAGGCAGCGAACGGGACAGAGCAGGGGCCTCTCCAGCAGCACTGGCGAGCTCAGTGATGCGGTCTAGCCAATCCTCGTAGAGGTCGTTGGTTGGACAATAGCACGGAGGCTCGCACGCCATGAGAAGTGCCGAGTGCACTGTCGCCATCCCGTGACGGGTGTGGGACAACAAAGCAGCGGCCGGGGTCAGCGGCGGAGTGGTGGTGCGGCTGTCACGTTGCACAGAGGGTCCGCCATGAGAATAGCGAAGCGGTGGCGAAACAACCGATGAAAGAGAGGCTTCGACACGCCCCTACCTAGCGTGCCAAATGTTTGATTCCGGGCTCGCGGACCCAAGAAAGGTTCGAACTCAGGGGCATGTGTGAATAACTCAACCTCTCAATCCGATCGACCCACTGCTCTCACGACATAGCTCGATGAACGAGAAGGAAAAGGACACGACAGTTTACCCAGGTTTGGGCCACCTTGCGGTGTAAAATCCTACGCCTGCTATGTGGTGGATTGGCCTCGCGGGGGGCTTAGGATGAACTAGTACAAAGGGAAGAACAACCTCAGGAGGCTTGTTCTAGTGATGAGCTCCTGGAGCTTTGTCTCCCAAGGGCTCGAGGATTTGATGAGTCGATCTCTTCTACGGTGGTGGCTAGGCTATATTTATAGTGGCCTTGGTCCTCTTCCCCCAAAACTTAGGCGGGAAGGGATCCAGATACGTCTCCGTCGTATCTATAACTTTTGATTGTTCCATGCCAATATTCTACTACTTTTACATACTTTTGGCAACTTCTTATACTATCTTCGGGACTAACTTATTGATCCAGTGCCAGTGCCATTTCATGTTTGTTGCATGTTTTTTGTTTCACAGAAAATCCATATCAAACGGAGTCCAAACGGGATAAAAGTTGACGGAGATTATTTTTGGAATATTTATGAATTTTGGGAAGTGGAATCAACGTGAGACGATGCTCGAGGGGCCCACAAGGCAGGGGGCACGCCCTAGGGGGGTGGGCACGCCCCTGACCCTCGTGGACACCCCGTAAGGCGGTTGATGCCCTTCTTTCGTCGCAAGAAAGCTAATATCCAGAAAAAAATCGTGTTCAAAGTTTCAATCCAATCGGAGTTACGGATCGCCGGGTATATAAGAAACGGTGAAAGGCTAGAATCTAGGAACGCAAAAACAGAGAGAGACAGAGAGACATATCCAATCTCGGAGGGGCTCTTACCCCTCCCACGCCATGGAGACCATGGACTAGAGGGGAAACCCTTCTCCCATCTAGGGAGAAGGTCAAGGAAGAAGAAGAAGAAGGGGGATCTCTCCCCCTCTCTCCTGGTGGCGCCGGAATGCCACTGGGGTCATCATCATCACCGCGATCTACACCAACACCTCCTTCATCTTCACCAACATCTCCATCACCTTGCCCCATCTATATTCAGCGGTCCACTCTCCCCCAACCCGTTGTACCCTCTACTTGAACATGGTGCTTTATGCTTCATATTATTATCCAATGATGTGTTGCTATCCTATGATGTCTGAGTAGATTTCGTTGTCCATTCGGTAATTGGTGAATTTCTATGATTAGTTTAATTTGCTTGTGGTTGTGTTGCTATCCTTTGGTGCCCATCATATGAGCGCGCGCGTGGATCACACCATAAGGTTAGTTGTATCTTGACAGGACTATGTATTGGAGGGCAAGAGTGATAGAATGATGAGGACATGACTACCTTGGATATGACCAAAATATTGCATATATGCATATTTGTCAGGTGATTTCTAGTGCAAACTATTCAATAATCTATTTGTGTTATCCAGAACAAAAATACTTCACACACTTTTGTGTTTTGTCTAATTGCAGGTGTATGGGACATTTGTACAATCCACATACGAAGATAAGGAAGAAAGAGATGTTTATTTGCTGTCCAAAAAGTTCTCTCACGTCACTTTTGGCCCAAGAGAAGATAGAGTCCAAGTCTCTCACGTTCTGGATTCAGATTCGGACTGCACAGAAATACCTGACTCAAAACGCACACAAGTTTTTCATACGGACTCCGAATTGGGTGATTCTTTTTTTGTTGGAAACTAGATTTCGTGAACTTTCCAACCCAATTGGAATCACCTTCAAATTCGTCCGGAGCGTTGAGTTATGGACGAAACAATCTGATGCTGCAGCAGAATCCGAGTCAAACTACAAGTCCAAAGGTGTTACATCACCTCCACTTGGGCCCATTGGCCTTGTACGACCTAGATTTAGTTTTAGGCTGCCTTGGGACGTCCTCCCACCTCCTTGGCCGCCACCCCTTGCTCCTATATAAGTAGATCCATCTAATAGCTTTTCCTTGGGATTTGTTTAGTTAAAAGTTAGCCATTGCAACTTCGTGTACTTCGTTTGTGTCCAACGACCAGACCAAGACTGCTTCCGGATCCCCACCATTATCAATACTTCATATATATTTGCGATATTCAGATTGCTTTATCATATTCTTGCTCGTTCTTCGATTGCTTGCAGGAATAGACCTTCGTGGTCAGGCTGACCGTGCTTCCAGCATCGTCAGTAACCTCAGGAGATTGGTTTAGCGGTTGCTAAGGCGCAACGTCGTGCACGTTTGTAGTCGGATCGTCAAAGTCGTCTCCACCAAATCGATAGTTATCATCTCATCGAAAGATCGGGACCCTCGCCTCTATCAAGTGGTATCAGTTTTCAGGTTGCTCGGTGAGAATTTCCAGTTTTTCCTAGATTAGATTTATTTTCTTACCTATTGTCCAAGAAAAAGCCACAAAACAAAAGTTAGATATATTCATCCTTTGTCCTAGCCAGACTGAGCCTTTGCAATTTTCTTTTCATTGTTTGCATTATTGAATTATCGGTTGCATCGCCGTGTCAAGTTGCTGGTCGTAGTGTCTAGTTCCTTTAGAGTTTCGAGTTCTGTTCACATTAGTCACGCAGCCGCTGCATCATTATCCCATCCGCTGTCCACCATCCCATCCACCAATTTCCACCATGTGCTACGCACTGTTTATTATCATAATCATAGTTGAGGTCACTCACATCTTCGCCTGATCGAATCTGCATCTTATCTAGTTTGTCTTGAAAAGAGGGAGAAAAAGAAGATAAAGAAAAAAAAAGAGAAAAAAGAAAAGAAAAAAAAGAAAAAGAGGGAGAAGAAAAATAAAAAAAGGCGTGAGAAAAAAAAGAGAGAAGAAAAAAAAAATGGATCTATCTAGAATCAATCTCGTACCTGAATTCGGATTGGAATCTGTTTTGCGCACTGTTCAGTAAAACAGGTGTATCTTCCTCATACGAAGTCAGTTTTGGCTCCGTGAGTACTCAAATTTAAGATAGTGACGAGCCGCATCTAAATAGTTGCAGAAGCTAGTTCAATATTTGACACCTCAAAATCGGGTTCTAAATAGGTCTTTTTGCCCTCCGAAGTTCGTGAACACAACTTGTTCCAATTTTTCAGGCCAGTTTTAGAATTCTTTGACTCCTCATATCAACTCGGAATTGAGTGATTCTTTTTGCATTGGAAAGCTTGAGTTAGTAGCATTCTTTGAAAGAATTTATCAGAAAATTGTCTCAAACTTTTCAAGAGGAAAGTTGGAGAAAGAGTTGTTGTATATCCTGCTTGGCAGTTGTTTTTCATCATTATCTTCACTGTCGTTGTATCTTCACTTATATCTTGCTGTCAAGAGCTACTTAGTATCCTTCATTGATGCTAGTTGTGCTACGCCGTGACCTCATTAGTGTTCTAGGCTCGCGTCTCTAGTCCGGTGTAGCCTAGGACCAGCACAGTACCGTCGTTGAGCGTTTATTCAACATTGCATCTTTGAATTGATTATTGCTAATCTTTTGCTACCATATATAGCCAACCCAGCTCCACATATTTCTACACCGTGTATACGTATGCTCCCCTGGCAACCGCTTTACTCAATATTCGGAGTTACTTGACACCGCTGGTTGCCGATCACCGCCTGATGCATGGTAAGAACTTGTAAGACATTGATATTTGCTTTACTGTGAGCGTTTTACCACCACATCCTAGTAGTTATAGGAACATTATTTTTGGGGTTTTTTTCTTGTTCTACTAATCCTGACAGGATCCAGAGTCAATTCATGGGCTTTGTCGATCGCGGGAGACGTGCCACCACCTTTGCAAATACCACAACCGTCACGAGAGGTGCACAAACATCCAAATGCACATGATCAGGTTAATGTATCTATACCACCATTTAATGGCCGTTTTAAACCTGCTTTATATATTGAATGGGAGTTCGACATAAAAAATATATTTGCTTCCCATAATTTCAATGAACATAAAAAGGTTAAGGTTGCGGTTGGTTCTTTCACTGGTTATGCTTTGGTTTGGTGGAGTGAATATTGTCGGTTACACCCTGATTATATACCTACTACTTGGGATGATTTGAAACTTGCCATGCGACATACTTTCGTTCCTGCTTATTATACTCGTGACATGATTAAGAAGTTGCAACACTTAAAACAAGGTAGTGAAACTGTAACAAAATATTATGATGATTTACAAACTACCTTGTTGCATTCCTCTTTGGAAGAAAGTGAAGATGATTTTATGGATAGATTTTGGGGAGGATTAAACCGTGATATTCAAGAGATACTAATTCATGAAGAGTGTTATCCTATGGACCATTTGTTTCATCTTGCTTGCAAAGCTAAACAGGAAATAAAACGACGTGTTGGCCACGAGGAGAACAAGCGCACGGTGCACATTCCAAGAGTTGATATGATTGTTCCTTCAACTACTAGGCATACTATGACAACCACATCCATTGTTGTCAGGACTACATCACCTCCACCATGTGACACATCACCCCCGAGAGTGGCTACATCATCTGAGTTGATCATAAGAGGTAATGACAAAGGTACTGATCTTCCATCTCTACACGAGAATGATGAATGCCTTGTCAATTTGAATGCACCATCTGATGAGCTACCCACTACTTTGATCACACCACCTATTTTAGAGGACTACGTTGATAATTTGACTTTGCCATGTGATCAAACAACTGAAATACCAACAATTTTGAGTGCACCCATTGAATTAACTATTGATGCAAAAGAACCAATGTTTAATCATTTTGATATGACCTCTAATCTTGGTGATGATTCTGTGTTGAATGACTTATTGCATGTTTGCTTATTTAAGCATGTTGTAGCATGTAAATTTGATGCAAGTAAGGTTTATTCACCAATGTTGGGATGGTTTAATGATGAACATTGTCAATCTTTTGAAATGAATAAGAGCTTCACTTATATGTGCAAACTGAGTTGCAATATTTTCATGCCTTCTACTTCTTGTGCTAATTTTTTGGCTTTAGATTTTATGAACTATGCAAGTTACTCATCTATTCATGTGTCATATATGCAAAAATCAAGGGAAGTAAAAATGGATGACATATACATATACAACATGTACACCTTGTCTTTTTTGTTAGCCACATTTCAGATTAAGCAACGCCGAGGACGGCTTTATTTTCAAGAAGGGGAGGATGATGAGGACATGACTACCTTGGATATGACCAAAAATATTGCATATATGCATATTTGTCAGGTGATTTCTAGTGCAAACTATTCAATAATCTATTTGTGTTATCCAGAACAAAAATACTTCACACACTTTTGTGTTTTGTCTAATTGCAGGTGTATGGGACATTTGTACAATCCACATATGAAGATAAGGAAGAAAGAGATGTTTATTTCCTGCCCAAAAAGTTCTCTCACGTCACTTTTGGCCCAAGAGAAGATAGAGTCCAAGTCTCTCACGTTCTGGATTCAGATTCGGACTGCACAGACATACCTGACTCAAAACGCACACAAGTTTTTCATACGGACACCGAATTGGGTGATTCTTTTTTTGTTGGAAACTAGATTTCGTGCACTTTCCAACCAATTGGAATCACCTTCAAATTTGTCCGAAGCGTTGAGTTGTGGACGAAACAATCTGATGCTGCAGCAGAATCTGAGTCAAACTACAAGTCCAAAGGTGTTACATCACCTCCACTTGGGCCCATTGGCCTTGTACGACCTAGATTTAGTTTTAGGCTGCCTTGGGATGTCCTCCCACCTCCTTGGCCGCCACCCCTTGCTCCTATATAAGTAGATCCATCTAGTAGCTTTTCCTTGGGATTTGTTTAGTTAAAAGTTAGCCATTGCAACTTCGTGTACTTCGTTTGTGTCCAACGAACAGACCAAGACTGCTTCCGGATCCCCCCATTATCAATACTTCATATATATTTGCGATATTCAGATTGCTTTATCATATTCTTGCTCGTTCTTCGATTGCTTGCAGGAATAGACCTTCGTGGTCAGGCTGACCGTGCTTGCAGCATCGTCAGTAACCTCAGGAGATTGGTTTAGCGGTTGCTAAGGCGCAACGTCGTGCACGTTTGTAGTCGGATCGTCAAAGTCGTCTCCACCAAATCGATAGTTATCATCTCGTCGAAAGATCGGGACCCTCGCCTCTATCACAGAAGCTTCAACCTAGCATAGAAATTGATGCATACGGGATTGAATGGGGAGCAATATATCTTAATGCTATGGTTGGGTTTTACCTTAATGAATGTTAGTAGTTGCGGATGCTTGCTAATAGTTCCAATCATAAGTGCATAGAGTTCCAATCCCATGCTCTTGTTGATCAACACGCGAAGTCTAGAGCATCGTCTATCTTGTTGCATGGGATGAAATGTGCCATCTTAGAAAATCGGTCCACAACAACAAAGACGGAATCCTTGCCATTTTGAGTTCTAGGCAAACCAAGTACAAAATCCATGCTAATGTCTTCCCAAGGTTGATAAGGAATAGGAAGAGGCATGTAAAGACCATGGGATTGAGCTCTAGACTTAGCTTTGCGACATGTAGAGCATCGGTTGGTGAAGCGTGAGACATCGCGGAACATCTTGGGACAAAAGTAGTTCTTGGAGAGCGTGACGAATGTCTTGTCGTGTCCAAAGTGTCCCATGAGTCCGCCTCCATGAGCCTCTTGCAAAAGGAGCAAACGAAGAGAAGACTAAGGAATGAAAATTTTGTTAGCTCTCATAAGATAATCATCCTTGATGTAATATCGTTCCCAAGATGTATGTGTTGAACATTTAGCATATAGAGTAGCAAAAGATGGATCATTAGCGTACAAGTCTTTGATGTGCTCAAAGCCAACAACATTCAACTCAAGTTTAGTGACAAGCATGCATATGCATGAAAGTGCATCCGCAACTACATTTTCCTTACCCTTAATGTACTTGATCACATAGGGGAAAGATTCAATGAATTCATGTGTTTCATGATCAGTATGGATGACAAACTCATGAGGTCCAAGGTAATGCTCCCAAACATGTAGCACACGTACTAAAGCATACAATTCTTTGTCATAGATGGGACAGTTAAGTTGAGCACCGGAGAGTTTTTCACTAAAATATGCAATGGCTCGCTTTTCTTGCATCAAAACTCCGCCAATTCCGGTACCACTTGCATCGTAATGAACCTCAAAAGTTTTGTCAAAGTTGAGCAAAGCAAGAATCAGAGCATCAGTAAGCCAAGACTTGAGCTCATCAAAAGCAGTGGATTACAAAGATCCCCAAACAAAAGGAGCATTCTTCTTTCTCAAGGCATGCAAAGGAGCGGCAATAGTGCTAAAATCCTTCACAAAGCGACGATAAAAACCTGCAAGGCCAAGAAAGCTAAGCACTTGTTGCAAATTGGTGGGTTGGGGCCAAGTTTTAATTGCTTCAATTTTAGTTTCATCAACATGAACACCCTTGGAAGAGACAACGAAACCCAAGACAATGAGCTTGTCAACACCAAACGTGCACTTTTTCATGTTGGCATAAAGACGTTCCTTGCCAAGCGTTTGCAAAACAGCCCTAACATGCTTTAGAAGCTCTTTCATGGATTTGGTAAACACAAGAATATCATCAAAGTAAACCACAACAAACACTCCAATATAAGGTCGAAGCACAAAATGCATAAGACGCATGAAAGTTTCGGGAGCTTCCGATAAACCCATAGGCATAACCAACCACTCGTACAAGCCAAATTTGGTTTTGAAAGCGGTTTTCCATTCATCACCTTCTTGTATGCGGATTTGATAATACCCACTTTTGAGATCAATTTTTGAGAAAATGGTGGCAACGCTAAGTTCATCAAGCATATCATCTAAGCGAGGAATGGGATGCCTATAACGAACGGTAATGGCATTAATAGGTCTACAATCCAAACACATGCGAAAGCTACCGTCTTGCTTGGTCACAAGTATAATGGGAATGGCACAAGGGCTTAAGCTTTCACGTACATGACCGTTGTCGATTAGTTGTTGTACTTGCCATTGGATCTCCTTAGTTTCTTCGGGGTTGACGCGGTATGGAGCTTTGTTTGGTAGGGGCGCTCTGGGGATGAGGTCGATTCGATGCTCAATGCCTCGTAGAGGAGGTAGACCCGGAGGTAGCTCATCGGGGAAAACATCTTGGAATTCCTGCAAAAGAGATTGAAACACTAAAGGTAGATCGTGAGATGTGTTAGTGTTTGGTTCCCCATCCTTGCACACAAGGACAAAGTGCATAACACTTGATGGGTTCTCACACACTTTTCTCATCTCACTTTTGGTGGCAAAAAGAACTATGTTTTTCTCTCTAGGCGAAGAGGCGCTCAAGTTTGGCTTGTGGCTCTCACTTTCTTTTGAGTGGATCACTTTCTCACTCTTCTCTCCATGATGGGTGACTTGCTTGTCGGCTATCACTTGACTAGGAGACATAGGTCATAACACATATTCTTGTGGTACACTCGTTGTGGATGACGCCGCGGTCGAATTGCCATGGTCGACCAAGAAGGAGGTGGCAAACGGACATGGGACGACATCACACTCCAAAGTGTCCTCATATGCACCAATTTTGAAGGAGACTTGGACCGTATGCTCAACTCGTAGAGTGCCGGAATCGCTTAGCCATTGGACTTTGTAGGGGTGTGGGTGCTTCATCTTGACCAATTGTAACTTGGAGCATAGTTCTTCACTTGCCAAGTGGTGGGGATTTTCGGATTTAGGACGAAAACAACAAAATCAAGCTAGAAAACACGGGGTAGGGGTTCCAAAAACGTGATCAACGTGGCTCATGATACCAAGATGATGTAGGGAGGAACCCTATGGGGCCGATCTTTCACGTTTGGAGAGGATCCCTACGAGGAACACGAAGAACGCGCGGAAGGAAACGAGGGAAATCACAAGGGAACACAAGAGAAAACACTCAACCGACACGAATATGATCACACAAGTGCTAGATCATCGAGGCACAAAGTAACACGAGATCCAAAGTCAACAAGGGATGATACAAAGGTAGACGTTCTTCTCCGTGAGGAGGTCTTGATGATCTTCTCCGGATGGAGGTCTTTAATCCGGGTGGATCTTCTCCGAAGAGGTGTGGTCCCTCACGAGGAGTAGATCCGATATGGATAAGCAATGCTCTATCTCAAATGAGCTAAACCAATGCTAACCTAGAACGTAGGTGGAGAGGGAGTATATATAGTCTAAGGGGCAAAGGGATACATGGGCTACGGCTCAGAGGTGCTGCATGCATGCAGGAGGGGGTCGGATGTCCGGGCGTCTGGCCGGATGTCCGGGCGCTCGCGAGGGGCCGGATGTCCGGGCTATCGGGCCAGAAGTCCGGGCTGGTGGAGTTGGCCTTGCTGCTCTCTGGATGGACGGGGCCGGATGTCTGGGGCTTCGGGAGGAGCCAAATGTCTGGGGTGACGGCGGGATGTCCGAGCTGTCGGGGCAGCCTTCTGTGCTCCCTAGACGGCGTGTCTGGATGTCCGGGCTGGCTGCCGGATTTTCGGTGCGGAGGGCCAGATGTCCGGGCTGGACGCCGGATGTCCGGGCCCTGTAGCTTCTGCTCCAGACCCGTGGCTGAGGTGTAGATCTCCAGGGGCCGGATGTCTGGTGCCTGGAAGCTGTCCTTGCCTTCTTCCATTGGTTCTGTTCTTCCGTGGACTTGGTGGCTTGACCATCTTGATGTGATTCCTTGGGAGGGTCCTCTTGGTACCTAATCATGCACAACATTTCGGACTTAGGTAGTAACCATGTCTCGTGAGGATCATATGAGATATCACTAAGGAGAGAAGTCACCTCGGTCTCGAGAGCTCTAGCTCGTGCTCTTGTCATGGGTCCTCTTGGTTGATGAGGACATCAATACAATTGTTACACCCACAGCCCCTGCTGCTATACATACTGGACCAATTACTAGAGCTCGTGCACGCCAACTAAATTACCAGGTACTTTCGTTTCTTGGTAATGATTCTAATGTTCATGAGAATATGATGCTGCCTAAATTGGATACATTTGTTTTGCTTACAAATGAAGGGCCTAGCTTGGAGAAGGATGAACATTGGAGCAAGAACAAGCATGGAGATGATGGCATGCGCAAGGGGAACAAGAACGGAGTTACAAGTGATGATTTCAGGACTTTGAAGCCACCATAATGGGTGCATGAAGCCTTGGACGAAATATACAAGATGCCACTTCATAAATTTCGTCCCGAGGCTATTTTAGGTGCTGCGTCACCTTATTATTGGGCCAGGCCCATGTAATTTCGAAATACATAAGTATAGGCTATTTTTAGAGTCCGTATGTGTGGGGAAACAAGAGATAGGGTTGATTTCGGACCCCTCCACCAAGGGCCACGAAATTCCCCCCCCCCCTCTTCCTCCATATATACAGCCCTTAGGGCATCGTTTAGACTTTGGGATTTGTTTAGTTAAAAGTTAGCCATTGCAACTTCGTGTACTTCGTTTGTGTCCAACGACCAGACCAAGACCGCTTTCGGATCCCCACCATTATCAATACCTCATATATATTTGCAATATTCAGATTGCTTTATCATATTCTTGCTCGTTCTTCGATTGCTTGCAGGAATAGACCTTCGTGGTCAGGCTGACCGTGCTTCCGGCGTCATCAGTAACCTCAGGAGACTAGACTCTAAGACCAGCAACTAGACACGACGATGCAACCGCAAATTCAACAAAGCAAAACCCTAAAAAGATTATGCAAGGCTCAGATTGGTTCGGATATGATGAACTAACCCTAATTTTTTTTGTGGCTTTTTCGTGGACTATAGGTATGAAGAACAGACTCGATCTAAACTACGAAAAACTGTAAAATCTCACCGACCAACCTGGAAATCTGATACCACTTGATAGAGGCAAAGGTGTCCCGTCTTTCGATGAGATGATGGATATCGCTTTGGTGGAAGTCGACTTTGACGATCCGACTACGAACGTGCGAGGACGTCGCGCCTTAGCAATCGCTAAACCAACTCCGAGAGGTTATTGACCACGCCGGAGCACGATCAACCTGACCACGAGGGTCTGTTTCCTGCGAGCAAACGAAGAACAAGCAAGAAACTGAGATTGCAATCTGAATATTGCGAATATAAGATGAAAGCTTTATTGATCAAGGTGGGGTTTTGTTTAGATTAAAAGTTCGCCATAGCTGCAACTTCGCGTACTTCGTTTGTGTTCAACGACCAGACAAAGGCGTCACAGAACCCCACCTTGATCAATAAAGCTTTCATCTTATATTCGCAATATTTAGATTGCAATCTCAGTTTCTTGCTTGTTCTTCGTTTGCTCGCAGGAAACAGACCCTCGTGGTCAGGTTGATCATGCTCCAGCGTGGTCAATAACCTCTTGGAGTTGGTTTAGCGATTGCTAAGGCGCGACGTCCTCGCACGTTCGTAGTCGGATCGTCAAAGTCGACTTCCACCAAAGCGATATCCATCATCTCATCGAAAGACGGGACACCTTTGCCTCTATCATTGGTGCTTGGTGAGACGATGGTAGGTCAATGGGGATGACCGAAGGATGCTCCGCATCACTTTTGCAATAAGTATATGAGTTCTTTATGACTAATGTGAGTCCATGGATTATACACACTCTTGCCTTTCCGCAATTTGCTAGCCTCTACGGTACCATGCATTGCCCTTTTTCACCTCCAGAGTTGGTGCAAACATCGTCGGTGCATCCAAACCCCATGATACGATACACTCTAGCACACATAAGCCTCCTTATATCTTCCTCAAAACAGCCACCATACCTGCCTATTATGGCATTTCCATAGCTATTCTGAGAAGTATTGCCATGCAACTTCCATCATCATCATATACATGACTTGAGCATTCATTGTCATATTGCTTTGCATGATCGTAAGATAGCTAGCATGATGTTTTCATGGCTTGTCCATTTTTTGATATCTTTGCTATGCTAGATCATTGCACATCCCGGTACACCGCCGGAGGCATTCATATAGAGTCATATTTTTGTTCTAGTATCGAGTTGTAATAGTTGTAAGTAAATAAAAGTGTGATGATCATCATTATTAGAGCATTGCCCCAGTGAGGAAAGGATGATGGAAGCAACGATTCCCTCACAAGCTAGGATGAGTCTCTGGACTTTATAAAAAATAAAAGAGGCCAAAGAAGCCCAAATAAATAAAAGAGGCCAAAGAAGCCCACCAAAAAAAGAGAAAAAGAGAGAAGGGGCAATGCCACTATCCTTTTACCACACTTGTGCTTCAAAGTAGCACCATGTTCTTCATAGAGAGAGTCTCCTATGCTTTCACTTTCATATACTAGTGGGAATTTTTCATTATAGAACTTGGATTGTATAGTCCGATGATGGGCTTCCTCAAATGCCCGAGATCTTCACGAGAAAGCAAGTTGGATGCACACCCACTTAGTTTTAGTTTGAGCTTCCATACACTTATAGATCTAGTGCATCCGTTGCATGGCAATCCTTACTCCTCGCATTGACATCCAATGATGGGCATCTTCATACCCGTTGATTAGCCCCGTCGATGTGAGAGTTTCTCCCTTTTTGTCTTCTCCACACAACCTCCACCATCATACTCTATTCCACCTGTAGTGCTATATCCATGGCTTGCGCTCATGTATTGCGTGAGGGTTGAAAAAGCTGAAGTGCGTTAAAAAGTAGGAACCAATTGCTTGGCTGACACCAGGATGGGCATGAGGGCTACCTTGTGTTAAGAAAAGGGAGCATAAAAGACTATATGATTTTGTAGGGACAACGTTCTTTAGCATTGATATTTTGAAAGACATGATTGTTTGTTGGGATGCCCGAGTATTAAATTCTTTTATGTCAAATGATAGACTATTGCTTTGAATCACTCGTGTCTTAATATTCAGGCCATGATTAGGTTACATGATCAAGATTATGCTAGGTAGCATTCCACATCAAAAACTATCCTTTTTTATCATTTACCTACTCGAGGACGAGCAGGAATTAAACTTGGGGATGCTGATACGTCTCCGTCATATCTATAATTTTTGATTGTTCCATGCCAATATTCTACAACTTTTACATACTTTTGGCAACTTTTTATACTATTTTTGGGACTAACATATTGATCCAGTGCCCAGCGTCAGTTCCTGTTTGTTGCATCTTTTTTGTTTCGCAGAAAATCCATATCAAACGGAGTCCAAACGGGATAAAAACTGACGGAGATTATTTTTGGAATATTTATGAATTTTGGGAAGTGGAATCAACGTGAGACGATACTCGAGGGGCCCACGAGGCAAGGGGGTGCGCCCCAGGGGGGTGGGCACGCCCCTGACCCTCATGGACACCCCATATGGCGGTTGTTGCCCTTCTTTCGCCGCAAGAAAGCTAATATCCGGAAAAAATTGTGTTCAAAGTTTCAATCCAATTGGAGTTACGGATCTCCGAGAATATAAGAAACGGTGAAAGGCCAGAATCTAGGAACGCAAAAATAGAGAGAGACAGATAGATAGATACAATCTCAGAGGGGCTCTCGCCCCTCCCACGCCATGGAGACCATGGACCAGAGGGGAAACCCTTCTCCCATCTAGGGAGAAGGTCTAGGAAGAAGAAGAAAGGGGGCTCTCTTCCCTCTCTCCCGGTGGCACCGGAACGCCGTCGGGGTCATCATCATCACCGCGATCTACACCAACACCTCCATCATGTTCACCAACATCTCCACCACCTTCCCCCATCTATATCCAGCAGTCCACTCTCCCGCAACCCGTTGTACCCTCTACTTGAACATGGTGCTTTATGCTTCATATTATTATCAATGATGTGTTGCTATCCTATGATGTCTGAGTAGATTTTCGTTGTCCTTTCGGTAATTGGTGAATTGCTATGATTCGTTTAATTTGCTTGTGGTTATGTTGTTGTCCTTTGGTGCCCATCATATGAGCGCACGCGTGGATCACACCATAGGGTTTGTTCTATGTTGATAGGACTATGTATTGGAGGGCAAGAGTGACAGAAGCTTCAACCTAGCATAGAAATTGATGCATACGGGATTGAAGGGGGACCAATATATCTTAATGCTATGGTTGGGTTTTACCTTAATGAACGTTTGTAGTTGCGTATGCTTGCTAATAGTTCCAATCATAAGTGCAAAGAATTCCAAGTCAGGGATGACATGCTAGCAGTGGCCTCTCCCACATAAAACTTGCTATCGGTCTAGTAAAGTAGTCAATTGCTTAGGGACAATTTCGCAACTCCTACCACAACTTTTCCATACTCGCTATACTACCTTAATTGCTTATTTACCTAAACAGCCCCTAGCTTTTATTTACGTCATCTTTATTATCTTGCAAACCTATCCAACAACACCTACAAAGTACTTCTAGTGCCATACTTGTTTTAGGTAAAGCGAACGTTAAGCGTGCGTAGAGTTGTATCGGTGGTCTATAGAACTTGAGGGAATATTTGTTCTACCTTTAGCTCCTCGTTTGGTTCGACACTCATACTTATCGAAAGAGGCTACAATTGATCCCCTATACTTGTGGGTTATCAGATTCCACAACGACCAAATTTGAAAGGGGACAAGTAGTACACTCGATCCTGATGAAAGGTGGTCTTCGCCTGCAAAGCTTCTGATCATGACGTCATGGTGGGCTCCATGATGACATCCATCCTGCCGCTCTAGCGGTCCTGCTCTTGTTGCACACAAACGACAACCTTTGGCTGATTCCTTGGGACTCCGCACCTGTGCTTGCCTCCATTGCACCAAAGAGGAAACCTGCCGCTCTGCGGCTGCTGGCGTGCGCGTGGCCTTGGTCGTCATGGCTGATGTCATTTCAGCCTCATGAGGTGGCGCCTTGCATAGAAATCTTCGCTCCTTAGGAGGTTGCCTGAGGAGGCCGCTCCTTTGGGAGTTCTTGATGTTGCACGCGTCGCGAGGCTTGGCCCCTCGTGAGGGTCTTGTCTTATCGTGGTTGAAGATGGGCCGTACCAGGCCGTCGATGGAGCCACACCGTGGGCCATAGGCAGGCAAGTATAGGTACCCTAGTTCCCGAAACGCCGACATTCATCTTCGACTTCGTCCCCTTCAGCCACAACTACCACACACTGCTCAGGTGAACCGCATTTGCTCGCTTCAATGCAGTCCTGCACAACGCATATTTAAAGCTAAAGATTGAAAGCACAAGTGCTCCCTAGGTGGTTTTGGTAATTAATGTCAACATATCTCTTGTTGGACTGACACTTTTATCTAGTATGTTTCAGATAAGTTCAACAATGGAGTGGCATGGACTAAAGGATGTGGGAACTCCTTCAAGATGCTAAGGACAAAGGATTGGCTCAAGCTTCAAGCTCAAGACTCTTCATTTTATATTTTAGTGATTCAAGATCACATTGAGTCTATAGGAAAAGCCAATACTATCAAGGAGGGATGAGGTGTTGCTTAATGAGCCTCTTGCTTCATGTGCTTAGTGATATGCTCCAAGACCCTCAACTACTTTCCCACTTCCACAAATGACCTAAACCTAAAGCCAAAATTGGACACACCGATTCTTACTATCCGGCGCCACCGATTCCAAAAGTCATAGCCACTGCCACAAACCCTAAGCAATTGGTTCTACAGATAGGGATCTCGGTCTCACCAAGATCGAATTGTAATCTCTCTGTGTATGTCCATTACCAAAATCGGTCTCACCGAGTTTAAGCAATCGGTACTACCGGGATTACAATGCAAACTTCCTGGATTGACTCATTACCAAAATCAGTCCCACCGAGTTTGTGTAATCGGTCAGACCGAGTTTGCCTGACCAACTCTCTGGAAAGCTTACTACCAAAATCGGTCTCACCGAGTTTGTGTAATCGGTCTTACCGAGATTACATTATGCCCTAACCCTAACCGAATCGGTCTCACCGAGATGCATATCAGTCCCACCGAAAACCCTAACGGTCACATTATTTGCTAAATCGGTCTGACCGAGTTCAACGATTCGGTCCCACCGAGTTTGGTAGATTGTGTGTAACGGTTAAATTTTGTGTGGAGGCTATATATACCCCTCCACCTCCTCTTCATTCGTGGAGAGAGCCATCAGAACGAACCTACACTTCCAACTTACCATTTTCTGAGAGAGAACTACCTACTCATGTGTTGAGGCCAAGATATTCCATTCCTACCATATGAATCTTGATCTCTAGCCTTCCCCAAGTTGCTTTCCACTCAAATCATCTTTTCACCAGATCCAAAACCTATGAGAGAGAGTTGAGTGTTGGGGAGACTATCATTTGAAGCACAATAGCAAGGAGTTCATCATCAACGCACCATTTGTTACTTCTTGGAGAGTGGTGTCTCCTAGATTGGCTAGGTGTCACTTGGGAGCCTCCGACAAGATTGTGGAGTTGAACCAAGGAGTTTGTAAGGGCAAGGAGATCGCCTACTTCGTGAAGATCTACCGCTAGTGAGGCAAGTCCTTCGTGGGCGACGGCCATGGTGGGATAGACAAGGTTGCTTCTTCGTGGACCCTTCGTGGGTGGAGCCCTCCGTGGACTCGCGCAACCGTTACCCTTCGTGGGTTGAAGTCTCCATCAACGTGGATGTACGATAGCACCACCTATCGGAACCACGCCAAAAACATCCGTGTCTCCAATTGCGTTTGAATCCTCCAAACCCTTTCCCTTTACATTCTTGCAAGTTGCATGCTTTACTTTCCGCTGCTCATAAACTCTTTGCATGCTTGCTTGATATGTATTGTGAATGTTAAACTTGTGCCTAATTCCACTTAAACTTAAGGAAACTTAAAAACTGCAACTTTGGTACTTAGTGTCTAATCACCCCCCCTCTAGACACCTCTTCTCAAGGTCCTACAAGTGGTATCAGAGCATTGGTTTCCATTGCTTTGGTTTAATCACCATTGGAGGAAGATGGATGAGTCTACTATTGGGAGTCTTATACATAGAGTGCCTATTCTTGATGGAGAGTATTTTCATGAGTGGAAAAATGAGATGCTTGTTATTTTCAATCAATATCATTTGAACAAGTACATTGCTAGCCCTTGTGCACCTTATGTTGATCCTATGCATCCTACCCATGATGAGTCAATTGACATGATTAGGAATCTTAGAACTGCCGAACTTATCATTAGAGGATTGCCTAGAAACTTGATTGGATGCTTGCCTACTTTCAAGTGTGCCTACACTATATGGAAATTTCTTGAGGAACGATTTCCAGATTATTGCTTGAAAAATCTTGACATAATTCTCCATAAGTCTATTGCTTTGAGTAAGATGAATACTAGTGATCCTATGTTTGGTGATCGTCTATTTGAGCTTACAAACCTTATGCGTGCCAAAGGAAATGTTGGGATTATTAGTGACATTATTTCCGAAGCTATAAAAATTCATAAGCAAGATCATTGTCAAACTCACTCTAATGAATCACCCTCTCTAGGACTTGATCCACCACATGACGATGTTGAACATGGATACTATGATGAGGATGATGATAGTGACTTCGATCTTGATGATGCAATGAGACATTTTGGTCTTATGGCAAATCTTCGGGGATATATGTCAGGAGGAAAGGAATGGGTTCTTGATAGTGGATGTACCGATCACATGACCGGAGATAAAGACATGTTTCGTGAGCTTGCTGATAATGATAGTCCTCGAAAGTATGTCACTTTCGGTGACAACTCAAATGGTAAGGTGGTTGGCCTCGGTAAGGTGGCCATATCACATGATAGCTCCATACAAAATGTTATGCTCGTTGAATCTCTTGGATACAACTTACTTTCAGTATCTAGACTTGCTGATTTCGATTTCAATGTTCTATTTACTGAAGTAGATTGCCAAGTGTTTCGTCGAGACAATCATAAAATGGTCTTTACCGGTGTGCGTAGAGGTGATCTATACATTGTTGATTTCACTAAAAAGGCTCAACCTAAAACTTGCTTCATTGCTAAATCCTCAAAAGGTTGGTTATGGCATAGACGACTAGGTCATGTTGGTATGCGAAACCTTGACAAGCTTATTAAAGGAAATCATATCCTTGGAGTTAACGATGTCATATTTGATAAGGATAGACTTTGCAGTGCTTGTCAAGCAGGTAAACAGGTTGGAGGAAGGCATCCCGTGAAGAACATCATGACCACAAGGAGGCCACTCGAGCTACTTCACATGGATCTTTTGGTCCCAACTCTTACAAGAGTCTCGGTGGAAATTCTTTTGGTCTAGTTATAGTTGATGATTTTTCAAGATTTACGTGGGTGTTCTTTCTCGATGATAAATCGCAGGTCCAAAAGATCTTCAAAAACTTCGCTAGGAAGGCCCAAAATCAATTTGAAGTGAAGATCAAGAAGGTTCGCAGCGACAACGGAACGGAGTTCAAGAACGCAAATGTGGACACCTTTCTTGACGAAGAAGGGATTTCACACGAGTTCTCGGCTACGTACACACCTCAACAAAACGGAGTTGTTGAGAGGAAGAACCGGACGCTCATCGAAATGGCGAGAACGATGCTTGATGAGTACAAGACGCCGAAGCACTTTTGGGCAGAAGCGGTTGAGACAGCTTGTCATGCAACAAATCGCTTGTATCTTCACAAGCTACTCGGCAAGACGGCATACGAGCTCCTCACCGGTAACAAACCCCAAGTTGGATACTTTCGAGTATTCGGCTCAAAGTGCTACATTCTTGATAAGCATCGTCGCTCTAAATTTGCTCCTAAATCTCATGAAGGTTTCCTACTAGGTTATGGCTCAAACTCTCACACTTACCGTGTCTACAACAATTTCACCCGAAAGGTTGAAGAGACGGTAGATGTGAAGTTTGATGAATCTAACGGCTCGCAAGTAGAGCAATTGCCAATTGATGTAGGAGACAAAGATCCTTCGGAAGCAATTCAAGACTTGGCTATTGGCAAGGTTCGTCCAACGGAGGTGAAGGAGAGTACCTCGTCCGTCCAAGTGGAAGCTTCTACTTCACGACAAGGTGAACCAAGAGTTGATACGGAAGCATCCACAAGTGGGACACACCAAGATGAAGAAAACGAGGAAGTGCATCAAGATGAACGTCAACAACCTCCTTCTCCACCACGACAAGAGAACGACAACGCCAACAATGAAGAAGGCCAAGAAGAAGAACAAGATGAAGAAGATGTTCAACGAAGACCCAAGCAAAAGCTTTCACGAGTTCGAGCAAGAATTGCTAAAGATCATCCCGTCGAGCAAATCTACAATGACATTCAAACCGGGAGAATCACTCGCTCTAAAACTCGTTTAGCTAACTTTTGTGAAAACTATTCTTTCATCTCTAGCATTGAACCTATGAAGGTTGAAGAAGCATTGGAAGATCCGGATTGGATAAATGCTATGCATGAAGAGCTACATAACTTTGAGAGGAACCAAGTTTGGACATTGGTTGAGAAGCCCGACAACAACCACAACGTCATCGGTACCAAATGGGTGTTTCGCAACAAGCAAGATGAAGATGGACAAGTAGTTCGCAACAAAGCACGTCTCGTCGCCCAAGGCTACACACAAGTCGAAGGTATGGACTATGGTGAGACTTATGCTCCCGTTGCTAGACTTGAGTCCATTCGCATCTTACTTGCCTATGCTAATCATCATGATATCACCTTGTACCAAATGGACATTAAAAGTGCTTTTCTAAATGGTGAAATAGAGGAGGAAGTTTATGTTAAGCAACCTCCCGGCTTTGTCAATCCTAAGAAACCCAATCATGTTTACAAACTTCACAAAGCTCTTTATGGTCTTAAACAAGCTCCTAGAGCATGGTATAAATGCTTGACCAAGTTCCTTATTGAAAAAGGCTTTGAAATTGGGAAAATTGATTCTACTCTTTTTACTAAAAGGGTTAATGGAGAACTATTTGTGTGCCAAATCTATGTTGATGATATTATATTTGGTTCAACTAACCCTCATTTTAGTGAAAAGTTTGGGAAGCTAATGTCGGAGAAGTTTGAGATGTCTATGATGAGTGAACTCAAATTCTTTCTTGGGTTGCAAATCAAGCAAACTAAGGAAGGTACCTTTGTTTCTCAAACGAAGTACACCAAGGACTTATTCAAGAAGTTCAATATGCAAGAATGCAAAGGTATGTCTACACCCATGCCTACTAGTGTACATCTTGATTTGACCAAAGATAGTGAACCGGTTGATCAAAAGGTTTATCGCTCTATGATTGGTTCATTATTATATCTATGTGCTTCACGTCCCGATATCATGCTAAGTGTGTGCATATGTGCACGATATCAAGCTGCTCCTAAAGAATGTCATCTTAAGGCCGTGAAAAGGATAGTGAGATACTTAATCCATACACCAAACTTTGGCATTTGGTATCCTAAGAGGGCCTCTTTCGATCTTGTTGGCTATTCCGACTCGGACTATGCCGGAGACAAGGTTGATAGAAAGTCCACTTCGGGTACTTGTCAATTTCTTGGTAGATCTCTTGTGTCTTGGTCCTCCAAGAAACAAAACTCGGTATCCTTATCCACCGCCGAAGCTGAATATATTGCCGTTGGTTCATGTTGTGCTCAATTACTTTGGATGACCCAAACTCTTAAAGATTATGGGATATATGTGAGACATGTTCCATTGCTTTGTGACAATGAAAGTGCTATTAAAGTTGGTCATAATCCTGTGCAACATTCTCGAACTAAGCATATTGAAGTTCGTCATCATTTCATTCGAGATCATGTTGCTAAGGGTGACATTGATCTTAAGCATGTTCGCACCGAAAAGCAATTAGCGGATATGTTCACTAAACCTCTTGATGAGAAAGTGTTTTGTAGGTTAAGAGGAGAATTGAACATCATTGATGCTTCAAACTTGGAGTAGAAACTCCATTGGATACATGCAAGACATGAGGTTATGACTAATCCTCGATATTTCTATTATGATGAAAATCTTATGTCTTGGATATATTTGTATCTTGCATGTTATCTAACCCATGTAGGTACTTGGTGGAATCAAACTCCATGAGATTGTAATCTACTCACATCTTGAGCAATCTCTACATCACCAAGTCTCTACACTATGGTGGATGAAGACAAGGAAGCACGGAACCATTCAAACATATCCCTTGACAAATTCTATGTTGAGATTCATGATTGTCATTTTTGGATACACAAGTGCTCTTCCTTGCAAGAACTAACCCATGTAGGTAGATGGACTCAAATTCCAAGTGGTGCTCCAAATTCTTGATGAGCTACATCAACTTTGAGCAACCCACACAAGTTCAACTACATGGACACCACCACCAACCAAGGTATGTTATTCCATCTTTGAGAAGCTTTACTCCATAGGTGAGTTTGTCGCCGACCATCTCTAGATGAAGTTCTCTTGTGTTCTTTTCTGTGTTTTTGCATTTGTCACATGCATATTTGTTTCCCCTTTCAAAAAAAACTTCATCTAGATTTCTTTCTGTTTGCTCTACATTTTCTGCATCAAATTCATTGCACATCTTTTAGTAAATTCCTTGCAAATCTTTGTGAGATCTTTCTAGTCTAAGTGATGAGGACATCAATACAATTGTTACACCCACAGCCCCTGCTGCTATACATACTGGACCAATTACTAGAGCTCGTGCACGCCAACTAAATTACCAGGTACTTTCGTTTCTTGGTAATGATTCTAATGTTCATGAGAATATGATGCTGCCTAAATTGGATACATTTGTTTTGCTTACAAATGAAGGGCCTAGCTTGGAGAAGGATGAACATTGGAGCAAGAACAAGCATGGAGATGATGGCATGCGCAAGGGGAACAAGAACGGAGTTACAAGTGATGATTTCAGGACTTTGAAGCCACCATAATGGGTGCATGAAGCCTTGGACGAAATATACAAGATGCCACTTCATAAATTTCGTCCCGAGGCTATTTTAGGTGTTGCGTCACCTTATTATTGGGCCAGGCCCATGTAATTTCGAAATACATAAGTATAGGCTATTTTTAGAGTCCGTATGTGTGGGGAAACAAGAGATAGGGTTGATTTCGGACCCCTCCACCAAGGGCCACGAAATTCCCCCCTCTTCCTCCATATATACAGCCCTTAGGGCATCGTTTAGACTTTGGGTTTTGTTTAGATTAAAGTTCGCCATAGCTGCAACTTCGCGTACTTCGTTTGTGTTCAACGACCAGACAAAGGCGTCACAGAACCCCACCTTGATCAATAAAGCTTTCATCTTATATTCGCAATATCCAGATTGCAATCTTAGTTTCTTGCTTGTTCTTCGTTTGCTCGCAGGAAACAGACCCTCGTGGTCAGGTTGATCGTGCTTCGGCGTGGTCAATAACCTCTCGGAGTTGGTTTAGCGATTGCTAAGGCGCGACGTCCTCGCACGTTCGTAGTCGGATCGTCAAAGTCGACTTCCACCAAAGCGATATTCATCATCTCATCAAAAGACGGGACACCTTTGCCTCTATCAAGTGGTATCAGATTTCCAGGTTGCTCGGTGAGATTTTATAGTTTTTCGTAGTTTAGATTGAGTCTGTTCTTCATACCTATAGTCCACGAAAAAGCCACAAAAAAATTAGGGTTAGTTCATCATATCCGAACCAATCTGAGCCTTTGCATAATCTTTTTAGGGTTTTGCTTTGTTGAATTTGCGGTTGCATCGTCGTGTCTAGTTGCTGGTCTTAGAGTCTAGTCTTTTAGAGTTTCGAGTTCTGGTCATAAGTTGTCACGCCGCCGCCGCACCATCATCATCACCCCTGCCATCTACCACCACCGCTTATCCGCCACCGCTTCGAATCCGTATCCATATACCATCACAGCTGTCATATATCCACCACCAATCCGAGTTCTTGTCATATTAGGTTTGTTTTCGAGATCCATCTAGATTCCGATTCGTGTTTCCTTGCCGGAGTAGGTTTCAGAAGAAAAAAGAGTCCGGAAACCACGCTCCGTTTAGGCCCAAAATTTTTGGAAAACGCATTTTTCGAAAAAAAAAATCTGGCCATCCTATTTTTAGGTGTTTCTGAGTGTTTTGAGACAGGTGCCATTATAGAAAGTTTTTTTTGACCCGTTTCCAGTTTTTGGGTCCGGGTAGTCGAAAAAAAAATTGGTCGAAAAAATTTCGTGCCCATCCTGTCAGTTTGAGCTAGGAAGAGTTTTTAGACACTCGCCATTATAGTGGTTTTTCGCAAAAAAAAAGCAGCGCAAAAAAAAAGAGCGCAAAAAAAAGAGCGAAAAAAAATTCTAGAGTGTGCTTTTCCCTTGTTTACGTGCCGCGCCGTGATTTTGTTGGTGTTCTAGGCTCGCATCTCTAGCACAGTCTAGCCTAGGACCAGCACAGTACCGTCGTTGAGCATTTATTCAACTTTGCATCTCTGAATTGATTATTGCCGACCCTTTTTGCTACCATATTATAAGCCTTCCCAGCTCCACATACATCTACGTCGTGCTTTTGACTCTCCCTGGTAATCCTTCTATCCAAGCTTTGAGAGTTTTTGACTACAACGGTTGCCGATCACCGCCTGCTGCTGGGTAAGAACTGGTAAGAATTTGAGATTTGCTTGATGGATTTGTGACACCCACCACCACCTCTTGTTAGTAGTCTGTAGGATCATATTCTTGTGTGTTTCTATTGCTGCTAACCATGCCAGGATCACAAGCCGACGAGACTGACTGGGAGAACATGACGAATAAGGATTTGCATGATAAATTTCAGCAAATGATGAGTGGACAGGTGCAAGACGTGCTAAACAGATTTGAAGAGGCCATGGAGAAGATAGATGGCATGGAGAAGACGTTGGAAACAAAGCTCGATAACAAGTTTAATGAATTGCTCGCGCGTCTTCCACCACCACCACCCGCTGCACCTAACGCACCTCTCCAACAACAACAACAACGACTACCTCCACGTCGCGAAATAGACCTCCGCCGAGCGAGCCGTGTTCCTCTTGCGTTTGGCCAAACTGTTGGTGCTGCTGTTGATACTTCTGTGGCTCCTGCTGCTGATGCGGAGGAGGATGATTATGTGGGAGATTACGAGGATGAGGTTGCTCAAAATCAGAACTACGTGCAACCACCAGCACCACCACCAGCAGGTCGACCTCAGGTATATATTCATAATGGTAGGCCTGCACCACCACCTCAGGTACGAGATGATGTCCATATTCCTAAACTGAAATTGGATATTCCACCATTTGAGGGTAGATATGTTCCTGATATATATCTTACTTGGGAGTTAGAAACTTAACAACGTTTTACATGTTTACAATATCCCGAGGAGAGACGGGTTGCTGCTGCTGTTTGTGCTTTCACTAGTTTTGCATGTGTCTGGTGGTCTGAACATTGTAGATTATATCCTATTCCAACTACTTGGGCTGCTTTGAAAACTGCTATGCGTACGCGTTGGGTTCCACCATATTATCAACGTGAATTGCTTCAAAAATTGCAGCGTTTAAGACAAGGAAAAAATTCTGTAGAAGAATATTATCAGGAATTACAAACTGGCATGATTCGATGTGGTATTGTTGAGGAGAATGAAGCTATGCTTGCACGTTTTCTGGGTGGATTAAATAGAGAGATTCAAACCATTCTAGACTATAAGGAGTATACTAATATCACTCGTTTATTCCATCTTGCTTGTAAAGCTGAACGTGAAGTGCAGGATGGACAAGCATTGGCGCGAACTAACTTTTCTGCAGGCCGACCTTCATCATGGACACCGCGTGCATCTTCTACTTCAACTGCACCAGCACCTCAATCAGGTGCCTCCTACAGCCGTGATACAAGAAAACAGGAACAACCACCATTATCTGCCAAGAGCGCACCTGCCGGGCCTGCACATAGTTCTTCTTCTTCCAGGGCATCAACAGGGCACACAAGTGATATTATTTGTCGTTGTTGTAAGGGAGGAGGTCATTATGCGAGAGAATGCAAATCTCCGCGTGTAATGATTGCTACCGAGGGTGGTGGATATGAGTCCGCTAGTGACTATGATGAGGAGACATTGGCTCTTATTACACGTGAAGAACATGGTGGAGATGATTCTGATCATGAGACGCAATACATGGCTCCTGAAGACGCTGACAGGTATGAATGTTTAGTTGCTCAACGTGTTTTGAGTGTGCAGGTCACACAAGCTGAGCAAAATCAGAGGCACAATTTGTTCCATACCAAGGGAGTTGTGAAGGAATGTTCTGTGCGCGTCATAATAGACGGAGGGAGCTGCAACAACTTGGCTAGCATGGAGATGGTGGAGAAGCTTTCTCTCACCACAAGACCACATCCACATCCTTACTACATCCAATGGTTCAACAACAGCGGCAAGGTTAAGGTAACACGTACTGTTCGTGTGCATTTTAGTATCTCTACATATGCTGATTATGTTGATTGTGATGTGGTACCTATGCAAGCATGTTCCTTATTACTTGGTAGACCATGGCAATTTGATAAAAATTCTGTACACCATGGTAGAAACAATCACTATACTCTTGTTCATAAGGATAAAAATATTACTTTGCTTCCTATGACTCCTGATTCCATTTTGAAAGATGATATTAATAGAGCTAATAAAGCAAAACAAGAGAAGAATAAGAGTGAAAATCAGATTGTGGCAAAAGAATTTGAGCAACAAATGAAGCCTAATAATAAACCATCTAGTGTTGCTTCTGAAATTAAATTGAAAAGTGCATGTTTATTTGCCACCAAATCTGATATTGATGAGCTAGATTTCAGTAAATCTGTTTGCTATGCTTTTGTGTGCAAAGAGGCATTATTTTCATTCGAGGACGTGCCTTCCTCTTTGCCTCCTGCTGTCACTAACATTTTGCAGGAGTTCGCTGACGTTTTTCCACAAGACGTGCCACCGGGATTACCGCCTATTCGAGGGATTGAGCATCAGATTGACTTAATTCCCGGTGCTTCACTGCCAAACCGTGCACCATACCGTACCAATCCAGAGGAGACGAAGGAGATTATGCATCAAGTACAAGAGCTTCTTGACAACGGTTATATACGCGAATCCCTTAGTCCTTGTGCTGTTCCTATTATTCTAGTGCCGAAAAAGGATGGTACATCACGTATGTGTGTTGATTGTAGAGGCATTAATAATATTACTATTCGTTATCATCATCCTATTCCTAGGCTAAATGATATGCTTGATGAATTGAGTGGCTCTACAATATTCTCCAAAGTTGATTTGCGTAGTGGCTACCATCAAATTCGTATGAAATTGGGAGATGAATGGAAAACAACATTTAAAACTAAGTTTGGATTATATGAGTGGTTAGTCATGCCTTTTGGGTTAACTAATGCACCTAGTACTTTCATGAGATTAATGAACGAAGTTTTACGTGCTTTCATTGGACGATTTGTGGTAGTTTACTTTGATGACATTTTGATTTATAGCAGATCTTTGGAAGAACATTTGGAACATTTACGTGATGTTTTTATTGCTCTACCTGATGCACGTTTGTTTGGTAACCTTGGGAAGTGCACCTTTTGCACCGACCGAGTATCTTTTGTTGGCTATGTTGTTACTCCACAGGGAATTGAAGTTGATAAAGCCAAGATTGAAGCTATTGAGAGTTGGCCGCAGCCCAAAACGGTCACACAAGTGAGGAGTTTTCTTGGCCTCGCTGGATTCTATAGGCGTTTTGTGAGAGATTTCAGCAGCATTGATGCACCTCTCAATGAGCTTACAAAGAAAGATGTGCCTTTTCTTTGGGGTACCGCACAGGAAGAAGCCTTCACGGTATTGAAAGATAAGTTGACACATGCTCCTTTACTCCAACTTCCTGATTTTAATAAGACTTTCGAGCTCGAATGTGATGCTAGTGGAATTGGATTAGGAGGTGTGTTATTACAAGATGGCAAACCTGTTGCATACTTTTCTGAAAAATTGACTGGGCCTAGTCTGAATTATTCTACTTATGATAAAGAATTATATGCTCTTGTTCGGACTTTGGAAACATGGCAACATTATTTATGGCCCAAAGAATTTGTTATACATTCTGATCATGAATCTTTGAAACATATTAAAAGTCAAGCTAAACTGAATCGTAGACATGCTAAATGGGTTGAATTCATTGAGACTTTCCCTTATGTCATTAAACACAAGAAGGGAAAAGAAAATGTTATTGCTGATGCATTGTCTCGTCGCTATACTATGCTTTCACAACTTGACTTCAAAAAATTTGGTTTGGAGACCATCAAAGATCAATATGTGCATGATGCTGATTTTAAAGATGTAATGCAGAATTGTAAAGAAGGAAGAATGTGGAACAAGTTTGTTGTTAACGATGGATTTGTGTTTCGTGCTAACAAGCTATGCATTCCAGCTAGCTCCGTTCGTCTTTTGTTGTTGCAGGAGGCGCATGGAGGAGGATTAATGGGACACTTTGGCGTGAAGAAGACGGAGGACGTACTTGCTACACATTTCTTTTGGCCAAAGATGAGACGGGATGTTGAGAGTTTTATTGCTCGCTGCACTACATGTCAAAAAGCTAAGTCACGACTCAATCCTCATGGTTTATATATGCCTTTGCCTGTACCTAGTGTTCCTTGGGAGGATATATCTATGGACTTTGTTTTAGGTTTACCTCGAACAAAGAAGGGGAGGGATAGCATATTTGTTGTCGTGGATAGATTCTCGAAAATGGCACACTTTATACCATGTCATAAAAGCGATGATGCTGTTAATGTTGCTGATTTGTTCTTTCGTGAAATTATTCGCTTGCATGGTGTGCCAAATACTATTGTTTCAGATCGTGATACTAAATTTCTTAGCCACTTTTGGAGATGTTTATGGGCTAAGTTGGGGACTAAACTGCTTTTTAGTACTACTTGTCACCCCCAAACTGATGGACAAACTGAAGTAGTCAGTAGAACGTTGTCTACTATGCTTAGGGATGTTTTGAAGAATAATAAGAAAATGTGGGAGGAATGCTTGCCTCATATTGAATTTGCTTATAATCGTTCATTGCATTCTACTACTAAGATGTGCCCTTTTGAAGTTGTGTATGGTTTCCTACCTCGTGCACCTATTGATTTGTTGCCTCTTCCATCTTCGGAGAAGGTTAATTTTCATGCTAAACAACGTGCTGAATTGATTTTAAAAATGCATGAGTTAACTAAGGAAAAATTGAGCGTATGAATGCTAAATATAAACTTGCTGGAGATAAGGGTAGAAAACATGTTGTGTTTGCACCTGGAGATCTTGTTTGGTTACATTTGCGTAAGGATAGATTTCCTAATTTGCGCAAATCAAAGTTAATGCCACGTGCTGATGGTCCCTTTAAGGTGTTAGAGAAAATAAATGATAATGCATATAAACTTGAGCTGCCTGCAGATTTTGGGGTTAGTCCCACTTTTAACATTGTAGATTTGAAGCCTTATTTGGGTGAGGAAGATGAACTTCCATCGAGGATGACTTCATTTCAAGAAGGGGAGGATGATGAGGACATCAATACAATTGTTACACCCACAGCCCCTGCTGCTATACATACTGGACCAATTACTAGAGCTCGTGCACGCCAACTAAATTACCAGGTACTTTCGTTTCTTGGTAACGATTCTAATGTTCATGAGAATATGATGCTGCCTAAATTGGATACATTTGTTTTGCTTACAAATGAAGGGCCTAGCTTGGAGAAGGATGAACATTGGAGCAAGAACAAGCATGGAGATGATGGCATGCGCAAGGGGAACAAGAACGGAGTTACAAGTGATGATTTCAGGACTTTGAAGCCACCATAATGGGTGCATGAAGCCTTGGACGAAATATACAAGATGCCACTTCATAAATTTCATCCCGAGGCTATTTTAGGTGCTGCGTCACCTTATTATTGGGCCAGGCCCATGTAATTTCAAAATACATAAGTATAGGCTATTTTTAGAGTCCGTATGTGTGGGGAAACAAGAGATAGGGTTGATTTCGGACCCCTCCACCAAGGGCCACGAAATTCCCCCCTCTTCCTCCATATATACAGCCCTTAGGGCATCGTTTAGACTTTGGGTTTTGTTTAGATTAAAGTTCGCCATAGCTGCAACTTCGCGTACTTCGTTTGTGTTCAACGACCAGACAAAGGCGTCACAGAACCCCACCTTGATCAATAAAGCTTTCATCTTATATTCGCAATATCCAGATTGCAATCTTAGTTTCTTGCTTGTTCTTCGTTTGCTCGCAGGAAACAGACCCTCGTGGTCAGGTTGATCGTGCTCCGGCGTGGTCAATAACCTCTCGGAGTTGGTTTAGCGATTGCTAAGGCGCGACGTCCTCGCACGTTCGTAGTCGGATCGTCAAAGTCGACTTCCACCAAAGCGATATCCATCATCTCATCGAAAGACGGGACACCTTTGCCTCTATCACTAAGTGAGCTGAGGTGACAAGTGTTTTCTCTGAGATGACCTTGGTTTCACTGATCTGTAATTTTCGGTCCAACCGAATCCTTTCGGTACAACCGAAGCATACCACTCGGTGCCACCGATTTCACATCAGGAAAACAGTTTGCCACATATTCTATGTTTCTTTTGATCCAACTCCACTCAATGAATCTTGTCGTCTACAAGCATCACATTTTTATCATTGCTTTGTGTTGTGTCTCAAGGACCAAACGCATTCGACGGATTCCAGAAAACCCTTCTTGGAAATTGATGTCAAAGGGGGAGAGAGAGAACATCAAAGCTTATCACTTAGAAAGAGATCCTTAAGGGAGAGAGATCTTCAAGGGGAGAGAGAGATCTCCAGGGGGAGAGAATACTTAAGTAGAAAGTATTTCTCAAGGATCCCAGATGCTTGGTGTTCAAGAGGAGAGATGCTCACATGTCTTCTTGAGGGGAGAGACATGTTCATATGATCTGTTGTGCTTATTTGCATTAGCATACATTAGCTCTGATTTTCTGTTCCCTGTCTTCTCCCAGTATCCCATGCTAGATTCAGGGGGAGCAAGACATCTAAGGGAAAAAAATCATTTACTCTTGGGGACATGTCTAATCCAATGTGGTACTTAGTACTCACTCTCTACATGTCATCCTAGTCTTGGAATTCTTGTGGTTTCTTCTGTTTACTCTGGCTAGTAGATGTATCTGTGTTATCTAACCTTGTTTACGCATGTCCATCCCATCTCAAGCCAACTCAAGACTACAAGGTAAGTATATGCATCACAATCATGTGTATGAGGAATTCTTGCTGATGTACATACTGTTTGCAAGAAGGACTCATGAGCATGAAGGTATTTTCTTTGAATATCCTTTGCTCTGATGCATATGGCCAAGATACATGTAACACATTGCCTGCTCTATCATGTTTATGCCCTCACATGGTTCTAAATTCCATATTTACATGATTGCATACATGTAGGGGGAGCCTATGTTTGTTACATGTCTTTTAAAAGCTTTACTTGCTATTCCTTATATCTTTATCTAAAAGCATTGATGTATGTTGTAATCAATTACCAAAAAGGGGGAGATTGAAAGCACAAGTGCTCCCTAGGTGGTTTTGGTAATTAATGTCAACATATCTCTTGTTGGACTGACACTTTTATCTAGTATGTTTTAGATAAGTTCAACAATGGAGTGGCATCGACTAAAGGATGTGGGAACACCTTCAAGATGCTAAGGACAAAGGATTGGCTCAAGCTTCAAGCTCAAGACACTTCATTTTATATTTTAGTGATTCAAGATCACATTGAGTCTATAGGAAAAGCCAATACTATTAAGGAGGGATGATGTGTTGCTTAATGAGCCTCTTGCTTGATGTGCTTAGTGATATGCTCCAAGACCTTCAACTACTTTCCCACTTCCACAAATGACCTAAACCTAAAGCCAAAATCGGTCACACCGATTCTTCCTATCCGGCGCCACCGATTCCAAAAGTCATAGCCACTGCCACAAACCCTAAGCAAATCAGTTCTACCGACAGGGATCTCAGTCTCACCGAGATGCGATTGTAATCTCTCTGTGTATGTCCATTACCAAAATCGGTCTCACCGAGTTTGAGCATTCGGTACTACCGAGATTACAATGCAAACTTCCTGCATTGACTCATTACCCAAATCGGTCCCAACGAGTTTGTGTAATCGGTCAGACCAAGTTTGCCTGACCAACTCTCCGGAAAGCTTATTACCAAAATCGGTCTCACCGAGTTTGTGTAATCGGTCTTATCGAGATTACGTTATGCCCTAACCCTAACCGAATCAGTCTCACCGAGATGCATATCAGTCCCGCCGAAAACCCTAACGGTAACATTATTTGCGAAATCGGTCTGACCGAGTTTAACGATTTGGTCCCACCGAGTTTGGTAGATTGTGTGTAACGGTTAGATTTTTTGTGGAGGCTATATATACCCCTCCACCTCCTCTTCATTCATGGAGAGAGCCATCAGAACGAACCTACACTTCCAACTTACCATCTCTGAGAGAGAACCACCTACTCATGTGTTGAGGTCAAGATATTCCATTCCTACCATATGAATCTTGATCTCTAGCCCTCCCCAAGTTGCTTTCCACTCAAATCTTCTTTCCACCAGATCCAAAACCTATGAGAGAGAGTTGAGTGTTGGGGAGACTATCATTCGAAGCACAAGAGCAAGGAGTTCATCATCAACGCACCATTTGTTACTTCTTGGAGAGTGGTGTCTCCTAGATTGGCTAGGTGTCACTTGGGAGCCTCCGACAAGATTGTGGAGTTGAACCAAGGAGTTTGTAAGGGCAAGGAGATCGCCTACTTCATGAAGATCTACCGCTAGTGAGGCTAGTCCTTCATGGGCGACGGCCATGGTGGGATAGACAAGGTTGCTTCTTCGTGGACCCTTCGTGGGTGGAGCCCTCCGTGGACTCGCGCAACCGTTACCCTTCGTGGGTTGAAGTCTCCATCAACGTGGATGTACGATAGCACCACCTATCGGAACCACGCCAAAAACATCCGTGTCTCCAATTGCGTTTGAATCCTCCAAACCCTTCCCTTTACATTCTTGCAAGTTGCATGCTTTACTTTCCGCTGCTCATAAACTCTTTGCATGCTTGCTTGATATGTATTGTGAATGTTAAACTTGTGCCTAATCTCCACTTAAACTTAAGGAAACTTAAAAACTAGAACTTTGGTACTTAGTGTCTAATCACCCCCCTCTAGACACCTCTTCTCAAGGTCCTACCAAGATGCCGGTACCAAACGGTGTTACTACAGTTAATGGTAACACCTAACGCCTATCCAAACAAACAAGCACACCGTGAATTTCACAACCGAGGTTCAGGCAGTTGAGGAGGCAGCGTGTACTCTACTCGGGAAGGGTAGACCTAGCCCCTCGAAGCGCAATCGGGGTGCACCCATCGACCTCAGACAACCAACTACTCACCCCAAATAGGGATACACGCTCCTCGTTCATCTCCTGTGGGTGCATAAGTTCGCATTTAAAATCCCACAAGAGGTCGAGGAGCATAAAATACAGGGTGCACCATTTTTTGGCTCAACCAGGGGACGCCCACCCGAAGAATTGCGCAGCAACATGGCACTGTCAAAGGCCCAACAAGAGCTGCATGACTACATGGTTTAAACCATCACATGGTAGCTACAAACCTCTTCAAATGATCTGACTCTCAAATGCATCAAGCATAGGACAACCGGAGTAGCAGGCTGCACACATTAACCTCGCCGTGAATGAGGACAGGCTGGTAGACAGCACAGAGGCGCAGACATGTGGCTGGGAAGGGTTAGGCCTATAAACCCGGTTACATCCGCCCTGTTTTTACTCCTCCCTTTTTTTGTCCAGCTAAATGTATATTTTAAAGTTTCTTTGACAAAGCTTGGCATGTACGGCTAGACCATATGAAATAAATGAGAAAGGACCCTCCGAGGTCATTACATACCTTGATTTTGAGGTGCTTTACGTACTTATGTCCCTTTCATTTCTTGCCTTTGAGCCAAAATATAACTCTCGCGATACAAAACCTTTTTATATACTCGACTATTGACCGGGGCTCAGATTTCAATCTCATGCCTAACTTACAAGTCTGAACCATCTATTCCGCGTCTTGGATGTTGCATTATATGATTTAGTTTTCAACCTTGATTTTGGTCAATAGTTGGGTTGCCCGGCTCCAGTGCTTACGTCTTACGTTCTTGATGTAGGGTGGAACCCTATAGGGAGATCTTTCACGAATTGGAGGGGAATCCCCAAGAGCAAGATGAACAAAAGAGGGGAAAACAAGAGGAACACTCAAGAACAAGTCAAATCACACATCCACTAGACAATCAAACACATAAGATCCACAAGGTACATGAACAACAAAGGGAAATAAGATACATGGTAGAGTTCATCCCAAATCCTATGAAGGAGATGAGGGCTTGATGATCTAGATAGATCCTTCCCACAAGGGTGTCTTGAGCTAGGTCACTCCAAGAGGAGGTCTTGATCTCCTAGTGGAGTGGATCCATGGAGCAAAGCTCTCATATGTTTAACATATCCTTTGCTTACCCTAAACATAGCCCTAGGTACAGTTTATATAGTCTTGGGGTCGAAGTGGGTGAAGAGGGATCGGATTGGGGATCACAGCCGCCCATCCTGATGAGCCCATGCGCACGGGGTATGTTGGGCCCATGCGCACGGGGGTCCCGTGGGCACGGTACAGGCCCGTGCGCACGGGGTGCTCTAGCGCCAGCTCCCTGAGTAGTCCGTGCGCACGGGGTCTCGGGGGCCCGTGCGCACGGGGTCGCCTGGGACCTCCTGTCCAGCTCCTGTTGGGCTCCATCTTCTTCCTTGTGGCCTTGTGGTCCTTCTCCAACTCCTTTGGGGTGTCCCTCACCAGCTTGTGGTCGTCGGTCTTCGTACCTAAGGACACATAGAGCACTTTGGTGAGGTAGGAATCGAGTCCAATGGATATTCATGATGTTCTCGAAGAAGAGCGGGTTCACCTTAGTTCCAATGGCGTATGTTCGAGGTCTCGTCATATGTCCTCTTGGGGTATGGAGAGTAGCCGGAGTGTACATGGGGATGACCGTAGGATGCTCCGCATCATCTCCCCCCCTTGGGAAAGATCCGACCTCGGATCGTGATCCTCATCACCATGGAAACGGTTGTCGTAGACGGACTTGTAGTTGGACGAAGTTGAAGACATGGTGCAATCCAAGTAGTCCAAGGTGTCACCGGAGTGATATACATGCAAAAAGAGCAAACACAAGCAACACTCGGAAATACAATGGTTAGCGCACACAAAGTGTCCATCATGTAAGAATTAGTCCGTGCGACAAGATTGGTCGTGACCAAGCGCATGAAGCTTATCAAGAAGATGTAGAATGAGATGCAAAGCATTCATGGGAGGACATGTAATCATTGTGCACACAAATGTGTTGTAAATATGATCAATGCAACCACGGTGCAAAATGATGTCATAGTGAGACGGTTTATCAATAGCATGAATATGGCAATGGATGCTCAACATGTATATGTTATCATGCAATTGATGGTGGACAATATGATCATGATGTATGAATATGCCATCGAGGTAGATCACAACAAATTTGCTAAGGAAATGCACAAGCTCATATATCATGGATGACATGGGAATACAAGATGCAACAAGGCAATCATAATGTGAGTCAATCCATGCATGAGGTGCAAACTTGTGGTAAGTATGATATGTCCATCGAGCATGACATGTATGAGCACAATCAACAAATATGAAGGTGTTGGTGTACCAAAGCTCGATGTCGAGGCATGAGTGGAGTTCCGAAGGTGCATACAATAAGTGCGAGCGCTCCTCAATGTGAAGGTCCATGTAGCCAATCTTCAATGTCGCTCCTCCGTTCATGAGATGTGTCATGTAGACAACAAGAAGGAAACAATAATGAAAGAGTGACCCATCCAATATGCGTATTTGAGGATGGCTCAAAGAGAAGGAGTTCACCTCAAGAAAGTTCCCAAAGATGTTGGAGTTATACATCATGTATGCCTTCACATAACCAATATGTCTCATGACGGTAATGCCTTGTGAATCCTTCAAAATGAAATAACATGACAAACACTCGGAAAAACAAATGAGGTTAGCGGAAATGCAAAACCTATCATTCAAGTGGTAAGATACCCAACAAGTGTATGCATCATGCTCATCATAAGAAGGTACAAGGGAGCATTTCATAGTGTGGAGGCATATGATGCAAGAACAACCAAATACAAGAGGCTCAAGGAAAGAAGTATGCATCACAAGTAAGGTGTCAAAGTCTCCAAGATCAATAAGCATAGTATGGTTGCACTCAATACAAGTGGATATGAAAGAGGCAACTAATAGACACAAGAGACAATGATCAAGATATATCATGTGAGAGGCATGAGCATATATGTCATCAACCCAAGAAAGCAAGTAATAGTGGAACATGGGTGATGCAACATGGCTAGCTATCATAGCGATCAAGTCAAGTATGCTAGTAGGCGAAGATGCAACATACTAGAAGGAATCATGGCAAACATGTCATTGGTGCAAATAGTGCGCATGAATAATTCACATGTCATAGCACAAGCATGAAAGCAAGATATGAGTAAAATAGCATGAATGTATTGGCAAGAGGCCATATGTGAATAGCAATGGGTCATCATGATTCTCCCAACACAACAAGCATCAATAGCATGGGGCACATGATAAACATGGCAAAAGCAACAAGGATCTCTACCAAGCATGCAAATACACATAGAAGTAGCATAATGATGAAACATGGGTAGATGCAAGCAAGGGTCACAATTGCATGGCAAAGGCATATAAGCAAGCATAGCATGCAAAGTGAACACGGTAAAATGAGCATAAGGTGACAAGTGGTAAATGGCCCATAGCCGTGTGAGAGCCAAGTAGAAGAGGTGCGCGTAGTCCTTGCGCGAATGGAACGGTGGTAAGGATAGTCCCCGGGATCCCAAGTCATCATTTCTCTCTAGAGCTCGTTTTGTCAACTCGTGGGATTGTGAGGTTGACAAGTATTCATGGGTACCTACACAAAAGAGACACAAACGAAAGAAATTGTGTGTGTGGTAAATGTACACATCATCCATCATGATGTGTATGTGCACGTGTGAGTTAGCACAAGATAAGAAATGCTCAAAGAAATTTGAGGCATGGTATATGAACATGTCATCCATCATGAAAGAATAGTTGTTATGTATGACACGATGGGGACACAAATTGAGCAAACAAGTATATGGCACATCAAAAGCATGTTTATTCATGGGGAGCATATGGTGTACACTATCATGGGAATCATGCAAAGTATGAAATGTATCAAGATCTCCTAATATGTATGAGGAAACTATGGGGGTCTCCTCATGAGCATGAGTAGCAACATCACTTGGAGAATATTGACAACATCCAAAACAATGCATATTTGGAGCAATGTGATCATGGCATGGCATAGTAGATGAATTGTGAAAATCATGTAAAGGGAGCATGGCAATATCATCACAAGATAAGCAAAAGCCAATGACCATCATGTCGTCATCTATGCCATAAGTGCAAATGGGATTTATTTTAATGGGGCATGCATAGTTACTATGTTGAGATTGAAATGATGCAATATGGTTGATCTCACTCATAGCATATGACAAGTTCAATGGGTTGTCAAACATGATGTGACCAAAAGAATTTTCACATGATATCCTATGAAGCATAGCATCACAACTAGGCAACTCAACATGCTCATCATCATATTCATCATAAATAGGTAAGTCAAGGCATGAAGAAGTTTGACTAGCATGAAGCATGGTAATAGGTGGGTCAACATCATGGGAGCAATCAATGTCAAGAGAGTCCACTAGTGGGACAAGAGAAGCACCATGACCTATGTTACCTTTGGAGCGTCGCTCATGTGTTGTAGGTGAGGTGTTGAAGATCGTCTCGTTGTCATCTTCATCTTGATGGAACCATGTGGGGGTGCATCATATTCCACCATGGCCATCGTCATGTCCAAAGGGAGGACGAAGTCGTCGAGGATCGGTGTGTCATCATGTATAGGCATGTCGTCATGTAAGAGACCTAGCACCATAGAAGAAAACACACTAGGAGTAGAGGTTAAGTCGTTAGAAATTATAGTGGCCTCATGTGCCGTGTCAACTACCTTACTCACTAAGTGTTGTGGCTCACTCACTCCCTCAAGAATGCTCTCACTCATATGGTTGGTGGAGTCACTCAAATGACGCTCATCCTCACATAGGATGTGTGGCATGCTCTCATGTGTGGGGCTAGTGGTGATCACACTCATCCTCTCATAGGAAATGCTCTCAATGTCACGTATGGTGGAGTCACTCATGTCACTCATGTGGTGGTGGCTCTCCTCAATGACAAATGGGGCATCTCGACATATGTGGGTGTCGGAGAGATGTAGGTGCAAATATCTCCATGCTCAACTCCTATCGCCTGGTCGAAGGGGATGGCCCTTGCTCAACCTTCTTGTCGTCGTCTTGGTGTTGGAGGCCCATATGATGTGGCACCTCGTAGCTCGTCGCCATGACCGAAGGGAGTTTCCCATGCTCGGCCATCATCCTTGAGGGGCTTCCGGAGATGGAAGTGTCACCCTCGCTCGTAGGTTGTCGCCTTGGACTTGAGGAAGTCGTTGTAGGCGCACTCGTGGGAAGTAGGCGAAGATGTTGTACGTCCAAAGGCGAAGATGCCTTGATAGCACTTGGTGAAGATGCCATAGTGGTTGTTGTAGCCGTAGCGCCGTCTTGGTGGTGGTCGTCTCGCGGTCTTCTTTTGTGCTCTTGAAGCTTGGACTTGGCGTGAAGTAGGGCTTGTTGGGACTTGTGCATTTGCGCTTGTGGACCATGTTCATGATGATGATGTCGTTGTCGTGCTTGAGCTCGTAGTAGATGTTGTTCGTCGTCGTCGTGCACATGATGCTTGGAGGTGACTTGCCCTTCATGACGATGTTGGTCACGACCATGATGGTGATCACCATGTAGATGTGGACGAGGAAGATTTGCACTTGCATCATGGCCACGCTCCAAAGACTTGTAGCTTGAATGTCGCCGCCTTGAAGATGACGAAGGGTAAGAAGACTTGATCAAGGTTCTAATCTCCTCCATCCTTGCATCTTGCTCCTCTTTATGTGCGGAAAGCTTCTTGTCGATGTAGTCCCTTTTCCTTGCTTCGGAGTGACGAATGTCGATGGAGATGTTCTCGATGCGCTCTCGCAATCTTGATTGTGCGCCTTGCATTTGTCGTTGTAGATCAAAGATGCACGCTTTGGTGATGTAGTTGTTCACGCCGTCATTGTTGTCATAGACCGGAGAGGAAATGCCTTGCCTATCCATCACAAGACTCGAGCAAAGGTGAGTAGGAAATGAGATAAACTATACCAAGCTACCTTTTCCCAAAGTTGAGGATGTATCTTGTATCACTCAATGTGAAATGAAAGAATAGTGGAATTGGTACCGGACTTGTTCACTCACACCTATCAAGTAAAGCTTATGGTAGAGCTCGGTGAGGATAGTGGCACAAAAATTTGATGCAAAATGTTAGCAAGAGTCAATAATGTTGGAAAAGATTCACAAATTTGCAAGTAAAACAAGTAGACCAATAGCAAATGGTACACGGAAGCACACACACGGATAGATAAATGGGGTCGTGTAACCAAGGAATGAGCACAAAATGTGGAGTCCACGGAAAACGCTCGTGTTGCACAACTCAAGAGAGACGCTAGCACGATTGCTCAATAGGCGGATACGACACTTGTGCACAACCTATAAGATGCGAAATGGATAAACTTCTATCCCAAGTATGCTATGTATGCATGGTTCCCGGTGTTTCTCTCAAGCATGATACCATATGATGTAGATTTTGGTATGGCTCTTATGTCCAATGGGGTATGATGTTATGGCACTTGCTCACGAGCTCTTTGCTCTCTTTTTGCTTAAAAGCTTTTCTTTTTTTCTATGGCCATTTTTGCACAATGCACAAACCAAGATAGCTATTGTGTATATGCGGGAATGATATTGTGACACAATGGATGATATGATACCAATATGATATGGTATGTATGCAATGGAATGGTGGATCACTAATGTGCACAAGTAACGTTGCCGGCAATACTCAAATGGCTAGTCTCGATAGGTAAGTGACGCAAAATGGGCTAGGGGTTAACAATGCAATTGCAAGGGTAATATACAATGGTGTCGTCGAGGTTACCGTCCTTTGCGATGATGAGTAGCGGTGTTCTTGATGTAGATACCAAGATGATGTACACCCATCCCTAAGTAGCCGAAACACCTTAGGAAACGGTAAAAACCGCAAACTCAAAATCTCAAACGACAAATGTCAAATGGTGGAAATGGAAATGGCAATGTGGAAGTGGTGGTGGTTTGTGAAGAAGCAAATGTCCCTAGTAGCCGAAACACCTTAGGAGACTAAATCACTACTCAAGCAACCACTAATGCTAAGGGGATCAAGATGGGTTAGGTTGCGAAAGTCGATGGTGGTGTAGCGGATGATATGGTGGAGGGCCTAGGCAATCTTGCCAAAATGTCAAAGTTTTGGTGGAATCAAATGGTGAAGGTGACTATGTAGGTTGATGGGGGATGTCAATAGCTACTCAACGAGGTAAAGAACGCTAAAATCGGACTCCGGATGTGGAAGTTATAGGCAAAACGGTGGACTGCACGCGGCTGCTGTAGGGGGGCCGTGCGCACGGGGTCTAGGGGCCGTGAGCACGGGGTCCCGTGCGCACGGTACACGTACCGAGGGCACGGGGTCACCTGGGACTCTCGGGTTTGGTGGATTTCTTGGCGATTTGGGATCCAAATGTATGGATCTCGTGGCTGGGGTTGAGGTGGGGGTAGGGGGTGGTATGGAGGATGAAGGGAGGTGGAAGAAACACACTGGAAGGGCCGTGCGCACGGGGTCTGGCTGGCCCGTGTGCACGGGGCCCCGTGTGCACGGGGTCCCGATGGCCCGTGTGCACGGGGTCCTCGAGGAGCGGATGAACAGCTCCGGATCCGTGGGGAAAATCCAAGGTGAGGTCAAATTCGAGGGATGGAAGGTAGGGGAAGATGGTAGACGGGTGGATCTACTTGCTAAACACCAAATTCATGGATCAAATCCAACAAAATCTCATCAAACCAACAAATCACAAAAAAATTGGGGCTATTTTTGGTGGGGATTTTCGGATTTAGGACAAAATCACACAAAACTAGGATAGAAAACAAAGAGGGGGGCTCCAATTTCGTGAGAAACCATGGCTCTGATACCATAATGTTGTAGGGTGGAACCCTATGGGGAGATCTTTCACTAATTGGAGGGGAATCCCCAAGAGCAAGATGAACAAAAGAGGGGAAAACAAGAGGATCACTCAAGAACAAGTCAAATCACACATCCACTAGACAATCAAACACATAAGATCCACAAGGTACATGAACAACAAAGGGAAATAAGATACATGGTAGAGTTCATCCCAAATCCTATGAAGGAGATGAGGGCTTGATGATCTAGATAGATCCTTCCCACAAGGGGGTCTTGAGCTAGGTCACTCCAAGAGGAGGTCTTGATCTCCTAGTGGAGTGGATCCATGGAGTGTAACGAACCGAGACTGATGCTCGAGTTGCCTTCCATTTATTTTTAGTTGTTGTTGTGTGTTTATATGTTTGTTGCATTATCATAATTGTGTTGCATATTTCATTCCTATATGTTGTTGCCATGTTCATGATGAATGCCATTGTCATATTTTGCTCTTGCATCATGTTCATATTTTATTATATTGCATTGTGCCATCCTTGTTTGCTTGCCATGGTCATCTCACTTGCTTTGTTCTATGCTTCATGATGTGATTTTGCCTATGTCATTTTGTTGCATTTCCATCATGATCATCCTTGTAGTGTGCATATTCATCGTGTGCACATTTGTTGTGTGCTTGTTATCTTTGTGAACTCCTTCTCCTCATCTTCTTTGCTGTTCTATCCTGCCCTTCCATCTGAACCATCATCAAGTGCAACACCCCATCACTAGCTTCTTCCTTTCAATTCTCACACATTTATTGCAAGTGGCATTTTCCTGTCCTAGTAAAATGTTCACTTATTTTCTGTAAATCATGCACCATGCCTTATACCTCTCTGTCAAGTTTCATCCTTTTGGGAGTTGTTTTGGTTGGGTTCAAAAATGGAGCAAGTTTGAATTTAATTCAAACATGATTTGTTTTTCTGCCTCTAAAAATGCCCAACTCAATTTTATCAAATTCCACATAACACCAGGGTCCTGAGGATATTTTCATATCTCACACACCACTCTCCTATCCCTGTGCATTTTGTTTTCTCTATTTTCTGTTTGAAGAAAAGAAAGGAAAGAGAAGAATGCAATACGGGAGGAAGCCGCACGCAGCCCAGCAACAGCCGTCCCGCACAGCCACTTACCCCTTCGAATCCAGCCCAAGCCCACCTCTGCTCCTTCTTCTACCTACGTCACCTATGTACGACCGAACAGTAGCCATCAGATCACCATGGCACCACTCGATGGGCTGCCGTACAGCTCCCTAGCGCCCTATATACCACCCCCTCGACATCTGTGCCCTGCCCTAACTTCTCATCCTCCCTTCAACGCCGGCACAACCCCTCTCCTTCTCTGGTTGTTCTTCTTCCGCAAGAAAAGAGCACCCGAGAGAATAAACCCCGCAGGCGTTCTCGCAGCCGGAGGGCGCCAAGATCGTCTCCGGCATGTCCATCTTCTTCCTCTACGTCCACTACGTCCGTTCAGGCGTCTTCTCCGCACCATGGCCGTCCCCGCCGACTTCATCCGCAGCTCATGCCTCCTTCACGGTTCAGAGGAATGCCAAGTTCCTCCTCGTCGTTTTCATCTTCTTCATCTACGGCAGGTCCTCGTCGCCGGTCAACTTCGTCGCGTCCCATCGTCCCCGAGCTCGATCGACTCCTCCGAGCCCCTCTATGTGAGCAGCCTCATCTCGCCACAAGTTTTCCCCTTCGTTTGCGCCCTGTTTCGTCCGTCCCCATCGAGCCCAAGCGCTCCTCCGTCGAACCTCGTCTCCGGCGAGTGTTTCGACCTCTCCTTGTTTCTCGTGCACGTTCAGTAGGGTCGCGTCGTTTCATGGAGCCGATTCCCCCTTGGAGCGCGCCGTTTTGGTCCTTGAGTCATCGGGTCCAAGCTCCACCTTTCCGCCACTGTTTCCTCGTTGCCGACATTGCCCTGTCATCGTCTGGAGGCGTGCGTGACACGCGGGAGCACGATTCCTTGTTGCGAGTATTGCACGTGCCTCCGCCGCTCGGTTCGGTCACTGGCGAGCAGCTCCGACGAGCTCCTCCGCCGCTCCCTGTGCACAGCGCCAGCTCCTCTGCTTTCTCTGCTTCTTGCGTGCGCTCACGCCCGCGTCTTCGCATCACCCAACACAGCCAGCGCCTCGCTGTGCTTCGCGGCATGGCAGCAGGCTTCTGCCCGCGCCGCCCCTTGCTGCACCCACAGCGCAAGCATGATCGTCGGTTTCCGCACCCCCGCCGTTTGTTCTGCTGCACCTGTAGCCGCTGCGTTGCTCGCCGTCGTTGCCGGCAAGTTGCTGTGCATCCATGGCTCCCAGACCAGGCCTTTGCCTTTTCAAATAGATTAGCGCCCCAACCTGAACACAGGCATCATAGCTAGCGCAGTGGCTATTGCAGATCGTGCCAACACAGGAGGTCCAAGGATCAAATCCCGGGTGCCCCCAATTATTTTGCCCCTGTTTTGTTTAATTTTTTTCCCAATGAGCACACCCATAGCCAGTTGGGCGATTCCACTTCTGGGCCGCTGCACTCTAATGCTTCTGGCCCATGCATATGTTTTTTTCCAGTCTGTGTATTTTAGCATTTTTCCAATGCATTCTTAATTACAGAAAAATGCCATCATTTTGAATTGTCAATAGCTAAATATGCATGCATCCAAATTAAACAAACATTGTATGTAAAATGCTTAGAATTTCATCTAGTTTCATATTTGTCCACGTTCATCCATGTTTGAAATGTTTAAAATGTTGTTTGATTAAATTTGCTCAAATGCCATGTTAAAATGATTTATTTCATAACTAAATAACCGTAGCTCCATTTTAAATAAACTTTATATGTAAATGGGGTGGAAAAATGCCTAGTTTAACATGGTTCACTTTATTTTCCTGTTTAACAACATTAAGATATGGTTTAGGGCAGAACAGTACCAAATCTAAAATATGCACATGGGGGATTTCCGGAATTGTTGTTTGTTGTTCCGGCCTCACTTAAACTTGCCTAGATAGGTAGTTTTCTTATGCTTCACCTCTTGCCATGTTTAACAACATTTAATATTGCTTGGTAGCTTAAACAAGATTAAACTAAATATGTCAATGTGGTGTTTTGTCAATATGCAACTTGTTGCATATTGAGCTCCACTTAACTTGTAGTATTGTTTGTTGCACTTTGCCATGCCATGCCTCTTTAAACCGGACATACATCATACTTGCTTGTGCATCATGCCATGTTTATGTGATGGTTGTTTACCATGTTATTTGCTTCTTTCCGGTTTGCTTCTCTCGTTAGCTTCGGTTGCGTTCCGGAGTTGTGAGGATTCGTTCGACTATGTCCGCTTGTCTTCTTCATGGACTCGTTCTTCTTCCTAGCGGGATTTCAGGCAAGATGACCGCTACCCTGGATCTCACTACTATCATTGCTATGCTAGTTGCTTCGTTCTATCGCTATGCTACGTTACCTATCTTTTGCTCATCAAGCCTCCCATATTGCCATGAACCTCTAACCTTTGACACCTTTCCTATGCAAACCATTGATTGGCTATGTTACCGCTTTTGCTCCGCCCCTCTTATAGCGTTGTTAGTTGCAGGTGAAGTTGAAGATTTCTCCATGGTGGATAGGATTTTGGTTGGGATATCACAATATCTCCTATATTATTAATGCATCTATATAGTTGGTAAAGGGTGGAAGACTCGGCCTTTTGCCTGGTGTTTTGTTCCACTCTTGCCGCCCTAGTTTCCGTCATACCGGTGTTATGTTCCCGGATTTTGCGTTCCTTAGACGGTCGGGTGATTTATTGGACCCCCTTGACAGTTCGCTTTGAATAAAACTCCTCCAGCAAGGCCCAACCTTGGTTTTACCATTTGCCTCACCACCACCTACCCTTTCCCTTGGGTCGGCCAACCCAAGAGTCATCTTTATTTTAGCCCCCCCGGGCCAGTGCTTGTCTAAGTGTTGGTCCGAACTGAGCTGCGTGCAGGGCCACCTCGGGGCAACTTGAGGGTTGGTTTTACTCGTAGCTAGTCTCATCCGGTGTTGCCCTGAGAACGAGATATGTGCAGCTCCTATCGGGATTTGTCGGTGCATCGGGTGGCTTTGCTGGTCTTGTTTTACCATTATCGAAATGTATTGTAAACCGGGATTCTGAGTCTGATCGGGTCTTCCTGGGAGAAGGTCTATTCCTTCGTTGATCGCGAGAACTTGTCATGGGCTAAGTTGGTACACCCCTGCAGGATATAATCTTTTGAAAGCCGTGCCTGCGGTTATAGGCAAATGGGAATTTGTTAACGTCCAGTTGTAGATAACTTGACTCCAGATCCGAATTAAAACGCATCAACCGTGTGTGTAGCCGTGATGGTCTCTTTTCGGCGGAGTCCGGGAAGTGAACACGGTTTCTGGGTTATGTTTGACGTAAGTAGGAGTTCAGGATCACTTCTTGATCATTGCTAGCTTCACGACCGTTCCGCTTGCTCTCTTCTCGCTCTTATTTGCGTATGTTAGCCACCATATATGCTTAGTCGCTGCTGCAGCCTCACCACTCTACCCCTTCCTTTCCCTTTAAGCTTTGCTAGTCTTGATACCCATGGTAATGGGATTGCTGAGTCCTTATGGCTCACAGATTACTACAACAACAGTTGCAGGTACATGTTATGCAATGATCATGACGCGAGAGCGATGCTTGCTTGCATTGAGTTCTTCTTCTGTTTATTCGATTAGGGGATAGGTTCCAGGTTGGCATCTTGGGCTAGCAGGGTGGATGTCGTTTGAGTTTCTGTTTATGTTTCATCCGTAGTCGGATGTTGCTCCTATGTATTGTATTGTTGTATTCGAGTGGCATTGTATGCCTTATGTATGTATCCCCATCTATTATGTAATGTTGATGTAATGATATCCACCTTGCAAAAGCATTTCAATATGCGGGTCTATCCTTGGTGGGACCTTCGAGTTCCTTTTGGATAGGGTCGCATATTGTGCGTGACAAGTTGGTATCAGAGCCTCGACCGACCTTAGGAGCCCCCTTGATTGATCGTGTAGTTTGGCCGATGTTGAGTCTAGAAGAAAACTGTTTTTCGGAGTCTAGTTATATCGGAGAGTAGGAATTCTTTTTACTCCTCAGTCCCTTCGTCGCTTTGGTAAGGAATCTTGACGTAGGTGTTTTGACTTACTTCTCTTCCCCTTCAAATTTTTCTTTAGGTTCACGCAGTTGGTTTTTCGATCGTTCTTCCTCAGCTCTTTTCATCCGGTGCATTTCTCGTCAAGTCGACTCGAGCCTCTTCATCTTGAGTTCAATCCTCAGTTCGCTCTCAATGAAGTTGTTTCTCTGTCCTCAGTTGTTTTCTTTCCCACCCGCCCACCCTTTTTCATCTCAGTACCGAAGTCCGTAATCGAGTATCCATCCTACTCGTTCGAAGTCCTTCCCTTCTTTCCTCAATGATTTCAACCGGTGTTTTCTCTTCAAGATATTCATCGATTTCCCCTTCCAAGTGGCCTTTGTTTTCCCGCCCTCCCACCCTTTTCTTCCCGGAGTCTGACTCTCTCTCGACCATCTATTTCATTCGTGTGGAGCCTCTTCAGTCTTTCGTCAATTATTTCAACCGGTGAATTCTCATTTTGTTCGATATTCTTCATCTCTTTTTTCTTCTCCGGTGGACTCAATTCATATTTTTCGGTGTTGATTATATTCTTTCCCTCGGCTCAAGTGTTTTCCCTGCTCGTTCGCCTCTCGCCAGTTTATCCTTCTGGAGTGTTCAAGACATCTCAGGAGATTCGTCTGTGTTTGAATTAATTCGAGGTTGTCACCTCATTCAAATATTTCAATTGTTCCGGTGCATCATCTATCTCTTCAGCAATCCTTTCCGACGGTGTATTCTCTTCAGTGGGCCCTAACCCATAGGCCTTTTCCCAGGATCTTACCTGACTCTTCTAATTATTCTGGCGCTATTCCCAAATTCTTTTCAAAGTGTGACGTAAGAATGGATTCCATCAGTCACATGCCTTCTCCAAGATCGCTTTGAAATTCTTTCATTATTGGTTCAACCTTTCTAATTGTCATTCCGGAGTGCCTCAACAATTCATGGTGGTGTTTCTCGTCGTCATTCTCGAATTTTGAAATCCGAAGAAGATTTCCTCTTAAATCCTTAACCGTTCTTCCAAAGATGCGTAGTTCAAGCTTGATGCCATCCTCTCATAATTGTTTTCGATTGTGAGAATTTTTTTCATCCATCCGGAGCAATTCAAGAGTCTTTTCAGATTGATTCTCCGTAGCCCATCATCTCAGAATTATTCATTCAAGCTTTCAGCTCTCGTTCTCCAAATCATACCGGTGCATCGTTCAAGTTTTATCTAATCAGCTCGGATCTCTGCGTTCACTTATATCTAAATTCTCTCAAGTATCTTCGTTCATTTTCAAATTCTTCCCGATGTTTCTTTATCTTTTCTTCGTTCATTTTCAATTCTTACGGTCGTTCGTTCAAGAGTTCTCTTTTCTTGGTTATCATATCAATTCATTCGTTGTTTCCAAATTCCACCGGTGGTTCCTTGAAGACCTTCTCAAGTTTATGCTATGTTCCCCCTTAATCCTTTTTCAACGAGAATAAGTAGTATGAGAAATCCATTGCTTGTCATCAATTTAATTTGATGAAGGATAAGCACACAATAAATCTTATTCTTATTTCCTCAAAGTGATTAATCCTTTTCTTCGGAGTTTGTTCTTAATGAATAAATTCTAGTTCCAAGTGTTTTCATCTTTTCTTTTCCCGGAGTTTGAATTTCCTCAGCCATTTCATCGGAACCTCCATCTAAATCATCGCAAGGCTCATCTTATTCTTTCTTCCTTCATTCGATCTCATCATCCTTTTGTCACCGGAGTTCTTCATGGTGGTTCTTCATGACTTAATTCATTCTTCAAGAGTTTATCAAGATCTTGTTGGTGGAGTTCAAGTATCTTTTCTTCTTGCATCTCGACGTGCAATTAATTCTCCGTATTCTTTTGAAGTGGAGTTTTGCATTTCTTCATTCTTCTCAACTATCCAATCATTTCCGTTTGTGGCCGGTTATCACCTTATGATCTTGAGATGTTACCTATAAGACCACAACAAGCTTATTCTTTTCGTTGTTGATTTTCTCAACAACTCCATTTAAATCTTCCTTCTAAAGATGATTTCAATTTCATTCGTGGCACAAATTGTCATTTTCTTCTCCGTTCTTTTCATTCAACTCTTTCAATTCTTTCCGGAGGTTTTGTGTCATGTCTTCATCAAGTATCATTTCCATCCTCTCAAGCTCGTGTTCTATTCCTCCTTGTTTCAGCTGGAGTGCTGCCTAAATCCTTTCAGTCATATTCGTTTCTTATCTCGTTCTAACAAGAGTGGTTTCTTAGTCTATCTTGTTTCTTGAGTTTTTTATTCTTGTCATATTCGCTGTTCCTCTTTTCTCACCGAGTGCTCTCGACTTTGGTCATCCTCTCTCTTTTGTTCTTATTTCACCTCATCCTTTTCCCTTCCGTCTCGGTCCTAAGATCTCGGGACGAGATCTCTTGTTAGTGGAGGAGAGTTGTAACGACCCGAGACCGATGCTCTAGTTGCCTTCCATTTATTTTTAGTTGTTGTTGTGTGTTTATATGTTTGTTGCATTATCATAATTGTGTTGCATATTTCATTCCTATATGTTGTTGCCATGTTCATGATGAATGCCATTGTCATATTTTGCTCTTGCATCATGTTCATATTTTATTATATTGCATTGTGCCATCCTTGTTTGCTTGCCATGGTAATCTCACTTGCTTTGTTCTATGCTTCATGATGTGATTTTGCCTATGTCATTTTGTTGCATTTCCATCATGATCATCCTTGTAGTGTGCATATTCATCGTGTGCACATTTGTTGTGTGCTTGTTATCTTTGTGAACTCCTTCTCCTCATCTTCTTTGTTGTTCCATCCTGCCCTTCCATCTAAACCATCATCAAGTCCAACACCCCATCACAGCTTCTTCCTTTCAATTCTCACACATTTATTGCAAGTGGCATTTTCCTGTCCCAGTAAAATGTTCACTTATTTTCTGTAAATCATGCACCATGCCTTATACCTCTCTGTCAAGTTTCGTCCTTTTGGGAGTTGTTTTGGTTGGGTTCAAAAATGGAGCAAGTTTGAATTTAATTCAAACATGATTTGTTTTTCTGCCTCTAAAAATGCCCAACTCAATTTTATCAAATTCCACATAACACCAGGGTCCTGAAGATATTTTCATATCTCACACACCACTCTCCTATCCCTGTGCATTTTGTTTTCTCTATTTTCTGTTTGAAGAAAAGAAAGGAAAGAGAAGAATGCAATACGGGAGGAAGCCGCACGCAGCCCAGCAACAGCCGTCCCGCACAGCCACTTACCCCTTCGAATCCAGCCCAAGCTCACCTCTGCTCCTTCTTCTACCTATGTCACCTATGTACGACCGAACAGTAGCCATCAAATCGCCATGGCACCGCTCGATGGGCTGCCGTACAGCTCCCTAGCGCCCTATATACCACCCCCTCGACATCTGTGCCCTGCCCTAACTTCTCATCCTCCCTTCAACGCCGCCACAACCCCTCTCCTTCTCTGGTTGTTCTTCTTCCGCAAGAAAAGAGCACCCGAGAGAATAAACCCCACAGGCGTTCTCGCAGCCGGAGGGAGCCAAGATCGTCTCCGGCATGTCCATCTTCTTCCTCTACGTCCACTACGTCCGTTCAGGCGTCTTCTCCGCACCATGGCCGTCCCCGCCGACTTCATCCGCAGCTCATGCCTCCTTCACGGTTCAGAGGAACGCCAAATTCCTCCTTGTCGTTTTCATCTTCTTCATCTACGGCAGGTCCTCGTCGCGGTCAACTTCATCGCGTCCCATCGTCCCCGAGCTCGATCGACTCCTCCGAGCCCCTCTATGTGAGTAGCCTCATCTCGCCACAAGTTTTCCCCTTTGTTTGCGCCCTGTTTCATCCGTCCCCATCGGGCCCAAGCGCTCCTCCGTCGAACCTCGTCTCCGGCGAGTGTTTTGACCTCTCCTTGTTTCTCTTGCACGTTCAGTAGGGTCGTCTCGTTTCATGGAGCCGATTCCCCCTTGCAGCGCGCCGTTTTGGTCCTTGAGTCATCGGGTCCAAGCTCCACCTTGCCGCCACTGTTTCCTCGTCGCCGACGTTGCCCTGTCATCGTCTGGAGGCGTGCGTGACACGCGGGAGCACGATTCCTTGTTGCGAGTATTGCACGCGCCTCCGCCGCTCAGTTCGGTCACTGGCGAGCAGCTCCGACGAGCTCCTCCGCCGCTCCCTGTGCACAGCGCCGGCTCCTCTGCTTTCTCTGCTTCTTGCGTGCGCTCACGCCCACGTCTTCGCATCACCCAACACAGCCAGCGCCTCGCTGTGCTTCGCGGCATGGCAGCAGGCTTCTGCCCGCGCCGCCACTTGCTGCACCCACAGCGCAAGCATGATTGTCGGTTTCCGCACCCCCGCCGTTGTTCTGCTGCACCTGTAGCCGCTGCCTTGCTCGCTGTCGTCGCCGGCAAGTTGCTGTGCATCCATGGCTCCCAGACCGGGCCTTTGCCTTTTCAAATAGATTAGCACCCCAACCTGAACACAGGCATCACAGCTAGCGCAGTGGCTATTGCAGATCGTGCCAACACAGGAGGTCCTGGGATCAAATCCCGGGTGCTCCCAATTTTTTTGCCCCTGTTTTGTTTAATTTTTTTCCCAATGAGCACACCCATAGCCAGTTGGGCGATTCCACTTCTGGGCCGCTGCACTCTAATGCTTCTGGCCCATGCATATGTTTTTTTCCAGTCTGTGTATTTTAGCATTTTTCCAATGGATTTTTAATAGAGAAAAATGCCATTATTTTGAATTGTCAATAGCTAAATATGGATGCAACCAAATTAAACAAACATTGTATGTAAAATGCTTAGAATTTCATCTAGTTTCATATTTGTCCACTTTCATCCATGTTTGAAATGTTTAAAATATTGTTTGATTAAATTTGCTCAAATGCCATGTTAAAATGATTTATTTCATAACTAAATAACCGTAGCTCCATTTTAAATAAACTTTATATGTAAATGGGGTGGAAAAATGCCTAGTTTAACATGGTCCACTTTATTTTCCTGTTTAACAACATTAAAATATGGTTTAGGGCAGAACAGTACCAAATCTAAAATATGCACATGGGGGATTAGCGGAATTGTTGTTTGTTGTTCCGGCCTCACTTAAACTTGCCTAGATAGGTAGTTTTCTTATGCTTCACCTCTTGCCATGTTTAACAACATTTAATATTGCTTGGTAGCTTAAATGAGATTAAACTAAATATGTCAATGTGGTGTTTTGTCAATATGCAACTCGTTGCATATTGAGCTCCACTTAACTTGTAGTATTGTTTGTTGCACTTTGCCATGCCATGCCTCTTTAAACCGGACATACATCATACTTGCTTGTGCATCATGCCATGTTTATGTGATGGTTGTTTACCATGTTGTTTGGTTCTTTCCGGTTTGCTTCTCTCGTTAGCTTCGGTTGCGTTCCGGAGCTGTGTGGATTCGTTCGACTACGTCCGCTTGTCTTCTTCATGGACTCGTTCTTCTTCCTAGCGGGATTTCAGGCAAGATGACCGCTACCCTGGATCTCACTACTATCATTGCTATGCTAGTTGCTTCGTTCTATCGCTATGCTGCGTTACCTATCTTTTGCTCATCAAGCCTCCCATATTGCCATGAACCTCTAACCTTTGACACCTTTCCTATGCAAACCATTGATTGGCTATGTTACCACTTTTGCTCCGCCCCTCTTATAGCGTTGTTAGTTGCAGGTGAAGTTGAAGATTTCTCCATGGTGGACAGGATTTTGGTTGGGATATCACAATATCTCTTATATTATTAATGCATCTATATACTTGGTAAAGGGTGGAAGACTCGGCATTTTGCCTGGTGTTTTGTTCCACTCTTGCCGCCCTAGTTTCCGTCATACCGGTGTTATGTTCCCGGATTTTGCGTTCCTTACGCGGTCGGGTGATTTATGGGACCCCCTTGACAGTTTGCTTTGAATAAAACTCCTCCAGCAAGGCCCAACCTTGGTTTTACCATTTGCCTCACCACCACCTACCCTTTCCCTTGGGTCGGCCAACCCAAGGGTCATCTTTATTTTAGCCCCCCCCCCCGGGCCAGTGCTTGTCTAAGTGTTGGTCCGAACTGAGTTGCCTGCGGGGCCACCTCGGGGCAACTTGAGGGTTGGTTTTACTCGTAGCTAGTCTCATCCGGTGTTGCCCTGAGAACGAGATATGTGCAGCTCCTATCGGGATTTGTCGGCGCATCGGGTGGCTTTGCTGGTCTTGTTTTACCATTGTCGAAATGTCTTGTAAACCGGGATTCCGAGTCTGATCGGGTCTTCCTGGGAGAAGGTCTATTCCTTCGTTGATCGCGAGAGCTTGTCATGGGCTAAGTTGGGACACCCCTGCAGGGTATAATCTTTCGAAAGCCGTGCCTGCGGTTATAGGCAGATGGGAATTTTTTAATGTCCGATTGTAGATAACTTGACTCCAGATCCGAATTAAAACGCATCAACCGTGTGTGTAGCCGTGATGGTCTCTTTTCGGCGGAGTCCGGGAAGTGAACACGGTTTCTGGGTTATGTTTGACGTAACTAGGAGTTCAGGATCACTTCTTGATCATTGCTAGCTTCACGACCGTTCCGCTTGCTCTCTTCTCGCTCTTATTTGCGTATGTTAGCCACCATATATGCTTAGTCGCTGCTGCAGCCTCACCACTCTACCCCTTCCTTTCCCTTTAAGCTTTGCTAGTCTTCATACCCATGGTAATGGGATTGCTGAGTCCTCGTGGCTCACAAATTACTACAACAACAGTTGCAGGTACAGGTTATGCGATGATCATGACGCGAGAGCGATGCTTGCTTGCATTGAGTTCTTCTTCTGTTTCTTCGATCAGGGGATAGGTTCCAGGTCGGCAGCTTGGGCTAGCAGGGTGGATGTCGTTTGAGTTTCTGATTATGTTTCATCCGTAGTCGGATGTTGCTCCTATGTATTGTATTGTTGTATTCGAGTGTCATTGTATGCCTTATGTATGTATCCCCATCTATTATGTAATGTTGATGTAATGATATCCACCTTGCAAAAGCGTTTCAATATGCGGGTCTATCCTTGGTGGGACCTTCGAGTTCCTTTTGGATAGGGTCGCATATTGGGCGTGACATGGAGCAAAGCTCTCATATGTCTAACATATCCTTTGCTTACCCTAAACATAGCCCTAGGTACAGTTTATATAGTCTTGGGGTCGAAGTGGGTGAAGAGGGGCTCTGATTGGGGATCACAGCCGCCCATCCTGATGAGCCCGTGCGCACGGGGTAAGTTGGGCCCGTGCGCACGGGGGTCCCGTGGGCACGGTACAGGCCCGTGCGCATGGGGTGCTCCAGCGCCAGCTCCCTAAGTAGTCCGTGCGCACGGGGTCTCGGGGGCCCGTGCGCACGGGGTTGTCTAGGACCTCCTGTCCAGCTCCTGTTGGGCTCCATCTTCTTCCTTGTGGCCTTGTGGTCCTTCTCCAACTCCTTTGGGGTGTCCCTCACCAGCTTGTGGTCGTCGGTCTTCGTACCTAAGGACACATAGAGCACTTTGGTGAGGTAGCAAGCGAGTCCAAAGGATATTCATGATGTTCTCAAAGTAGAGCGGGTTCACCTTAGTTCCAATGGCGTATGTTCAAGGTCTCGTCATATGTCCTCTTGGGGTATGGAGAGTAGCCGGAGTGTACATGGGGATGACCGTGGGATGCTCCGCATCAGTTCTCGATCAATTTGGCTAAGTGTGTAAAGGGAGAACCACTGCGATTGCTCTTCAAGCTCGAATGGTAAAGCGCCTAAGTGGAGAAAGCTGAAAACTGTCTGTCTCTGGAAGTGTAAACTGGTCGGCAAGCTGACGACTATGTTAAACCAAGGATCATTAGAGGTTATTCGTGTCAAATGAGGGGATCTTCTCAAAATGAGCCAAAGGGGCTAACATTTTAAAACCTCTCTTGGTCTAAACACTTCACACTCCGGGGGCTAGGCATTAGTTCTCATAGTCAAGCTCGTATGACTAAGTGAAAGTTATAAAACTAACATAGTCTAATTGCCTTGTTTCTATATGCACCCACTGCCTTCTGGAACCGAGACGTTGGCTAAGGGTCACGGATGCTATGGAAACACCCCTTGTATCATGTACAAGGGGGCTGAAGCTAACGAATGGCCACTTTCAGTGTCAAAACAGCCACACATGGGTAAAAAAGCTGACACATTGAAATAGGAAGCCGAATTCACTTAGACCTCAATCAAAAGCTTGTTCTTGTTGCATTATAGAAACTTTGACATTCCAAATTATGAGTTAAAAGTACAAGGTGTCCTGGCTACAACGCGACTCGGTGATTCGGGTGCCCTCCATCACCTCGGCTAGAAACTCGTTGGGCTCTTGGTCCTTCATTTCCAATGGTCCCGAAGCCATCAACCACACATCAAAGCGAGGGTAATGAGTCTTAAGGCAGGCATACGCTAGCTGGGTGCCCTCTAGGCATGCTGATTATTTCTAGCACGGAGCTTGACTGCCGACACCTTGAATTCGGGCCACCAGGTTGAACAAACTAGTCGGCAACGGCTCTATGGGCCAAAGCTAAACACAGAGGTCCTCCATGCCTAGCTTCACCATGCGACATAGCTGCATCAACTGCTTCATTTGATCATTGAGTAATGGCGGATTTGATGGCATGTGAAACTGCTACCAGAATGCCTGCTCTGTGGCATCACCCTCCTGGGTGCCGAAGTAATGACCAACATCCGACGCACTTCTTGGTAGATCCCTGAAGACCTCTGTGGATCACCATAGTTGAGTGAGCCGAATGGACCTGTTACGGCCAAAAACACACTGAATCAAGGAAGGCTTACCGGTAGTGATCTGCCTCACTTGTTGGAGCGCCTCACGATCTACTCAGGCCTGGGATCGTACCTCGTCTTGAGCCGATATCAACTGCTCATTCGAAGGCTGACTTCTTCTGGTCCTCCTAGAGGGTGTGACATTCCAGGTACATGCCCTTCAGGTTGTTCTCGACCTCAAGGACCTGAGCTTGGTCCTAGCCTTGGGCTGCCTGCTCTTCGGCCAACTCTTTGCTGGCCTTCATTGTTGCAACATTCTGCTGCTCTACTTCTAGCCAAGCTTTTTGGTACCTTGGCCTTGAGGGCCTTAAGCTCCGCGGTTATAGCTGTCATCATACACGCTTGATATTTGAACAAGCTAAAACAACTATGAAAAGTACACTCTTCGTATCAAGCTTCTTCATTTACATTGGGCATGCTCAATTTGCTTTTGCATCAGATAGAGGTCCTCTTTGGACCGCTTCTACTTCTGATTCATCTCCGCTATCTCTTCGAAGTCGGAGCTCGGAGCCGAAATCGAAGCCTGCACACATATTAAGTGATTAGTCTTCCGACATCGAATTTGATCCTCTGTTCGGCTCTTTCAAAGCCAACAAGAGTCTTGGGGGCTATTACATCTTTGCTTTTATTAAATTAGACTCGGTCCCCAAGTCAGTTTGTTGAAACAACATTGGGACTCATGGGCTACTACTATCTACACGTTTATGTGTATAGTTTGCATTTTTCAGTCTTCCGACGGTGTTGCTGTCACTCATGTCCGAAGAGGGCTACTGGATAGAATTAGCTTCAAACTAAGTTCATGTACGCTAAGAAGGTAAGGATGTATAAAACATACCTTGAAGCCTACGAGGATGCCCTTAAAGACCTCGTTCCTTCCGGCCTCCACAGACCGGAAGATCCCCAGCGCCGCGCCAATAAGGGCACGATGCTCTTCTGCGATGGAGGAGCTTGTGACGGCGACCTCCATCGCCTTAGACCACCCCTTGGGAACCTACCTTGAGGTGGGAGGGGTAGGTGGAGTTACCTCTAGCCCACTTATACGTCTCCAACATATCTGTAATTTTTAATTGTTCCATACTATTATTGTGTCAATCTTGGATGTTTTATATGCAATCATATGCTATTTTATATCATTTTTTGGGACTAACCTATTAACCTAGTGCCTAGTGCAAGTTGCTGTTTTTTTTGCCTATTTTTGGCTTTTCAGAAAATCAATATCAAACAAAGTCCAAATAGAGAAAAATCTTTGGATTAATTTTTTCTGGACCAGAAGGGACCCATGAAGGTTCGAGAGAAGACCAGAAGAGCCATGATGGAGCGACAAGCTCTTTGGGCGTGCCCCAATGGCGGCACCCCCTGAGCTTGTGGACCCCTCGTGGCACCTCTTGACCAAATTCAGCGTCTATAAATTCCCAAATATTCCCTATATGTAGACCAGAGAGGCACTTGATACACTTTTTCCACCGTCGCAAGCTTCTGTTCTTCCGCGATCCCATCTGGAGGCCTTTTCCGATACTCTGCCAGAGGGGGGATCAATCATGGAGGGTTTCTACATCATCCTAGCTGCCTTCCGGTGGTGCGTGAGTAGTTTACCACAGACCTACGGGTCTACAACTAGTAGCTAGATGGTTTATTCACTCTCTTTGATCTTCAATACCATGTTCTCCTCAATGTTCTTGGAGTTGTATCCGATGTAATCTTCTTTTGTGATGTGTTTGTTGGGATCCGATCAATTGTGGGTTTATTATCTGAATATTCATGAGAAGTAACTGAGTCTTTTGTGAACTTTATTATGCATGATTGTTATAGCTTTGTATTTGTCTTTGATCTATCCATTTGGTTTGGCCAACTAGATTGATTTATCTTTAGTGGGAGAGGTGCTTTGTAATGGGTTCAATCTTACAGTGCTCTATCCCAGTGTCAGAAAGGGACAAAACACGTATTTGTATTGTTGCCACTAAGGCTATAACGATGGGGGTTTATTCATATTAGTTGAGTTTACTTTGTCTACAACATGTCATCTTGCTTAAGGCATTGCTATGTTTTTATTAACTTAATACACTAGATGCATGCTGGATAGCGGTCGATGGGTGGAGTAATAGTAGTAGATGCAGACAGGAGTTGGTCTACTTGTCTCAGATGGGATGCATATATACATGATCTTTGCCTTCAATATTGTCATAACTATACGCTTTTCTATCAATTGCTCATTAGTAATTTGTTCACCCAGCGTATGCTTTGTGTTCGAGAGAGAAACCTCCAGTGAAAACTAGGGCCCCCAAGCCTACTTTTATTATATGTAAAAACCAAAATATCCTTGCCGCAATTTTTTCTATGATTTATCTATCTACCAGTACGAGATTTAATCCTTGCAAGTAACGAGTTGAAGGGGATTGACAACCCTCTTTCCCGCATTGGGTGCATGTATTTGCTTTTGTATGTGCAGGTGTTTGTTCACGAGGCTTTGCGTGATTCTCCTACCGGATTGATAACTTGGTTCTCACTAAGGGAAATACTTAACTCTACTATGCTACATCTCTTCTCCTCCTCGGGTAAAATCCCAACACAAGTCACAAGTTGCAAGAAGAATTTCTGGCGCCGGTGCCAGGAAGACATCATCAAAACCTATCAAGTACCTTCACACAAACTATAATCTACTTGCTCTACTTTTATTTGCCTTTGCCTCTCATTTTTATCTCCCCCACTTCTCATAAAATTTACAAAAATGATATTTTTTTGCTTATTTGCTTGCTTTACTCGAAGTTGCCACCATGTTTGAATTTGTTATTGCTAGGGGAGAGAACGAGGATGGTAAAAGTCATAAGATGGAAATTCCCATAAATTTGGATACTAAAACTTTTGTGACGGAAAGTGGGGATATCATAGGAAAAAGTATTATTGAAGATTTCTTCACTTGTACAAGGACATTGGTTTGTAATGATACCCCTATTCTTAAAAGAACCAATAGTTATGCCCAAGCTATTTCTGCACTTATTGTTAAACGGGAAAGAAGATTCATGAGCACTCATCCTATATTGCAAAGATTGTTCTATGAGCTACCTGTCATAAATGATCCTAAGGCTAAAAAGATAGCTAGTCTTATTCTCATGAATGAATTTGATTATATTGTATGAGAATCTAGAGAAATATTTCACTTTTACAATGTGAGTTATGAAAGTCCTATGATAGATAAATTTTATATTATAGAGGTTTTATGAGGATATGTATGTCTCGGGATCATCATACTTTTGACGAAAATGCTAAAAGGAAAGTTAATCCTTTACATATTATGCACCAAGTGTTCAATGGTATTAATCATAAATATTCTTGGATCGTAAAAGAGAATCAACAAGGTTTTGAAGAAAGTTGCCTTAAAAATGCTAAAATGTTAATAGATGATGAGTTCACCATTACTTATGAAAAGCCTCCTAATGAACACATATCACAAGATGTGAAAACTAATAATGACAAAAGTTGAGACTATGCCTTACGCCAAGCTAGGGGCATAAAACAATACTGCTTGTTGGGAAGAAACCCAATTGTTATCTTATTTTTCTTGTTTTCCTTTCTGTTTTTGAGTGTTCACACAATTATGCTACGGTTATGATTGTGTTTTTATGTTTCAATTAGTGTTTTTGCCAAGTAAATCCTTTGGGCTGATTTGGTTGATAGTTTACTTGATTTTTTGAAAAAAGAGAAACTTTTGCGCTCAGTACTCGAATTTTTAAAATTAGGTGGAAGGTGATAAAATTCTGGATTTTTTACACATGATTTATGTACAAATTGCACATTTTACTAATTTTTAAGATTTTTGGAGTTACAAAAGTGTGGCGTTTGTTTAGATCATTACAGACTGTTCTGTTTTATACATATTCTGTTTTCGTTGCATAGTTTGCTTGCTTTAATGACGCTATGTGTCGGGTTACGACAATCTATGGGCCATCCTGGCCCCATTATAGTTCGGCTGGGGTCATCGATGAGCACGGAGAGCAAATCCAAGAGTTCACACGCGAGGCTTTTCCTAGGTTCGGGCTGCTATGGGGGTGTAAAACCCTACTCCTGCTTGTTTGGTGCATTGGCTTGGGGCTCAAGTTACAAGCACAGCTTGCTGGAAATGATATGAGCAAGGTGCAGCTACTGTGTAAGTGATGAGGACATGACTACCTTGGATATGACCAAAAATATTGCATATATGCATATTTGTCAGGTGATTTCTAGTGCAAACTATTCAATAATCTATTTATGTTATCCAGAACAAAAATACTTCACACACTTTTGTGTTTTGTCTAATTGCAGGTGTATGGGACATTTGTACAATCCACATATGAAGATAAGGAAGAAAGAGATGTTTATTTGCTGTCCAAAAAGTTCTCTCACGTCACTTTTGGCCCAAGAGAAGATAGAGTCCAAGTCTCTCACGTTCTGGATTCAGATTCGGACTGCACAGACATACCTGACTCAAAACGCACACAAGTTTTTCATACGGACTCCGAATTGGGTGATTCTTTTTTTGTTGGAAACTAGATTTCGTGCACTTTCCAACCCAATTGGAATCACCTTCAAATTTGTCCGGAGCGTTGAGTTGTGGACGAAACAATCTGATGCTGCAGCAGAATCCGAGTCAAACTACAAGTCCAAAGGTGTTACATCACCTCCACTTGGGCCCATTGGCCTTGTACGACCTAGATTTAGTTTTAGGCTGCCTTGGGACGTCCTCCCACCTCCTTGGCCGCCACCCCTTGCTCCTATATAAGTAGATCCATCTAGTAGCTTTCCCTTGGGATTTGTTTAGTTAAAAGTTAGCCATTGCAACTTCGTGTACTTCGTTTGTGTCCAACGACCAGACCAAGACCGCTTCCGGATCCCCACCATTATCAATACCTCATATATATTTGCAATATTCAGATTGCTTTATCATATTCTTGCTCGTTCTTCGATTGCTTGCAGGAATAGACCTTCGTGGTCAGGCTGACCGTGCTTCCGGCATCGTCAGTAACCCCAGGAGATTGGTTTAGCGATTGCTAAGGCGCAACGTCGTGCACGTTTGTAGTCGGATCGTCAAAGTCGTCTCCACCAAATCGATAGTTATCATCTCATCGAAAGATCGGGACACCCTCGCCTCTATCAGTAAGAGTGAGAAAAATGTCGGCCCATTCCCAGGTAGCAATGGGCCTCCTTTTATAGACAAAAAGGGGTCACCACAGTGGCAACATGGTCATTACATCTTGTGAATAGTGGCCTGGATGCTATCAAACCTAATCCCGCCCGACTAGGAGAGGGGCATTTAGTGCATCATGGACCGATGGCAATCCTTTGGCACAAGGCGTCTCTCCTTCTGTGGCATCGGCCTGGATGAGCCTATCTTGTTGACATGTCCACAAGATGGGTGTGAATAAAGTAGATTTGAACGTGATGTGCTGACACGTGTCCTGATGGTCCTTTGCAAGCCGATCGCCCGCTCGACACCCAATCTTGAAAAGCCATCAGCTGGTCGATGAGGTGCATCTATCAAGAAGCGAGAAGGGGGAAACTTCCCAGCAAGGAGCTTGTCAAGTCTTGGCTTGCCGGTGCGAAGCTTGCCGGCAACTGGAATCTTGATCTTTAGTACTAACGCAATACTTCTTGATGATTTTCTTCACGGTCTTGTATGTTCAATCTTGAGTCTTGGGTTGAGTTGTCCTCCGGCAAGCCCTTGCTGTACGGAGGGCTGCAACTTCCTGTGCACAAGTCTGGGGGTACTAAGGGACCGCTAATTTAGTACACTACCACTATGGATTATATTGGGGGATATAAATCATGGAGGAGCTATAATACAGTAGGTATTATGCAATAATAAAATATGAATGGGTTCATAACAATACCTAAAGTTCATGATTTGCTTGTTATATTAACAGATCTCATCAGGTTTCTGTTGAGTTTTGTGTGCTGGAGTTTTTAAGTTTTGGGTGACATCACGATGGATGAATGAATAAGGAGTGGCAAGACCATAAGCTTGGGTATGCCCAAGGCACCCCAAGGTAATATTCAAGGAAGACCCAAGCATCTAATCTTGGGGATGCCCCGGATGGCATCCCCTTTTTCGTCTACAAACCATCGGTATATTAGTTGGAGCTATATTTTTATGCATCACATGATATGAGTTTTGCTTGGAGCGTCTTGTTCTGTAGTAGTTTTTGCTTTGTTTGCTTTTTAGTTTGCCAGAATCATTGTTTGCTGTACACACCTTTTGAGAGGGGCACACATTTATTCGTAATTTGTTAGAATACTCTATGTGCTTCACTTATAGATTTTGAGCTAGGCAGTTGCTCTAGTGTTTTGCTTATATTTTTAGAGCACGACAGTGGTTATATTTTAAAGGAATAGTTGCACTCTCATGCTTCACTTATATCTTTTTGAGATTCTAATAAATAGTAATGGAAACATGTACATGTTATGAAATTGGTCCTGATAGGATAGGTATTCAAGAGGGATCTAATGAAAACTTTCATGTACATAACCGAATATAACATGTTTGATTCCTTGCAATAGTTTTGCGATATAAAGATAATAATATGTGGGGGTACCTGTGAATGATTGTGGTTTGTAGGACCTTGAAGTATGTCTAGAGGGGAGGTGATTAGATTACTTGACCAATTAAAAACTTAACCTTTTCCCAATTTTAGAGTTTGGCAGATTTTAGCTATCTTTGGACAAGTCAAGCAATCATCACACAATTCAAGCAAGCATACAAAGAGTATATGAGCAGCGGAAATTAAAGCATGCAACTTGCAAGAATGTAAAGGGAAGGGTTTGGAGGATTCAAATGCAATTGGAGACACGGATGTTTTTGTCGTGGTTCCGATAGGTGGTGCTATCATACATCCACGTTGATGGAGACTTCAACCCACGAAGGGTAATGGTTGCGCGAGTCCACGGAGGGCTCCACCCACGAAGGGTCCACGAAGAAGCAACCTTGTCTGTCCCACCATGGTCGTCGCCCACGAAGGACTTGCCTCACTAGCGGTAGATCTTCACGAAGTAGGCGATCTCCTTGCCCTTACAAACTCCTTGGTTCAACTCCACAATCTTGTTGGAGGCTCCCAAGTGACACCTAGCCAATCTAGGAGACACCACTCTCCAAGAAGTAACAAATGGTGCGTTGATGATGAACTCCTTGCTCTTGTGCTTCAAATGATAGTCTCCCCAACACTCAACCCTCTCTCATAGGATTTGGATCTGGTGGAAAGAAGATTTGAGTGGAAAGCAACTTGGGGAAGACTAGAGATCAAGATTCATATGGTAGGAATGGAATATCTTGGCCTCAACACATGAGTAGGTGGTTCTCTCTCAGAAATGGTAAGGTGGTAGTGTAGGTTTGTTCTGATGGCTCGCTCCACGAATCAAGAGGAGGTGGAGGGGTATATATAGCCTCCACACAAGATCTAACCGTTACACACAATTTACCAAACTCGGTGGGACCGATTCAACAGACTCGGTCGGACCGATTTAGTAAACCTAGTGACCATTAGGATTTTTGGTGGGACCGACATGCAACTCGGTAGGACCGATATGGTTAGGGTTAGGGCATAACGTAATCTCGGTGAGACCGATTACACAAACTCGGTGAGACCGATTTTGGTAATAAGCTTTCCGGAGAGTTGGTCAGGTAAACTCGGTGGGAGCGATTCGCTCATTTTGGTGAGACCGAAATGTTACGAAAGGGTAACAGGGAGTTTACATTGCAATCTCGGTGGGACCGATCGCTCACTTCGGTTAGACCGAAACGTTACGAAGGGAAACAGAGAGATTACAACCCCATCTCGGTGAGACCGAGATCCCTATCGGTAAGACCAATTTTCCTAGGGTTTGTGGCAGTGGCTATGACATTTGAACCCGGTGGCGCCAGATAGAAAGAATCGGTGGGATCGATTTTGCCTTTGGGTTTAGGTCATATGTGGATGTGAGAAAGTAGTTGAGGGTCTTTGGAGCATATCACTAAGCACTTGAAGCAAGATGCTCATTAAGCAACAACTCAACCCTCCTTGATAGTATTGGCTTTTCCTATAGACTCAATGTGATCTTGGATCACTAAAATGTAAAATGAAGAGTCTTGAGCTTTTGAGCTTGAGCCAATCCTTTGTCCTTGGTATTTTGAGGGATCCACTTTCATCATCCATGCCATGCCATTCAATGAGCTTTCCTGAAATAATAGTCTTGGAATAGCATTAGCTCAGTGAGCTATATGTTGTTATGAATTACCAAAACCACCTAGGGATAGTTGCACTTTCAATCTCCCCCTTTTTGGTAATTGATGACAACATATAGATCAAAGCTTCGACAAATGATAATAAGATTGAAAAACATCGTCGCTTTGAGAAGTATGTGATAAGCAAGAGCTCCCCCTAAATTTGTGCATGGTTTAAGATTTGCTTTGGACTGCAAATGCACAAGGAATTAGGCTCATGGGTTACTCTTTCATGTCACATACATCTTGGTGGAGCGCTCAAAATAATAAAGATTGAATACATGCACTCATCACCAATCAAAGTAAATGATCATATAAGGATAGGTAAGATAATATCATCTAACAAGCATAAGTGTAGCTTATGCTCAAACACATGATCATCAATGTCTCACAGATAACAGCATAGTATCTCAAGCAATCAAAAGCAAACAAAGTTTAACCACCAAAGCAAGAGAGAACAAAAGCAACACTCTCTCTCTCGAAGCCTATGATCTATACATTTTTCTCCCCCTTTGGCAACAAGTTACCAAAAAGTTCATAAAAAATGCATAGTGCTAGATCGACTCTCAGGCTTGATCTTCAGGTGGTGGTGTAGAGATGGCTCCTTGGACGAAGGCTTCAGTTGATGTGGATGGAGCTGGAGGAGTTGGTGCTGGAGTTGGTTGCACTGGAGTTGTAGGAGCTGTAGCTGGTGCAGATGATGTGGCTCTGGTGTCTGTCACATGCTCTGTAGCTGACCTCTGAGCTCTAGGCACTCTGGCAAATACATCAGTGGTTGTCTTGCCCTTCCTCTCCTGCATGTCATCCTGGAGCTGCTCCACAACAGACTGAATCTCAGTTACTTTGACATCTAGATCATAGAATTTTTGTTCCATGATTCTTTCCAGGCTCTCCTGGTTTTGAGTTAGGGTGGCCAACCCCTTCTCAATCCTCAGTGTTGATGCTATCAAGTAACCAAGCTGCTCCTGCTTGTTCTTCAAAATGTACTCAGATGCCTCCTCTTGAGTTGGCATCTTGGCAGCCTTCTCTCTCTTTGCTTTCTCCTTCTTCTCTTGAGCTTGCACTGATGATGGTTCATTCTCATTCATCACAACTTAATTGTCCTCAAAGTATGGATAGATAGCAAAATGTTCCTTATCCAGCAAGTATGTTCATGTGCCCATCTTTGAGTTAATCAACTCCTGAATCTGTGGGGCATACCCACAACTTCTCTTCTGGTCTGTTGCTGTCCTCTTATTGGTCTCAACAATGAGGCTCATGACCTTGAATTTTTGTGGCACATCAAACAAGTGTAGCAAGTTGATAGCATGCCCTCTAATCATGTTGTGGTCACCTGACTTGGGTAACAAAGTGTGCCTTAGGATCCAATTGATTGTTGGCAGCCCTGACAGAAGAAAATGAACTGACCCAAACTTATGTGTCTCAACTGCAGCATCAGGGATTTCCTTGTACATATGAGCCATGGTATTGTGATCCATCTTCTTCTTGGCATAGACATCCAAGTCATCTTCACTCTCCTTTGGGGCATTGATCAGACTGGCCCATTCCTCAATTGTTGACTGGTACCTTGTACCTTCAGACATCCAAACTATCCTGTCATCTGGATAGAAGTGTACTGTGGAGTAGAATTGCATAATGAGCTCATCATTCCAATTTGTGAGCTTCTGCCCAACAAAGTCTGCAACTCCACAAGCAACAAAACTGTCTTGCACTCCAGGATAGTGTTCTTCATTTTCATTCATGTAGGTCCAGTCGACCCACCTCATATCACACACTATTGGTTTCTTGTCCAACAACACTGTCTCATAGAAATCCTGTTGTTCCTTAGTGTGGAACCTGTAATCAACAATAGTCCTTCTCCTGGTAGCATATGGATCTGATAGCCTCCACAATCTGAGTCTTGCATCATTTCTCAACTTCATGTTCTCAGCCACAGGATGAGCATCATTGTGGTCTGGAATCTTGGGCTTTAGCTTCCTCAGGACTTGTCCTTCATCATCTTCCTCATCAGCAACTTCAGGCACTGGGGCCTTGTTCTTCTCTGCAGCTGGAATACTCCTGGTATTCCTCTTTGGTGCAATCTTGGGCTTGGGGGCAGCTTTGGGTGCTTCCTTGGGCTTTGATGTTGCAGCCCCTGACTTTATAGCATCACCCATTAGCTTTTGTGCCTTGGGTGCTGGTGCAGCAACCTCTTCTTCCTCTTCAGAGTCTCTCCTCATAGAGGGATTTCCAAGAACCTGGGCAGTAGTGGTTCTGGCTCTCTTCTTCTTCTTATCTTGACCAGCAGCTTCATCTCCTGATTCAATGGTAAACTTCATAGTTTCTCTAGTGGGAACTTTCTTGGGTTTGGAAGTTGTGACTCTTCTTGTAGGTGCCTCTTTGGGATCAGTCTTTTCAGGCACTTGAGTTGATCCTCTGACTTTTAGCATAGGTGTCCTCTTGGCAGGGACCTTCCTATTGAGTCCAGGCTTTGTGTTCTTTGCTGAGGCATACTCCTTTTTGAGCACTACCTTCTTGGAAGTAGCCTCATCTTCTTCTGCCATATAATCCTCATCCTCAGATTCTGAGGTTCTCTTCTTCCTTGTCCTGGTGGCAGCTTTAGGCAGATTGCTTGGGGTGCTCCTGCTGCCATCATCTGAAGTGCTAGAGGGACTAGTGCCCTCACTCATGTGATTGTGCTCTTCTGACTTGTTCTGACTATCACTTTGGTCTGACATGCTGCAAATCACTAACTGCTGACCCTGTGAATAGTTATAGATGAGATAGAATGGATGAGCATCACAAAATGCAGAGTTTTTTGCAAAAAAATGATTCAAAAGCTTAGTTTTAGTTTTCCACAGAAAGCATTTCGGATCAACCGATTTTCAAACTCGGTGATACCGAAGCAGTTTTTGGAGCCTAACTGGTGAACTCGGTCGGACCGAGTCACAGTTTGGTGGCACGAAGACTGCTAGGGTTTCACAAAGTCCTAAAATCGGTCACACCGATTACCAATTCTCGGTCAGACCGAGAGTTACTAGTGCAATGGCGTTAGCCAAATCGGTGGGACCGAGTTTTTCAACTCGGTGGGTCCAAGATGCTTTCGGCGGAAACCTAACCCTAAATTTTGAAATCGCATCTATTCTAAGGATTGTATTGACAGGATAGGAGTGTTTCAATCGTGGCAAGAATCATAATGAACACAATGTGCTAGGAATCGGATGAGGATAGCACTGTGAACGAGTCCATACCCTAGCTTGGCGATAAACTCACTACGGCGGCAACGGCGGGGGTGAATTCCGTTGACGGCGGTGGAGACCAGCGACAGGAGGCAGTTGGTGACGAGGAGACAATCCGGAGACCCTGTAGGCAGAGCGAGCTATGCGCGGGCGAAGGGGTTTGGAGAAGTTTTCCAAATTTTTGCCCGTGAGTATATATAGCCCGACCCTGTCAGTGTGACCGAGTGGAACAACTCGGTGGCACCGAGATGCACAACTGTATACAATTACTGCAACTCGGTGTGACCGAAAAGTTCAAATCGGTTGCACCAAGATTGAAAACCTAGATCGACTTAGTGATCTCGGTAGGACCGAAATGGAGGAATCGGTCAGACCGAGAATCACAAAGAAGTTTTGGAAGTTTAAGTCTATGACGAATTGGGGACTCCGAGTGCTCCTCACACAGTGGTTCGAATCTGACTTGATCAAATTTTGTGATGTAGCATGAATAGAGTTTGAGACTAGAAAGCATAGATAGCTAGAGAAGGTTCTTAGGCATTCTTGTCCATCCACTTGGCAAAAAGAAAAAGAACCCAAACAATCAAAGCAACAAGTGGATGTCCTCGAATAAGTAAAATATGCAACCAACATGCTCACACAATAGAATGGCAAATGAAATATGTGGCAAAGAATGCACAACGAATTCTAGCATCTATCAAACAATTGGCGATGACTAGGTCATCTATATATGAGTATATTGACTTAGGAGTCAAATGAGAACATTTGATCATAGGTCATACTGCTCGTTTAAGCTCAAGTGGGGTTGCCACTTTTACATAATGCATTGATGTGTTCACACCATTAGAGTTGCTTTGACTCAATTCTTAGAGTTAAGCTCCCCCTAGATGTGAGATCCCCTTTTAGAGGGATGAACTAACCTTGGGTTTTGTCGATGATGACTTCATGTAGGTGTTGAATATGTGGGTGCTCAATGTTGATGTAGATCATTTGGAGCAATCCTTTGGAGTGAGTTGCACTTTCAACATACCTACATGGGTTAGTCCCACAAGGAACAAACAAGAATATCCATAGACATAGAGTGATGCACACACAAGATGATGTCCATGAAATCATTAGATTACCTTGTCCCTTGCCTTACCAACATGAGGGTTTGTGACTCCTTGAACTAGTGCAAGATGTGGAAGTTGATTGCACTTGTCCTTGCCATAATGATATGAGTGAAGAATGTTGGCGGAGTCACCCTCAAGAACTCTCTAGTTCTTCTTCTTCGGGATCCACATCATCTTGATGGGAATCCTTGGAGTTGTAGTTGAACTTGATGAATTAGAACTCGACGTAGTCTTGGGAACCCACTTGACCGAGGCCTTAGGTGCTTCTTCAAATGCATCAATCTCCTCTTGAAGCTTGTCCTTGCCTTTGTTCTTGTCGTCTTGTGGTGGAAGATCATCTTGTGCTTGTGTTCCCTTGAAGGAAGTAGGATCATACTTCTCTTGTTGAGGAACAAACTTCGTCTTGGGGTATTGATCTTCTTCCCACTCAACTCCATTGGCATTGAACTTTCGTTCAAAACCAACACCTTGATTCTTCCGATGCCTTCCTTACTTGCGTACAATTTCCTCGAATTGCTTACTCCCAGCAAGGCTCTTGTAAACACCTTTCTCTATAATTCCCTTCAATAAGCTATTTTCTTGCTCAAGTGTAACTTGGCTAAGAGAATCATTAGTGGAATCAAGAGAAGTACTAGAAGCAACAATATTGGATTTTGCATTATTATTATTACTACTAGAGGAAGGATCTTTCTGGTACTTGTTACTAGACTTGACTTGAGGCATGTAAGTAGATAAGAGTAAACGCTTGGCAATGTAAGAAGAACTTTTCTTATGGAGATCATCATTGATTGCCTTTAAGAACTCATGCTCTTGCTCAAGATTGAGCTTTTCAAAGCGTAACTTCTCATGAGCCCTTAAAAGTTCTCGATGATCTTCGAAGATAGTTTCATGAGCTAACTTAAGAGTGTTTAGTTCTTTAGTTAGAAGCTCAATCTTCTCCTTATCATTGTCATTCGTTTTATCTTGATTAGCATGATTAATTGACGTTTCATCATAGTATTCATCACTAGAGTTGTCAAGAAGTAAATCATCATCACCTAGCAAGTCATCTTCATCACTATTGAAATCAACATACTTAGGATGTGTTACCTTTGGACCTATGGCCATGAAGCATCTTCCAACTCCTTCATTTGGTGAATCAAATATGTCGTAGGAGTTGGTTGACACAAGTGCTAGACCGCCAACACCTTCATCTTGAGTATATTCGGAGTCGGAGTGATAGCTTCTCTCGGAGTGATTGTCGGAGTCGGAGCTGGATATCCATTCACCAACATGAGCTTGATGTCTTCATTTTGTGTAGCTTGTGTCCTTCCTTTCTGAATCCTTGCTTCTCCATGAGGGTCTTCGTTCATAACGATCATCTCTACTCCTCCTCTCTCTTGGTGGTGATTCTTCTCTTTTGCTTCTTCTTTTTGGAGAATCTTCTCTTCTTTTGTAGGGTGCCGTACACTCATTGGAATAGTGTCCGGGTCTCCCACAATTGTAGAAATTTCGCTCTCGACTAGAAGATCTTTTGTCATTGTAGGACCTTGACTTAGAGCTTCTTTGTTTGCTTCTACTCTTGTAGAATTTGTTGATGTTCTTCACCATTAAGCTCAATTCTTCATTGAAGGTTTGTTTCTCACTTGATGATGTGGGGGCTTCACATGAGGCTTTGAAAGCACCACTTGACTTGTTGTAAAGTTCCTCCTTATCCTTGAGTGACATCTCATGAGCAACGATTCTTCCAATGACTTCCATTGGCATGTGATCTTTGTAGTTTGGCATCATTTGGATCAATGTGCACACGGTATCATACTTTCCATCCAATGCTCTTAGGATCTTCTTGATGATGAATCTGTCGGTCATCTCTTCACTCCCTAAGCCGGCAATCTCATTTGTGATAAGAGCAAGCCTAGAGTACATTTCAGCGACACCTTCACCATCCTTCATTTTGAACTTGTCAAGCTAACTTTGGAGCACATCCAACTTGGATTCCTTGACGGATCTGGTACCTTCATGCATATCAATCAAAGTATCCCAAATTTCCTTTGCATTCTCAAGACGGCTTATTTTGTTGAATTCTTCGGGGCACAATCCGTTGAAGATGATATCACAAGCTTGAGCGTTGTATTGCAGCATCTTCAATTCTTCTGCTTTAGCTTCACGGTTTGGTTCTCTCCCATCAAGGAATTCACCTCGCAAGCCAATACAAATAATTGCCCAAACGGCTGGGTTATGTCCAAGAATATGCATTTTCATATTATGCTTCCAACTAGCAAAATTAGTACCATCAAAGTAAGGACCTCTACGGTGATAATTTCCCTCGCTAGACACCATACTCTCCTAGGTTGTGAAACCAAGGCTATGATCCCCAAAAGCTATGGAAATCAAAGCAAATGGAGACCAAGGCTCTGATACCACTTGTAGGACCTTGAAGTATGTCTAGAGGGGGGTGATTAGACTACTTGACCAATTAAAAACTTAACCTTTTCCCAATTTTAGAGTTTGGCAGATTTTAGCTATCTTTAGACAAGTCAAGCAATCATCACACAATTCAAGCAAGCATGCAAAGAGTATATGAGCAGCGGAAATTAAAGCATGCAACTTGCAAGAATGTAAAGGGAAGGGTTTGGAGGATTCAAATGCAATTGTAGACACGGATGTTTTTGTCGTGGTTCCGATAGGTGGTGCTATCGTACATCCATGTTGATGGAGACTTCAACCCATGAAGGGTAACGGTTGCGCGAGTCCATGGAGGGCTCCACCCATGAAGGGTCCACGAAGCAGCAACCTTGTCTATCCCACCATGGCCGTCGCCCACGAAGGACTTGCCTCACTAGCGGTAGATCTTCACGAAGTAGGCGATCTCCTTGCCCTTACAAACTCCTTGGTTCAACTCCACAATCTTGTTGGAGGCTCCCAAGTGACACCTAGCCAATCTAGGAGACACCACTCTCCAAGAAGTAACAAATGGTGCGTTGATGATGAACTCCTTGCTCTTGTGCTTCAAATGATAGTTTCCCCAACATTCAACCCTCTCTCATAGGATTTGGATCCGTGGAAAGAAGATTTGAGTGGAAAGCAACTTGGGGAAGGCTAGAGATCAAGATTCATATGGTAGGAATGGAATATCTTGGCCTCAACACATGAGTAGGTGGTTCTCTCTCAGAAATGGTAAGATGGAAGTGTAGGTTTGTTCTGATGGCTCTCTCCACGAATGAAGAGGAGGTGGAGGGGTATATATAGCCTCCACATAAAATCTAACCGTTACACACAATTTACCAAACTCGGTGGGACCGATTCAACAGACTCGGTTGGACCGATTTAGTAAACCTAGTGACCGTTAGGATTTTCGGTGGGACCGACATGTAACTCAGCAGGACCGATATGGTTAGGGTTAGGGCATAACGTAATCTCGGTGAGACCGATTACACAAACTCGGTGAGACCGATTTTGGTAATAAGCTTTCTAGAGAGTTGGTCAGGTAAACTCGGTGGGACCGATTCGCTCATTTCGGTGAGACCGAAATGTTACGAAAGGGAAACAGGGAGTTTACATTGCAATCTCGGTGGGACCGATCGCTCACTTCGGTTAGACCGAGACGTTAGGAAGGGAAATAGAGAGATTACAACCCCATCTTGGTGAGACCGAGATCCCTATCGGTAAGACCGATTTGCCTAGGGTTTGTGGCAGTGGCTATGACATTTGAACTCGGTGGCGCCGGATAGAAAGAATCAGTGGGACCGATTTTGCCTTTGGGTTTAGGTCATATGTGGATGTGAGAAAGTAGTTGAGGGTCTTTGGAGGATATCACTAAGCACTTGAAGCAAGAGGCTCATTAAGCAACACCTCATCCCTCCTTGATAGTATTGGCTTTTCGTATAGACTCAATGTGATCTTGGATCACTAAAATGTAAAATCAAGAGTCTTGAGCTTTTGAGCTTGAACCAATCCTTTGTCCTTGGTATTTTGAGGGATCCACTTTCATCATCCATGCCATGCCATTCATTGAGCTTTCCTGAAATAATAGTCTTGGAATAGTATTAGCTCAATGAGCTATATGTTGTTATGAATTACCAAAACCACCTAGGGATAGTTGCACTTTCATGGTTTAGCTAGAATATTGGTGTTAAGGTTTGTGATTCCCGAAGCATGTACATATAGTCTCTAGTTATGCCATGAAGATCGAGCATGATTTATTATTGAGTGTCTACCTTATGAGTGGAGGTCGGGGTGTGACGCCCCTGATTTAATCGTACACTAATCATACATGCAAACGTGTACGATCAAGATCAGGGACTCACGGGAAGATATCACAACACAACTCTAAAAATAAAATAAGTCATACAAGCATCATAATACATGCCAGGGGCCTCGAGGGCTCGAATACAAGTGCTCGATCATAGACGAGTCAGCGGAAGCAACAATATCTGAGCACAGACATAAGTTAAACTAGTTTGCCATAAGATGGCTAGCACAAACTGGGATACAATCGAAAGAGGCGCAGGCCTCCTGCCTGGGATCCTCCTAACTACTCCTGGCCGTCGTTAGTGGGTTGCACGTAGTAGTAGGCACCTCCAGGTAGTAGGAGTCGTCGACGGTGGCGTCTGGCTCCTGGGCTCCAACGTCTGGTTGCGGCATCCGAGAAGAAGAGGAAAACAGGGGAAAAAGGGAGCAAAGCAACCGTGAGTACTCATCCAAAGTACTCGCAAGCAAGGACCTACACTACATATGCATGGGTATATGTGTAAGGAGGCCATATCAGTGGACTGAACTGCCGAATGCCAGAATAAGAGGGGGATAGCTAGTCCTATCAAAGACTACGCTTCTGGCAGCCTTCGTCTTGCAGCATGTAGAAGAGAGTAGATTGAAGTCCTCCAAGTAGCATCTTCAAGTAGCACCGCATAGCTTAATCCTACCCGGCGATCCCCTCCTTGTCGCCCTATGGAAAAGCGATCACCGGGTTGTCTGTGGAACTTGGAAGGGTGAATTTGTTTAAGTACCCGGTTCTAGTTGTCATAAGGTCAAGGTACAAATCCAAGTCGTCCTGTTACCGAAGATCATGGCTATTCGAATAGATTAACTTCCCTGCAGGGGTGCACCACCTAACCCAACACGCTCGATCCCATTTGGCCGGACACACTTTCCTGGGTCATGTCCGGCCTCGGAAGATCAACACGTCGCAGCCCCACCTAGGCACAACAGAGAGGTCAGCACGCCGGTCTAAATCCTATGCACGTAGGGGTCTGGGCCCATCGCCCATTGCACACTTGCACGTTGCGTACGCGGCCGATGAGCAGACCTAGCAACCTCCATTGCAAAGGAAGTTGCGTTAACGCAGTCCAACCCGGCGCGCGCCGCTCAGTCGCTGACGTCAAGAAGGCTTCGGCTGATACCACGACGTCGAGTGCCCATAACTTTCCCGCGTAGTTGGTTAGTGCGTATAGGCCAGTAGCCAGATTCAGATCAAATACCAAGATCTCGTTAAGCGTGTTAAGTATCCGCGAACGCCGAACAGGGCCAGGCCCACCTGTCTCCTAGGTAGTCTCAACCTGCCCTGTCGCTCTGCCACAAAGTAATAGTCGGGGGCCGTCGGGAACCCAGGCCCACCTCTACCGGGATGGAGCCACCTATCCTTTCAGCCCCCTCATCAGAATCACTTGCGGGTACTCATCGAGCTGACCCGACTTTAGTCACCATCTGTATAGTATGTATGTATGCATAGTATATACCCGTGATCACCTCCCGAGTGATCACGGCCCAATAGTATAGCAAGGCAGACTGACAAGAATGTAGGGCCAATGATGATAAACTAGCATCCTATACTAAGTATTTAGGATTGCAGGTAAGGTATCAACAGATGTAGCAACAATGTCAGGCTATGCATCAGAATAGGATTAACGGAAAGCAGTAACATGCTACACTACTCTAATGCAAGCAGTATAGAGGAGAATAGGCGACATCTGGTGATCAAGGGGGGGGGGGCTTGCCTGGTTGCTTTGGCAAGGTGGGGTCGTCAACACCGTAGTCAAACTGGGGGGGGTCGCCGATAGTCTCGGGGTCTATCGGAAAGAAGTAACGGAGAGGAAATACAATAAATAACAGAGCAATCAAAGCATCGCAAAGCGTAACAAGACAATACACGGTGTTCGATGTGCCCTAACGCGGTAGTAGGTGATACCGGTGAAGGGGAGAAACATCCGGGAAAGTATCCCCGGTGTTTCGCGTACTCGGACAGGTGAACCGAAGGGGGAAAGTCGCGTGTTTGCTATGCTAGGGAGGTGTAATGGACGAACGGGCTGCGTATCCAGATTCGTCTCGTTGTTCTGAGCAACTTTCATGTACAAAGTATTTTCATCCGAGTTATGGATTATTTTATAAAGATTTTTAAAGATTTAATTCATTTTTAGAATTAACAGAATTAATTTAATTAGGAAATGCCATTATGACGCCAGCATGACATCAGGGTGATGTCAGCAGTCAACAGTCAGTTGACTTGGTCAAACTGATGCGTGGGTCCATTCTGTCATTGACTGATATCTAATTAACAGTTACTTAGTTTAATTAGCAGGTTAAGTAAATTTAACTAGTCAACTATTCAGGATTTAATTAACTTAATTAATCTAGTTAATTAATATTTTTATTTATTTATTTATTTTTAATCCATTTTTTATATCTTTTTTTATGTTCCAGGGCTGGGCCCCACATGTCATAGGCACAGGGGCCTATCGGGCGCCACTTAGCAGGCGCGGGTGCAGGACGCGGCCCGATCGGGCGCACGCCCAGGTGCGGGCGGACCCGGCAAGGCGCCGGAGCAGGGGGCGGTGGCCACGGCGAGGCCATGGCCGGAGCGGGGCGCGCTGGCCACGGCGATGGAGAGGCGCCTGTGGCGAGGAGCGCTGGGCAAGGGGCAGCCGGGCGGGAAGGCCACGGTGCGGGCGCTATGCACGGCTGGGTGGCCGCGGGCACCAGGCCGTGGGGAAGGCTATGTGGCGAGGGTCGGGCGGAGCTGCGGGAGCACGCGGGCAAGCGAGTCCCGTCGAGGACGACTCCGGCGCGGGGTCAGAGAGGGAGATGGGGGTGGCGCTCACAAGGGGTTGCAGGGACTGGGCAGCGGGGCGCGAGGAGGAAGACGGGGACGCTGGCGATGTAGGGGAGGCAGTCCGGCAAGGTGGTCTCCGGCAACGGCGTCGAGCAGAGAGGACGGCGGCGATGGCGTTCCGGCGACGTTGGTGAGTTGGAGTAGCTTCGGACGGCATCGGGCGACGAGGCGCGACGTCGAGGTGGTTCCAGGGACGGCGAGCGGCGGCGTTATCGAGGGCGCCGGCGACGTCGGGGCGGCCCCCTCCCGATCCATATCGGGCAGAGGGGGCGAGGGAGAGGGGGGTCGGTGAGGAGGAGGTCGAGGACGGCCTGTCCGGCGGGGAGGCGGCGGTTCCTCAGGCGCGGGCGCGCCGGCGAGGTAGAAGCGGGGCGACGGCGGTCGACGGGGTCGGGCCCCTCCCCGATCCAGATGGGATCGAGAGGAGAGGGGGAAGAGGGAGAGGCGAGCGAGTGGGGGAGTGGGGGTGTCGGTGGGATAGGGTTTGACCGGGTGGGGGTTAGTTGGCGCGGGTGGGCCAGCCTGGTTGGCCCGATGGCCAGCTGGGCCGAGGCCTAGTGGGGGGGGGGGAAGGGGGGCAGGCTTCTGTTTTTTCTTTGTTTAGTTAGGTTCTGCTTTTCTTTTTATTTAATTGTTTTATTGTTTCCATCCACTATAAAATATCTAGGCATTTTATAAAAATGTGTTTATTGCACCATATTTACATATGAAAAATATGGCACCGCCCGAACATTTTTGTTTTAACTTTTGAAAACTTTTATTGTTGACATTAATTTGAATTTGAATTTTGAAACGGTTTCGAATCATTGTGAGGTTAACAACAGTGACCGTGGTGATGTGGCCTCATTAACAGAAGTTTACTATAGCTTAATTATCCGGGCGTCACAATTCTCCTCCACTACAAGAAATCTCGTCCTGAGATTTAAGAGGGGAGTAAGGGGGGAGGGATTGGGTTACGGAAAATCTATCGGATCTTCTCGGTCTTGGTTGCTCTTCTTGAAGAGGTCGATCCATTACATTGATGTCTTCACTTCTCTGCGTCAGGTCATCAGGATGATGTCAGCGTCCTTTCTTCAGGAACTCCATCGTACTTACGAAAGAATAAGGGGGTTATTCCATGGGAACTGACCTTTGTAAGGCTGACTATCTAGTCGATAACATCGGGGAAGGTGTCGGAAAGTAACTCTCGAATTGAAACTTAGAAAATATCGAGAGCAAAGTAAGGCGGTATCATGGAAAGTTTCAAGCGGGCAGGAATGTTCGATGCCTGTTACAGGGCGTGAAAGGGGTTCAAAGCAACGGGAATAAGTATTGTGTCTGATATTAGACTTGAAGGTGGCTCATGAATTACATACGAGGCCACGGACAAGGAATAACTTTGACAATAAGGTGTACGGGAGAGTCAGGTTTCGATCCTATGGAACTGTGGGTTATGGGCCCACCATGTGGGTTAAAAGTAGGAAGGCGATGACGTCTTGCACGATCATGAAAGCAAGGCATGTCAGAGGATAGTCTGTCGGTTATGTCGGTAACAACATCGGTACCAAGGGCGAGGGACGAAGAGAACCATTTTCCTGCTTGTTGAACGAGGTGGACCCCTAGGCAAAGTTCTCGTCCAGCGATGGTTACCGGAATGCTATTGACAAATGCAACAGGGTCTTTCTAATAGAGTGGTACAATGAGGTGCTTACCTAAGCAGGGAATTATCACTGCTCAGCTAAGTCAGATTGCACGAAAGGTTAAACAAACAATGGAAAGGAAAATGTGGTTATCGGATTAAACAGAACAAGGGAATGGAAAATGTGTTTAAACACATCTTTCAAGGTTATATCCTTCCCAAGGACAAGCAGAGCATGATATGCATGACAGGATATAATGTAAGGGCAGAGAATTTTCATGACATTAACCATACAACGGTGTTTGGATAATTGAGCAAGAAACATATAGCATTGGTCTTCAAATGTTCTTATTGAAGATCGGAGTACCACAGAAAGGCTTCGAGATAGCATTGACAGGGTCTTCAAGCAAAGGTCAGACCTTGGATACATAAAGGATTTATCAGGAACCACTTGTAGAATAAGTCTTACCAATTCCTCATGGAAGAAAGGATAACCTTGAGGAAAGGAAACTATAACAATAGGGCCTCCGGCCAGGTGTGGTGGGCATGACATCATCTTACCGGGTCATATAAAGACCGATGATATGACTCTAGGAAAATGTCTCAACCATCATATCCGACTGAGATTCAGATCTGATTGGTGTCGGGATACCTCAGACTTAGGATACCTAAGAAGAAAAGGTACAACGCAAATTGACGAGATGACATTGTAAGATTCTCGGGGAAATGAACTATGGAAGCGAGTTCCGAAACAAGAGTTCATCATTAAACCAGGGACAGGGTGAGAAGGTGGCTGCTGGACTCAGCGACATTCCATTTAGATTTCAAAAGATGGATTTCCACGATTATCTGAACAAGGAGATAACCTTTGTCAGATCAAATGATATAGTGAGGTATGCTCGAGGAAAACATACCAATGTTAGAATGGGGATTCAATAATCAATAGCCTAAGAATGAATTGTCGACCATTAACTTCAAAGCAATAGGGTTGCTAGAAGTTTTGAATTGTTCAATCACAGTCCATTTGACGGTACTCCGATTAGAAATGACACAGGGACTAAGGAATAAAGGGAGATGGCAAGAAGTATTACTTGTATCAAGAATTTTTAAGAGGTGGCGAAATTCTCACGACATTCTTGACATAAAAGATAGTAATACTTCAAGGCAGAACACAACACTAGCTGGAGAGCAAGTTGTATTCATAATGTGGACAAGTTCGCGATGAAAGGAAGTCAAGGGTGTTGTCCATGATAATAAAAATCATCGAGGGCAAGGAGGGTATTTCTCATCATGAACACTGTTGGCATCTCGAAAGAAGTCAAAGTTTTGAAGGTGTCCCGACACATTTGCCGGGAGGTTTCAAGGGGATGAAATCAAACAACAATGGCAACAAGCAAACGAAGTGGCAAGTTATAGGATCAACATATAAGATGCAAGCTCGGAACCAAAGTTGCCTTTCAAGACAAGCAACATGATCTTGAAAGCTCGACGTAAATCATGCTCACACACTGAAGAATTCGTGCACCAGAGAAGGACGAGGTAGCACAGTCAAAGGTAGCAAGACTAGGATGCAACCGATAGTCTTGAAAAGACCAGATTGAGTTCAGAATTTCCTAGTGAAAATACTAGGGGTATTTGATTTGTAGTGCGGAATAATTTCACTAGTCGGTGTCCTCGGTTGATAACAACCCAGAACCCATAGAGTGATTTCGACAAGGAAAGACATTACTTCAACAAGGTTAGTAAGATGTGGTGCAATGGCAAGACATCTCCGAGGTACTAGGGGTAATACTCGAAGGTAGAACATGATAGAAGTAGAACCGGTTCATTGGCCTATGACAGTAGATACTTCAACATTGCCAAAAATAGACGAGGCACTGGAATGGATTCCCATCAGATATATCAGATCAGGACAGCATGGTCGGAACCATAACTATAAGGAATCAATTTCAAGGATACTGAAAGAATCATACAACTGGATAATCATTTTGCAAGAAGCTTCCAAGACGGTCTACATCATTTTCATGGGCATGAACACAAAGTTCAAGGTCAACTCCCACTTCTTTAATGCATATCATTTCATTCACCTCTCACTTGATATAACTGTAGTGTTGGAATTTTATCTGGTAGAACACCGGAAGAGTATGACTCGTGAAAACTCTCGGGTTTGCACAGATCAGGGAAGGCATTGGTCCAACCCATCGGGTATCTTAGGAACATATACTACAAGGTTCAGAAGTAAATAACTCAAGCTCTAAAGCAGAGCGTCGTTGGCCATATCAGAGAATAGAACTTACCAATGGCATTATGTATCAGGGAAAGAACTTCTCGAGGTTTTTGTATACAAAGGACACTGTCGGATTGATAATTCAACAAAGGATCCGATGGTCCATAAGGGATCTAATGTGAGCATCGGTACTCAACCAGAAGAAGAAAGCATGCAAGGAGATCAGATGATAGAAACAACTGACTACTTCAAAGCTTGCAAAGGAAATATCATTTCCAAATCAAGGGATCAGAAGCCAACACTCTCATTAAGAATGGATAAGTTGAATAGATTTAGGGGTACAATCAACAACAATTTAATTGGTCGATAACCAGCTCATGTTTAAAATGTCTGAGCCAAAAGGAGGAAGTCTAGGATCTGATTGAGGATTGTGAGCATTCGCAACATTTTGAATCAATGGACTCAAAATGATAGTGACAAAGGCTAACAATAAGATTACTATACTTGTGGGATTAACCATAATGCAAGCAAGCAAGAATTTCGAGAGCAATAGGTTGCTTAGGATTTTCGGAAGATCGAATGGTATTTCGAAGTCTTTTGCGAAACACATAAACAACTGGGGAGAAACATATCCTCGGTAAGTGTGAGAATTAATTTGTAGGTGTAATCAGGCGACAAGAAACTACAAGGCAGTAATCACAAAGTTTTCTTGGGGCAATAGAGAGAAGTTCGGGGTATCTTGTAATAACAAGTCCAACTGAGAATAAAGGTAAGAACGACTGGTGTATGCATTTATCCATAGTGATGTTTTGGTGGTAGGGAATTGCAAAAGCAATGGGACAAAGTCTCGAGAGAACATCAGAGAGTATCTACAGGATCTTCTGATGCAGCAGGCGACCATCAGTAATAAGGGGCTCTCCGGGTGGAAGTGATCACGAGATCCTAATGTCAGAGTTAGGAAAATTCATTTAACCCGAGTAGAAGAGAGTTCAGAGTCCTAGAGTAAAGGTCGAGGAGTAAAAGATCCTAATACCACCCAATGGCGACATGGGCCTGTAAGGCACACAGCCAAGTTAGTAAAAATTTTGTAATGACTAGACTTGACTTCGGCCAAGGAGTGTGGAAGGGGATTCCTACAGGCAGTCGGCTCTGATACCAACTTGTGACGCCCCCGATTTAATCGTACACTAATCATACATGCAAATGTGTACGATCAAGATCGGGGACTCACGGGAAGATATCACAACACAACTCTAAAAATAAAATAAGTCATACAAGCATCATAATACAAGCCAGGGGCCTCGAGGGCTCGAATACAAGTGCTCGATCATAGACGAGTCAGCGGAAGCAACAATATCTGAGTACAAACATAAGTTAAACAAGTTTGCCATAAGATGGCTAGCACAAACTAGGATACAATCGAAAGAGGCGCAGGCCTCCTGCCTGGGATCCTCCTAACTACTCCGGGCCGTCGTCAGCGGGTTGCACGTAGTAGTAGGCACCTCCAGGTAGTAGGAGTCGTCGACGGTGGCGTCTGGCTCGTGGGCTCCAACGTCTGGTGCGACATCTGAGAAGAAGAGGAAAACAGGGGAAAAAGGGAGCAAAGCAACCGTGAGTACTCATCCAAAGTACTCGCAAGCAAGGACCTACACTACATATGCATGGGTATATGTGTAAGGAGGCCATATAAGTGGACTGAACTACAGAATGCCAGAATAAGAGGGGGATAGCTAGTCCTATCAAAGACTACGCTTCTGGCAGGCTTCGTCTTGCAGCATGTAGAAGAGAGTAGATTGAAGTCCTCCAATTAGCATCTTCAAGTAGCACCGCATAGCATAATCCTACCCGGCGATCCCCTCCTTGTCGCCCTGTGGAAAAGTGATCACCGGGTTGTCTGTGGAACTTGGAAGGGTGTGTTTTATTAAGTATCCGGTTCTAGTTGTCATAAGGTCAAGGTACAACTCCAAGTCGTCCTGTTACCGAAGATCACTGCTATTCGAATAGATTAACTTCCCTGCAGGGGTGCACCACATAACCCAACATGCTCGATCCGATTTGGCCGGACACACTTTCCTGGGTCATGCCCAGCCTCGGAAGATCAACACGTCGCAGCCCCACCTAGGCACAACAGAGAGGTCAGCACGCCGGTCTAAATCCTATGCGCGCAGGGGTTTGGGCCCATCGCCCATTGCACACATGCACGTTGCGTACGCGGCCGGTGAGCAGACCTAGCAACCTCCATTACAAAGGAAGTTGCGTTAACGCAGTCCAACCCGGCGCGCGCCGTTCAGTCGCTGACGTCAAGAAGGCTTCGGCTGATACCACGACGTCGAGTGCCCATAACTTTCCCGCGTAGTTGGTTAGTGCGTATAGGCCAGTAACCAGACTCAGATCAAATACCAAGATCTCGTTAGGCGTGTTAAGTATCCGCGAACGCCGAATAGGGCCAGGCCCACCTGTCTCCTGGTGGTCTCAACCTGCCCTGTCGCTCCGCCACAAAGTAACAGTCGGGGGCCGTCGGGAACCCAGGCCCACCTCTACCGGGATGGAGCCACCTGTCCTTTCAGCCACCTCATCAGAATCACTTGCGGGTACTCATCGAGCTGACCCGACTTTAGTCACCATCTGTATAGTATGTATGTATGTATAGTATATACCCTTGATCACCTCCCGAGTGATCACGGCCCAATAGTATAGCAAGGCAGACTGATGAGGACATCAATACAATTGTTACACCCACAGCCCCTACTGCTATACATACTGGACCAATTACTAGAGCTCGTGCACGCCAACTAAATTACCAGGTACTTTCGTTTCTTGGTAATGATTCTAATGTTCATGAGAATATGATGCTGCCTAAATTGGATACATTTGTTTTGCTTACAAATGAAGGGCCTAGCTTGGAGAAGGATGGACATTGGAGCAAGAACAAGCATGGAGATGATGGCATGCGCAAGGGGAACAAGAATGGAGTTACAAGTGATGATTTCAGGACTTCGAAGCCACCATAATGGGTGCATGAAGCCTTGGACGAAATATACAAGATGCCACTTCATAAATTTCGTCCCGAGGCTATTTTAGGTGCTGCGTCACCTTATTATTGGGCCAGGCCCATGTAATTTCGAAATACATAAGTATAGGCTATTTTTAGAGTCCGTATGTGTGGGGAAACAAGAGATAGGGTTGATTTCGGACCCCTCCACCAAGGGCCACGAAATTCCCCCCTCTTCCTCCATATATACAGCCCTTAGGGCATCGTTTAGACTTTGGGTTTTGTTTAGATTAAAGTTCGCCATAGCTGCAACTTCCTGTACTTCGTTTGTGTTCAACGACCAGACAAAGGCGTCACAGAACCCCACCTTGATCAATAAAGCTTTCATCTTATATTCACAATATCCAGATTGCAATCTTAGTTTCTTGCTTGTTCTTCGTTTGCTCGCAGGAAACAGACCCTCGTGGTCAGGTTGATCGTGCTCCGGTGTGGTCAATAACCTCTCGGAGTTGGTTTAGCGATTGCTAAGGCGCGACGTCCTCGCACGTTCGTAGTCGGATCGTCAAAGTCGACTTCCACCAAAGCGATATCCATCATCTCATCGAAAGACGGGACACCTTTGCCTCTATCAAGTGGTATCAGATTTCCAGGTTGCTCGGTGAGATTTTACAGTTTTTCGTAGTTTGGATCGAGTCTGTTCTTCATACCTATAGTCCACGAAAAAGCCACAAGAAAAATTAGGGTTAGTTCATCATATCCGAACCAATCTGAGCCTTTGCATAATCTTTTTAGGGTTTTGCTTTGTTGAATTTGCGGTTGCATCGTCGTGTCTAGTTGCTGGTCTTAGAGTCTAGTCTTTTAGAGTTTCGAGTTCTGGTCATAAGTTGTCACGCCGCCGCCGCACCATCGTCATCACCCCTGCCATCTACCACCACCGCTTATCCGCCACCGCTTCGAATCTGTATCCATATACCAACACAGCTGCCATATACCACCACCGCTGCCATCTACCACCATATATCCATCACCAATCCGAGTTCTTGTCATATTAGGTTTGTTTCCGAGATCCATCTAGATTCCGATTCGTGTTTCCTTGCCGGAGTAGGTTTCAGAAAAAAAGAGTCCGGAAACCACGCTCCGTTTAGGCCCAAAATTTTACGAAAACGCATTTTTTGAAAAAATTTCTGGCCATCCTATTTTTAGGTGTTTCTGAGTGTTTTGAGACAGGTGCCATTATAGAAAGTTTTTTTTGACCCGTTTCCAGTTTTTGGGTCCGGGCAGTCGAAAAAAAAAATTGTTCGAAAAAATTGCGTGCCCATCCTGTCAGTTTGAGCTAGGAAGAGTTTTGAGACACTCGCCATTATAGTGATTTTTCGCAAAAAAAAAGCAGCGCAAAAAAAAGAGCGCAAAAAAAAGAGTGAAAAAATATTCTAGAGTGTGCTTTTCCCTTGTTTACGTGTCGCGCCGTGATTTTGTTGGTGTTCTAGGCTCGCGTCTCTAGCACAGTCTAGCCTAGGACCAGCACAGTACCGTCGTTGAGCGTTTATTCAACTTTGCATCTCTGAATTGATTATTGCTGACCCTTTTTGCTACCATATTATAAGCCTTCCCAGCTCCACATACATCTACGTCGTGCCTTTGACTCTCCCTGGTAATCGCTCTATCCAAGCTTTGAGAGTTTTTGACTACAACGGTTGCCGATCACCGCCTGCTGTTGGGTAAGAACTGGTAAGAATTTGAGATTTGCTTGACGGATTTGTGACACCCACCACCACCTCTTGTTAGTAGTCTGTAGGATCATATTCTTGTGTGTTTCTATTGCTGCTAACCATGCCAGGATCACAAGCCGACGAGACTGACTGGGAGAACATGACGAATAAGGATTTGCATGATAAATTTCAGCAAATGATGAGTGGACAGGTGCAAGACGTGCTAAACAGATTTGAAGAGGCCATGGAGAAGATAGATGGCATGGAGAAGACGTTCGAAACAAAGCTCGATAACAAGTTTAATGAATTGCTCGCGCGTCTTCCACCACCACCACCCGCTGCACCTAACGCACCTCTCCAACAACAACAACAACGACTACCTCCACGTCGCGAAATAGACCTCCGCCGAGCGACCGTGTTCCTCTTGCGTTTGGCCAAACTAATGGTGCTGCTGTTGATACTTCTGTGGCTCCTGCTGCTGATGCGGAGGAGGATGATTATGTGGGATATTACGAGGATGAGGTTGCTCAAAATCAGAACTACGTGCAACCACCAGCACCACCACCAGCAGGTCGACCTCAGGTATATATTCGTAATGGTAGGCCTGCACCACCACCTCAGGTACGAGATGATGTCCATATTCCTAAACTGAAATTGAATATTCCACCATTTGAGGGTAGATATGTTCCTGATATATATCTTACTTGGGAGTTAGAAACTGAACAACGTTTTACATGTTTACAATATCCCGAGGAGAGACGGGTTGCTGCTGCTGTTTGTGCTTTCACTAGTTTTGCATGTGTCTGGTGGTCTGAACATTGTAGATTATATCCTATTCCAACTACTTGGGCTGCTTTGAAAACTGCTATGCGTACGCGTTGGGTTCCACCATATTATCAACGTGAATTGCTTCAAAAATTGCAGCGTTTAAGACAAGGAAAAAATTCTGTAGAAGAATATTATCAGGAATTACAAACTGGCATGATTCGATGTGGTATTGTTGAGGAGAATGAAGCTATGCTTCCACGTTTTCTGGGTGGATTAAATAGAGAGATTCAGACCATTCTAGACTATAAGGAGTATACTAATATCACTCGTTTATTCCATCTTGCTTGTAAAGCTGAACGTGAAGTGCAGGATCGACAAGCATTGGCGCGAACTAACTTTTCTGCAGGCCGACCTTCATCATGGATACCGCGTGCATCTTCTACTTCAACTGCACCAGCACCTCAATCAGGTGCCTCCTACAGCCGTGATACAAGAAAACAGGAACAACCACCATTATCTGCCAAGAGCGCACCTACCGGGCCTGCACAGAGTTCTTCTTCTTCCAGGGCATCAACAGGGCACACAAGTGATATTATTTGTCGTCGTTGTAAGGGAGGAGGTCATTATGCGAGAGAATGCAAATCTCCGCTTGTGATGATTGCTACCGAGGGTGGTGGATATGAGTCCGCTAGTGACTATGATGAGGAGACATTGACTCTTATTACACGTGAAGAACATGGTGGAGATGATTCTGATCATGAGACGCAATACATGGCTCCTGAAGACACTGACAGGTATGAATGTTTAGTTGCTCAACGTGTTTTGAGTGTGCAGGTCACACAAGCTAAGCAAAATCAGAGGCACAATTTGTTCCATACCAAGGGAGTTGTGAAGGAACGTTCTGTGCGCGTCATAATAGACGGAGAGAGCTGCAACAACTTGGCTAGCATGGAGATGGTGGAGAAGCTTTCTCTCACCACAAGACCACATCCACATCCTTACTACATCCAATGGTTCAACAACAACGGCAAGGTTAAGGTAACACGTACTGTTCGTGTGCATTTTAGTATCTCTACATATGCTGATTATGTTGATTGTGATGTGGTACCTATGCAAGCATGTTCCTTATTACTTGGTAGACCATGGCAATTTGATAAAAATTCTGTACACCATGGTAGAAACAATCACTATACTCTTGTTCATAAGGATAAAAATATTACTTTGCTTCCTACGACTCCTGATTCCATTTTGAAAGATGATATTAATAGAGCTAATAAAGCAAAACAGGAGAAGAATAAGAGTGAAAATCAGATTGTGGCAAAAGAATTTGAGCAACAAATGAAGCCTAATAATAAACCATCTAGTGTTGCTTCTGAAATTAAATTGAAAAGTGCATGTTTATTTGCCACCAAATCTGATATTGATGAGCTAGATTTCAGCAAATTTGTTTGCTATGCTTTTGTGTGCAAAGAGGCATTATTTTCATTCGAGGACGTGCCTTCCTCTTTGCCTCCTGCTGTCACTAACATTTTGCAGGAGTTCGCTGACGTTTTTCCACAAGACGTGCCACCGGGATTACCGCCTATTCGAGGGATTGAGCATCAGATTGACTTAATTCCCGGTGCTTCACTGCCAAACCGTGCACCATACCGTACCAATCCAGAGGAGACGAAGGAGATTATGCGTCGAGTACAAGAGCTTCTCGACAAAGGTTATATACGCGAATCCCTTAGTCCTTGTGCTGTTCCTATTATTCTAGTGCCGAAAAAGGATGGTACATCACGTATGTCTGTTCATTGTAGAGGCATTAATAATTACTATTCGTTATCGTCATCCTATTCCTAGGCTAGATGATATGCTTGATGAATTGAGTGGCTCTACAATATTCTCCAAAGTTGATTTGCGTAGTGGCTACCATCAAATTCGTATGAAATTGGGAGATGAATGGAAAACAACATTTAAAACTAAGTTTGGATTATATGAGTGGTTAGTCATGCCTTTTGGGTTAACTAATGCACCTAGTACTTTCATGAGATTAATGAATGAAGTTTTACGTGCTTTCATTGGACGATTTGTGGTAGTTTACTTTGATGACATATTGATTTATAGCAGATCTTTGGAAGAACATTTGGAGCATTTACATGTTGTTTTTATTGCTCTACGTGATGCATGTTTGTTTGGTAACCTTGGGAAGTGCACCTTTTGCACCAATCGAGTATCTTTTCTTGGCTATGTTGTTACTCCATAGGGAATTGAAGTTGATAAAGCCAAGATTGAAGCTATTGAGAGTTGGCCGCAGCCCAAAACGGTCACACAAGTGAGGAGTTTTCTTGGCCTCGCTGGATTCTATAGGCGTTTTGTGAGAGATTTCAGCACCATTGCTGCACCTCTCAATGAGCTTACAAAGAAAGATGTGCCTCTTCTTTGGGGTACCGCATAGGAAGAAGCCTTCACGGTATTGAAAGATAAATTGACACATGCTCCTTTACTCCAACTTCCTGATTTTAATAAGACTTTTGAGCTTGAATGTGATGCTAGTGGAATTGGATTAGGAGGTGTGTTATTACAAGATGGCAAACCTGTTGCATACTTTTCTGAACAATTGAGTGGGCCTAGTCTGAATTATTCTACTTATGATAAAGAATTATATGCTCTTGTTCGGACTTTAGAAACATGGCAACATTATTTATGGCCCAAAGAATTTGTTATACATTCTGATCATGAATCGTTGAAACATATTAAAAGTCAAGCTAAACTGAATCGTAGACATGCTAAATGGGTTGAATTCATTGAGACTTTCCCTTATGTAATTAAACACAAGAAGGGAAAAGAAAATGTTATTGCTGATGCATTGTCTCGTCGCTATACTATGCTTTCACAACTTGACTTCAAAATATTTGGTTTGGAGACCATCAAAGATCAATATGTGCATGATGCTGATTTTAAAGATGTAATGCAGAATCTTAAAGAAGGAAGAATGTGGAACAAGTTTGTTGTTAACGATGGATTTGTGTTTCGTGCTAACAAGCTATGCATTCCAGCTAGCTTCGTTCGTCTTTTGTTGTTGCAGGAGGCGCATGGAGGAGGATTAATGGGACACTTTGGCGTGAAGAAGACGGAGGACGTACTTGCTACACATTTCTTTTGGCCAAAGATGAGACGGGATGTTGAGCGTTTTATTGCTCGCTGCACTACATGTCAAAAAGCTAAGTCACGACTCAATCCTCATGGTTTATATATGCCTTTGCCTGTACCTAGTGTTCCTTGGGAGGATATATCTATGGACTTTGTTTTAGGTTTACCTCGAACAAAGAAGGGAAGGGATAGCATATTTGTTGTCGTGGATAGATTCTCGAAAATGGCACACTTTATACCATGTCATAAAAGCGATGATGCTGTTAATGTTGCTGATTTGCTCTTTCGTGAAATTATTCGCTTGCATGGTGTGCCAAATACTATTGTTTCAGGTCGTGATACTAAATTTCTTAGCCACTTTTGGAGATGTTTATGGGCTAAGTTGGGGACTAAACTGCTTTTTAGTACTACTTGTCACCCCCAAACTGATGGACAAACTGAAGTAGTCAATAGAACATTGTCTAGTATGCTTAGGGCTGTTTTGAAGAATAATAAGAAAATGTAGGAGGAATGCTTGCCTCATATTGAATTTGCTTATAATCGTTCATTGCATTCTACTACTAAGATGTGCCCTTTTGAAGTTGTGTATGGTTTCCTACCTCGTGCACCTATTGATTTGTTGCCTCTTCCATCTTCGGAGAAGGTTAATTTTCATGCTAAACAACATGCTGAATTGATTTTAAAAATGCATGAGTTAACTAAGGAAAACATTGAGCGTATGAATGCTAAATATAAACTTGCCGGAGATAAGGGTAGAAAACGTGTTGTGTTTGCACCTGGAGATCTTGTTTGGTTACATTTGCGTAAGGATAGATTTCCTGATTTGCGCAAATCAAAGTTAATGCCACGTGCTGATGGTCCCTTTAAGGTGTTAGAGAAAATAAATGATAATGCATATAAACTTGAGCTGCCTGCAGATTTTGGGTTAGTCCCACTTTTAACATTGCAGATTTGAAGCCTTATTTGGGTGAGGAAGATGAACTTCCGTCGAGGACGACTTCATTTCAAGAAGGGGAGGATGATGAGGACATCAATACAATTGTTACACCCACAGCCCCTGCTGCTATACATACTGGACCAATTACTAGAGCTCGTGCACGCCAACTAAATTACCAGGTACTTTCGTTTCTTGGTAATGATTCTAATGTTCATGAGAATATGATGCTGCCTGAATTGGATACATTTGTTTTGCTTACAAATGAAGGGCCTAGCTTGGAGAAGGATGAACATTGGAGCAAGAACAAGCATGGAGATGATGGCATGCGCAAGGGGAACAAGAACGGAGTTACAAGTGATGATTTCAGGACTTTGAAGCCACCATAATGGGTGCATGAAGCCTTGGACGAAATATACAAGATGCCACTTCATAAATTTCGTCCCGAGGCTATTTTAGGTGCTGCGCCACCTTATTATTGGGCCAGGCCCATGTAATTTCGAAATACATAAGTATAGGCTATTTTTAGAGTCCGTATGTGTGGGGAAACAAGAGATAGGGTTGATTTCGGACCCCTCCACCAAGGGCCACGAAATTCCCCCTCTCCTCCATATATACAACCCTTAGGGCATCGTTTAGACTTTTGGTTTTGTTTAGATTAAAAGTTCGCCATAGCTGCAACTTCGCGTACTTCGTTTGTGTTCAACGACCAGACAAAGGCGTCATAGAACCCCACCTTGATCAATAAAGCTTTCATCTTATATTCGCAATATCCAGATTGCAATCTCAGTTTCTTGCTTGTTCTTTGTTTGCTCGTAGGAAACAGACCCTCGTGGTCAGGTTGAGCGTGCTCCGGCGTGGTCAATAACCTCTCGGAGTTGGTTTAGCGATTGCTAAGGCGCGACGTCCTCGCACGTTCGTAGTCGGATCGTCAAAGTCGACTTCCACCGAAGCGATATCCATCATCTCATCGAAAGACGGGACACCTTTGCCTCTATCACAGACTGACAAGAATGTAGGGCCAATGATGATAAACTAGCATCCTATACTAAGTATTTAGGATTGCAGGTCAGGTATCAACAGATGTAGCAACAATGTCAGGCTATGCATCCGAATAGGATTAACGGAAAGCAGTAACATGCTACACTACTCTAATGCAAGCAGTATAGAGGAGAATTGATGAGGACATGACTACCTTGGATATGACCAAAAATATTGCATATATGCATATTTGTCAGGTGATTTCTAGTGCAAACTATTCAATAATCTATTTATGTTATCCAGAACAAAAATACTTCACACACTTTTGTGTTTTGTCTAATTGCAGGTGTATGGGACATTTGTACAATCCACATATGAAGATAAGGAAGAAAGAGATGTTTATTTGCTGTCCAAAAAGTTCTCTCACGTCACTTTTGGCCCAAGAGAAGATAGAGTCCAAGTCTCTCACGTTTTGGATTCAGATTCGGACTGCACAGACATACCTGACTCAAAATGCACACAAGTTTTTCATACGGACTCCGAATTGGGTGATTCTTTTTTTGTTGGAAACTAGATTTCGTGCACTTTCCAACCCAATTGGAATCACCTTCAAATTCGTTCGGAGCGTTGAGTTGTGGACGAAACAATCTGATGCTGCAGCAGAATCCGAGTCAAACTACAAGTCCAAAGGTGTTACATCACCTCCACTTGGGCCCATTGGCCTTGTACGACCTAGATTTAGTTTTAGGCTGCCTTGGGACGTCCTCCCACCTCCTTGGCCGCCACCCCTTGCTCCTATATAAGTAGATCCATCTAGTAGCTTTTCCTTGGGATTTGTTTAGTTAAAAGTTAGCCATTGCAACTTCGTGTACTTCGTTTGTGTCCAACGACCAGACCAAGACCGCTTCCGGATCCCCACCATTATCAATACTTCATATATATTTGCAATATTCAGATTGCTTTATCATATTCTTGCTCGTTCTTCGATTGCTTGCAGGAATAGACCTTCGTGGTCAGGCTGACCGTGCTTCCAGCATCGTCAGTAACCTCAGGAGATTGGTTTAGCGATAGCTAAGGCGCAACGTCGTGCACGTTTGTAGTCGGATCGTCAAAGTCGTCTCCACCAAATCGATAGTTATCAGCTCATCGAAAGATCAGGACACCCCCGCCTCTATCAAGTGGTATCAGTTTTCAGGTTGCTCGGTGAGAATTTCGAGTTTTCCTAGATTAGATTTATTTTCTTACCTATTGTCCAAGAAAAAGCCACACAAAAAAAAGTTAGATCTGTTCATCCTTTATCCAAGCCAGTCTGAGCCTTTGCAATTTTCTATTCATTGCTTGCATAGTTGAATTATCGGTTGCATCATCGTGTAAGTTGCTGGTCTTAGCGTCTAGTTCCTTTAGAGTTTCGAGTTCTGTTCACATTAGTCACGCCGCCGCTGCATCATTATCCCTTCCGCTGTCCACCATCCCATCTATTAATTTCCACCACGTGCTACGCACTGTTCATTGTCATAATCATAGTTGAGGTCATTCACATCTTCGCCTGATCCAATCTGCATCTTATCTAGCTTGTCTTGGAATAAAAAAGATAGAGAAAAAAAGAGAAAAAAGTAAAAAAAAGAAAAAGAGAGAGAAGAAAAAGAAAAAAAAAGCGTGAGAAAAAAAGAGAGAAGAAAAAAAATTGGATCTATCTAGAATCAATCTCGTACCTGAATTCGGATTGGAATCTGTTTTGCGCACTGTTCAGTAAAACAGGTGTATCTTCCTCATACGAAGTCCGTTTTGGCTCCGTGAGTACTCAAATTGAAGCTAGCGACGAGCCGCATCTAAATAGTTGCAGAAGCTCGTTCAATATTTGACACCTCAAAATCGGCTTCTAAATAGGTCTTTTTGCCCTCCGAAGTTCATGAACACAGCTTGTTCCAATTTTTCAAGCCAGTTTTAGAATTTTTTGACTCCTCATATCACCTCGGAATTGAGTGATTCTTTTTGCATTGGAAAGCTTGAGTTAGTAGCATTCTTTGAAAGAATTTATCAGAAAATTGTCTCAAACTTTTCAAGAGGGAAGTTGGAGAGAGAGTTGTTGTATATCCTGCTTGGCAGTTGTTTTTCATCCTTATCTTCACTGCCGTTGTGATCTTCACTTCTATCTTGCTGTCAAGAGCTACTTAGTATCCTTCATTGATGCTAGTTGTGCTACGCCGTGACCTCATTAGTGTTCTAGGCTCGCGTCTCTAGTCCGGTCTAGCCTAGGACCAGCACAGTACCGTCGTTGAGCGTTTATTCAACATTGCATCTTTGAATTGATTATTGCTAATGTTTTGCTACCATATATAGCCAACCCAGCTCCACATATTTCTACACCGTGTATACGTACACTCCCCTAGCAATCGCTTTACTCAATATTCGGAGTTACTTGACACCGCTGGTTGCCGATCACCGCCTGTTGCATGGTAAGAACTTGTAAGACATTGATATTTGCTTTACTGTGAGCGTTTTACCACCACATCCTAGTAGTTATAGGAACATTATTTTTGGGTTTTGTTTCTTGTTCTACTAATCATGACAGGATCCAGAGTCAATTCATGGGCTTTGTCGATCGCGGGAGACGTGCCACCACCTTTGCAAATACCATAACCGTCACGAGAGGTGCACAAACATCCAAATGCACATGATCAGGTTAATGTATCTATACCACCATTTAATGGCCGTTTTAAACCTGCTTTATATATTGAATGGGAGTTCGACATAAAAAATATATTTGCTTCCCATAATTTTGATGAACACAAAAAGGTTAAGGTTGCGGTTGGTTCTTTCACTGGTTATGCTTTGGTTTGGTGGAGTGAATATTGTCGGTTACACCCTGATTATATACCTACTACTTGGGATGATTTGAAACTTGCCATGCGACATACTTTCGTCCCTGCTTATTATACTCGTGACATGATTAAGAAGTTGCAACACTTAAAACAAGGTAGTGAAACTGTAACAAAATATTATGATGATTTACAAACTACCTTGTTGCATTCCTCTTTAGAAGAAAGTGAAGATGATTTTATGGATAGATTTTGGGGAGGATTAAACCGTGATATTCAAGAGATACTAATTCATGAAGAGTGTTATCCTATGGACCATTTGTTTCATCTTGCTTGCAAAGCTGAACAGGAAATAAAACGACGTGTTGGCCACGAGGAGAACCAGCGCACGGTGCACATTCCAAGAGTTGATATGATTGTTCCTTCAACTACTAGGCATACTATGACAACCACATCCGTTGTTGTCAGGACTACATCACCTCCACCATGTGACACATCGCCCCCGAGAGTGGCTACATCATCTGAGTTGATCATAAGAGGTAATGATAAAGGTACTGATCTTCCATCTCTACATAAGAATGATGAATGCCTTGTCAATTTGAATGCACCATCTGATGAGCTACCCACTACTTTGATCACACCACCTATTTTAGAGGACTACGTTGATAATTTGACTTTGCCATGTGATCAAACAATTGAAATACCAACAATTTTGAGTGCACCCATTGAATTAACTATTGATGCAAAAGAACCAATGTTTAATCATTTTGATATGACCTCTAATCTTGGTGATGATTCTGTGTTAAATGACTTATTGCATGTTTGCTTATTTAAGCATGTTGTAGCATGTAAATTTGATGCAAGTAAGGTTTATTCACCAATGTTGGGATGGTTTAATGATGAACATTGTCAATCTTTTGAAATGAATAAGAGCTTCACTTATATGTGCAAACTGAGTTGCAATATTTTCATGCCTTCTACTTCTTGTGCTGATTTTTTGGCTTTAGATTTTATGAACTATGCAAGTTACTCATCTATTCATGTGTCATATATGCAAAAATCAAGGGAAGTAAAAATGGATGACATATACATATACAACATGTACACCTTGTCTCTTTTGTTAGCCACATTTCAGATTAAGCAACGCTGAGGACGGCTTTATTTTCAAGAAGGGGAGGATGATGAGGACATGACTACCTTGGATATGACCAAAAATATTGCATATATGCATATTTGTCAGGTGATTTCTAGTGCAAACTATTCAATAATCTATTTATGTTATCCAGAACAAAAATACTTCACACACTTTTGTGTTTTGTCTAATTGCAGGTGTATGGGACATTTGTACAATCCACATATGAAGATAACGAAGAAAGAGATGTTTATTTGCTGTCCAAAAAGTTCTCTCACATCACTTTTGGCCCAAGAGAAGATAGAGTCCAAGTCTCTCACGTTTTGGATTCAGATTCGGACTGCACAGACATACCTGACTCAAAACGCACACAAGTTTTTCATACGGACTCCGAATTGGGTGATTCTTTTTTTGTTGGAAACTAGATTTCGTGCACTTTCCAACCCAATTGGAATCACCTTCAAATTCGTCAGGAGCATTGAGTTGTGGACGAAACAATCTGATGCTGCAGCAGAATCCGAGTCAAACTACAAGTCCAAAGGTGTTACATCACCTCCACTTGGGCCCATTGGCCTTGTACGACCTAGATTTAGTTTTAGGCTGCCTTGGGACGTCCTCCCACCTCCTTGGCCGCCACCCCTTGCTCCTATATAAGTAGATCCATCTAGTAGCTTTTCCTTGGGATTTGTTTAGTTAAAAGTTAGCCATTGCAACTTCGTGTACTTCGTTTGTGTCCAACGACCAGACCAAGACCGCTTCCGGATCCCCACCATTATCAATACTTCATATATATTTGCAATATTCAGATTGCTTTATCATATTCTTGCTCGTTCTTCGATTGCTTGCAGGAATAGACCTTCGTGGTCAGGCTGACCGTGCTTCCAGCATCGTCAGTAACCTCAGGAGATTGGTTTAGCGATTGCTAAGGCGCAACGTCGTGCACGTTTGTAGTCGGATCGTCAAAGTCGTCTCCACCAAATCGATAGTTATCAGCTCATCGAAAGATCGGGACACCCCCGCCTCTATCAAGAATAGGCGATATCTGGTGATCAAGGGGGGGGCTTGCCTGGTTGCTCTGGCAAGCAGGGGTCGTCAACACCGTAGTCGAACTAGGGGGGGTCGCCGGCAGTCTCGGGGTCTATCGGAAAGAAGTAACGGAGAGGAAATACAATAAATAACAGAGCAATCAAAGCATCGCAAAGCGTAACAAGACAATACATGGTGTTCGATGTGCCCTAACGCGGTAGTAGGTGATACCGGTGAAGGGGAAAAACATCCGGGAAAGTATCCCCGGTGTTTCGCGTTTTCGGACAGGTGAACCGAAGGGGGAAAGTCGCGTGTTTGCTATGCTAGGGAGGTGTAATGGACGAACGGGCTGCGTATCCGGATTCATCTCATCGTTCTGAGCAACTTTCATGTACAAAGTATTTTCATCTGAGTTATGGATTATTTTATAAAGATTTTTAAAGATTTAATTCATTTAGAGAATTACCAGAATAAATTTAATTAGGAAATGCCATTATGACGCCAGCATCACATCAGGGTAATGTCAGCAGTCAATAGTCAGTTGACTTCGTCAAACTAACGCGTGGGTCCATTCTGTCATTGACTGATATCTAATTAACAGTTACTTAGTTTAATTAGCAGGTTAAGTAAATTTAACTAGTCAACTATTCAGGATTTAATTAACTTAATTAATCTATTTAATTAATATTTTTATTTATTTATTTATTTTTAATCCATTTTTTATATCTTTTTTTAACGTTCCAGGGCTGGGCCCCACATGTCATAGGCACAGGGGCCTATCGGGCGCCGCTTAGCAGGCGCGGGTGCAGGACGCGGCCCGATTGGGTGCACGCCTAGGTGCGGGCGGACCCGGCAAGGCGCCTGAGCAGGGGGCGGTGGCCACGGCGAGGCCATGGCCGGAGCGGGGCACGCTGGCCACGGCGATGGAGAGGCGCCTGTGGCGAGGAGCGCTGGGCAAGGGGCAGCCGGGCGGGAAGGCCACGGTGCGGGCGCTATGCACGGCTGGGTGGCCGCGGGCACCAGGCCGCGGGAAGGCTATGGGGCGAGGGTCGGGCGGAGTTGCAGGAGCACGCGGGCGAGCGAGTCCCGTCGAGGACGACTCCGACGCGGGGTCAGAGAGGAAGATGGGGGTGGCGCTCACAAGGGGTTGCAGGGACTGGGCAGCGGGGCACGAGGAGGAAGACGGGGACGCCAACGATGTAGGGGAGGCAGTCCGACGAGGTGGTCTCCGGCGACGGCGTCGAGCGGAGAGGACGGCGGCGATGGCGTTCCGGCGACGTTGGTGAGTTGGAGTAGCTTCGGACGACATCGGGCGATGAGGCGCGGCGTCGAGGTGGTTCCAAGGACGGCGAGCGGCGGCATTGTCGAGGGCGCCGGTGACGTTGGGGCGGCCCCCTCCCGATCCAGATCGGGCAGAGGGGGCGAGGGAGAGGGGGGTTGGTGAGGAGGAGGTCGAGGACGGCCTGTCCGGCGGGGAGGCGGCGGTTCCTCAGGCGCGGGCGCGCCGGCGAGGTAGAAGCGGGGCGACGGCGGTCGACGGGGTCGGGCCCCTCCCCGATCCAGATGGGATCGAGAGGAGAGGGGGAAGAGGGAGAGGCAAGCGAGTGGGGGAGTGGGGGTGTCGGTGGGATAGGGTTTGACCGGGTGGGGGTTAGTAGGCGCGGGTGGGCCAGCCTGGTTGGCCCGATGGCCAGCTGGGCCGAGGCCTAGTGGGGGGGGGGAAGGGGGGCAGGCTTTTGTTTTTTCTTTGTTTAGTTAGGTTCTGCTTTTCTTTTTATTTAATTGTTTTATTGTTTCCATCCACTATAAAATATCTATGCATTTTATAAAAATGTGTTTATTGCACCATATTTACATATGAAAAATATGGCACCTCCCGAACATTTTTGTTTTAACTTTTGAAAACTTTTATTGTTGACATTAATTTGAATTTGAATTTTGAAACGGTTTCGAATCATCGCGAGGTTAACAACAGTGACTGTGGTGATGTGGCCTCATTAACAGAAGTTTACTGTAGCTTAATTATCTGGGCGTCACACGGGGACAAGCGATGGTCTTTTCCTACCAATCTATCCCCCTAGGGGCATGCATAGTAGTACTTTCATTTGAGGGCTAATAAACTTTAGGAATCAGTATGCGAGTTCTTTATGACTAATGCGAGTCCATGTATTATATGCGCTCTTACCTTTCTACAACTTGCTAGCCTCTTTGGTACCGCGCATTGCCCTTTACCACCTCAAGAGTTGGTGCAAAATTTTCTAGTGCATCCAAACCTCGTGATATGATGCACTCTATCACAAATAAGCCTCCTTATATCTTCCTCAAGACAACCACCATACCTACCTATCATGGTATTTCCATAGCCATCCCGAGATATATTGCCATGCAACTTCCACCATTCTGTTATTATGAAATATAGTCATTCCGAGATATATTGCCATGCAAATTCCACCATTCCATTATTATGACAAACACCTTCATTGTCATATTGCTTTACGGGATCATATAACTGACATAGTATTTGTGGCTCAGCCACCGTTCATCATTATCATACATGTTATGCTAGCATCATTGCACATCCTGGTACACTGCCAAAGGCATTCATATAGAGTCATATTGTTCTAGTATCGAGTTGTAATATTGAGTTGTAAGTAAATAAACGTGTGATGATCATCATTATTAGAGCATTGTCTGAGTGAGGAAAGGATAATGGAGACTATGACTCCCCTAGAAGCCAGGATGAGGAACCAGACGAAAAATTTAAAGAAGGGGAAAAAGATGCCAAAAAGAGCCCAACAAATTTTTTTGAGAAAAAGAGAGAATGGTCAATGTTACCATCCTTTTCCACACTTGTGCTTCAGAGTAGCACCATGTTTTTTATATAGAGTCTCATATGTTGTTATTTTCATATACTAGTGGGAATTTTTAATTATAGAACTTGGCTTGTATATTTCGATGATGGGCTTCCTCAACTGCTCGAGGTCTTCATGAGCAAGCAAGTTGGATGCACACCCACTTAGTTTTTACTTTGAGCTTTCATACACTGTGTTGATGTGAGACTATTTTCCTTTTTTACATACCCTTATTGATCTCTATCACAACATTCTGTTCCACCCATAGTGCTATATCCATGGCTCATGCTCATGTATTGTGTGGGGGTTAAAAAAGCTGAAGCGCGTTGAGAAGTATGAACCAATTGCTCGGATTGTCATCGGGGTAGTTCATGATTAATATTTTCTGTTAGGAAGATCGAGCAAGACAAGATTATATGATATTGTAGCTGTAGCATTCTTTAGCATTTTTGTTTTGAAAGGCATGCTCGTTTGTTGGCATGCCTGTGTATTGATGTCTTTATATCAAATTATAGACTATTATTTTGAATCATTTGTATCCTAAATATTCATACCGTAAAAAATACTACATGATAAACATGTTATTTATCATTTCTATTTTTATCATTTACCTACTCGAGGACGAGCAAGAATTAAGCTAGGGGATGTTGATACGTCTCCAACATATCTATAATTTTGATTGTTCCATGCTATTATAATATCGATCTTGGATGTTTTATATGCAATTATATGCTATTTTATATCAATTTGTGGGACTAACCTATTAATCTAGTGCCCAGTGTCAGTTGCTATTTTTTGCTTCTTTTTGGATTTTCAGAAAATTGATTTAAAAAAAGTCCAAATGGAGAAAAATCTTTGGATTAATTTTTTTGGACCAGAAGGGACCCATGAAGGTTTGGGAGAAGACTAGAAGAGTCGCGAGGGAGTGACAAGCTTATATGATGCACCCAAGGGGGGGGGGGCGCCCCTGAGCTTGTGGGCCCCTCAAGGCACGTCTTGAGCTAATTACGCCTCTACAAATTCCCAAATATTCCCAATATACTAGAGAGGCACCCGAAACACTTTTTCCGCTGCCGCAAGCTTCTATTCTTCCGCGATCCCATTTGGAGGCCTTTTCTGGTACTCTGCCGGAGGGGGAATCAATCATGGAGGGCTTCTACATCATGCTTGCTACATTCCGATGATGCGTGAGTAGTTTACCATAGACGTACGGGTCCATAGCTAGTAGCTAGATGGCTTCTCTCTCTTTGATATTCAATACCATGTTCGCCTCTATGTTCCTGGAGTTCTATTCGATGTAGTCTTGTTTTGCGGTGTGTGTCTTGAGGTTCGGTGAATTGTGGCTTTATGATCTGAATATACATGAGAGTAACTGAGTCTTTTCTTAACCTTATTATGCATGATTTTTATAGCTTTGTATTTCTCTCTGATCTATCCATCTGGGTTTTCCAACTAACTTGATTTATCTTTAGTGGGAGAGGTGCTTTGCGATGGGCTCAATCTTGCAGTGCTCTATCCCAGTGACAGAAAAGGTCAAGACATGTATTTGTATTGTTACCATTAATGGTAAAACATTGTGGTTTATTCATATTAGTTGAGTTTCATTTGTCTACGTCATGTCATCTTGCTTAAGGCGATACTTTGTTTTTATTAACTTAATACCCTAGATGCATGCTGGATAGCAGTCGATGGGCGGAGTAATTGTAGTAGATGCAGGTAGGAGTTGGTCTACTTGTCTCAGACGTGATGCCTATATGCATGATCATTGCCTTGAATATCGTCATAACTATGCACTTTTCTATCAATTACCCAACAATAATTTGTTCATGTACCATATGCTTTGTGTTTGAGAGAGAAACCTCTAGTGAAAACTATGGCCCCCGGTTCTAATTTTATCATATATAAAAACCAAAATATCCTTGCTGCAATTTTACTTCTTTTTATTTTGTTTTTTCATTTATCTATCTACCACTACAAGATCTAATCCTTGCAAGTAACGCGTTCAAGGGGATTAACAACCCTCTTGCCCGCGTTGGGTGCAAGTATTTGCTTTTGTTTGCGTAGGTGCTGTTCACGAGGCTTTGCGTGATTCTCCTTCGAAAATGATATGTTGGTTCTTACTAAGGGAAATACTTATCTCTACTGTGCTGCATCTCGTCTCCTATTCGAAGAAAAATCCCAACGCAGCTGAGAAGTAGCACCCACCCGTTACGGTGGCAAGAGGGGAGACCGCTGGCTATTGTGGTAGCCCCGGAGTCATCTGGGCCAAGGGTTCACCTCAGCCCAGCCCATCTTCTGTAGACATGGGGCCTTTTTCCCCGTGGTCATTAGCACGCGAGGTCTAGACATCGACCGATGAGTTCTTGGCGCCTGCCCCTGTGTTACAGACGGTTGGGGTTAGGAGCGATGTTGCTTCTCCCAGCCCTTGAAGGGCGGATGGAAAACAGTGTGCTCGGCGGATCCGCCCTCCGCCATGAAAGGCGGAGGATGCCGATCGTCCTCGTCCAGGTCACAGATATGGGCGCGTTGTGGACTAAAAAGGATAAGACAAGTATTATAGGCCAGAGTCTGCTTTCAAATGAAATTAGTGGCATTCTATCAAAGAGTACCTCCGGGCCGCCGACTTTGTCCTGGGTGGTTGTGTAAGGACGTCCTCCGAAGAATCAAAGAAGGTGACCTAGGCTGGATTGGCCTGTTGGCCGGCTGGTGTGGCCAAGGCCTTGCACAGCTTCTTCCGGACTTGAGGACGCGCCTCCTCCTCAGCATCCTCGGACGCTGCCATCTTCCTCTTCAAGGAAAGTGCAACCTCCCCCGTGTCCTCTTCCATATCTCCCTCCTCCTCCCCATCATTGTCAGTGGAGGAGATGTGGGTGTCCTCGGACTGGGACCCTGAAGGCTCCCGGATGTGAGGGCCCCCTTTCCACTTTGTCGGCTTCTGCCCCTTGGCTGGAACTACGTATGGTTCCTCGGCCAAGAGTGCCTCGAGTTGAGGAGACCTCACCTCCTCGAGCAGCGGCGTCGAACACGGCATTCACTGTGCCTTGGAGATCCACTTCTGAGAAAGGAGAAGATGGATTCAATTACTCTAGTAAGAAAGAGATATATAAGGTAAAAAGGCTTTGGGGTATAAAGCAGTGATTTCTAGTTATCTCGGAGGCGTCGTGCGCGGCTTCATAGCCGCTGTCCCTTCGAGGAGACTGGTCTCCTGGAAGAGGAAGGGCATGGATTAAGGAAACCCTAAAAAGGTGGCTCTTCGACGAAACTATGTGCGATGCATTAATCGCAAACGATGTTGTAAGAAAACAATCAGAAACGATACAAACTGTTTACGATGGTGGTGACATCAGGCATGATTTAGATTGGAGTGGTGTGTGCGATATGTGGCATACAATTGATCCATCTGAACTGTTTGCAATGAGCCACAAAACAAAAACGGTCATCCATATGAAGGTGTGTGTGTGATAGAAAACATACAGTTCAATCAGATGAACTGTTTTCGATTAGCAACATAGCAGAAATGGTTGGCCAGATCAACGTGTGTGCGATAGATGACATATAATTCACTCAGATGAACTGTTTGCTATGAGTGAAAATAACAGAAATGGTCAGCAGATCAAGGTGTGTGCAATAGACGACATACACTTCACACGGATGAACTTTTGGCGATTAGCCACAACAAACCAAAACTGTCAGCCAGATCAAGGCGTGTGTGCTAGATGGGCACACATTCTAATTAAAAGAATCGTGTGCGATGGTAATAACGAGCGCACACAGTTGATCACCCACAAGTATAGATGATCAATTGTAGCCTTTCTCTATAATTAAGAGTGTCGAATCCAACAAGGAGCTAAATGTAGAATTTGTATTCCCTTCAAGTTCTATCGACCATCGGTACAACTCTATGCGCACTTAACGATAACTAGACTGGTAATCATTATTGAAGTTTTATATGAGGGAGAGGCATGAGCTAACATACTTTCTATACTTGGATCATATGCAGTTATGATTGGAACCCTAGCAAGCATCCGCAACTACTAAATACCATTAAGGTAAAACCCAACTATAGCATTAAGTATCAAGTTGATGAGGACATCAATACAATTGTTACACCCACAGCCCCTGCTGCTATACATACTGGACCAATTACTAGAGCTCGTGCACGCCAACTAAATTACCAGGTACTTTCGTTTCTTGGTAATGATTCTAATGTTCATGAGAATATGATGCTGCCTAAATTGGATACATTTGTTTTGCTTACAAATGAAGGGCCTAGCCTGGAGAAGGATGAACATTGGAGCAAGAACAAGCATGGAGATGATGGCATGCGCAAGGGGAACAAGAACGGAGTTACAAGTGATGATTTCAGGACTTTGAAGCCACCATAATGGGTGCATGAAGCCTTGGACGAAATATACAAGATGCCACTTCATAAATTTCGTCCCGAGGCTATTTTAGGTGCTGCGTCACCTTATTATTGGGCCAGGCCCATGTAATTTCGAAATACATAAGTATAGGCTATTTTTAGAGTCCGTATGTGTGGGGAAACAAGAGATAGGGTTGATTTCGGACCCCTCCACCAAGGGCCACGAAATTCCCCCCCTCTTCCGCCATATATACAGCCCTTAGGGCATCGTTTAGACTTTGGGTTTTGTTTAGATTAAAAGTTCGCCATAGCTGCAACTTCGCGTACTTCGTTTGTGTTCAACGACCAGACAAAGGCGTCACAGAACCCCACCTTGATCAATAAAGCTTTCATCTTATATTCGCAATATCCAGATTGCAATCTTAGTTTCTTGCTTGTTCTTCGTTTGCTCGCAGGAAACAGACCCTCGTGGTCAGGTTGATCGTGCTCCGGCGTGGTCAATAACCTCTCGGAGTTGGTTTAGCGATTGCTAAGGCGCGACGTCCTAGCACGTTCGTAGTCGGATCGTCAAAGTCGACTTCCACCAAAGCGAAATCCACCATCTCATCGAAAGACGGGACACCTTTGCCTCTATCAAGTGGTATCAGATTTCCAGGTTGCTCGGTGAGATTTTACAGTTTTTCGTAGTTTAGATCGAGTCTGTTCTTCATACCTACAGTCCACGAAAAAGCCACAAAAAAAATTAGGGTTAGTTCATCATATCCGAACCAATCTGAGCTTTTGCATAATCTTTTTAGGGTTTTGCTTTGTTGAATTTGCGGTTGCATCGTCGTGTCTAGTTGCTGGTCTTAGAGTCTAGTCTTTTAGAGTTTCGAGTTCTGGTCATAAGTTGTCACGCCGCCGCCGCACCATCATCATCACCCCTGCCATCTACCACCACCGCTTATCCGCCACCGCTTCGAATCCGTATCCATATACCACCACAGCTGTCATATACCCCCACCGCTGCCATCTGCCACCATATATCCACCACCAATCCGAGTTCTTGTCATATTAGGTTTGTTTTCAAGATCCATCTAGATTCCGATTCGTGTTTCCTTGCCGGAGTAGGTTTCGGAAAAAAAATTCGAAAACGCATTTTTCGAAAAAATTTCTCGCTATCCTATTTTTAGGTGTTTCTGAGTGTTTTGAGACAGGTGCCATTATAGGAAGTTTTTTTTGACCCGTTTCCAGTTTTTGGGACCGGGCAGTCAAAAAAAAAAAATTGGTCAAAAAAAATTTCGTGCCCATCCTGTCAGTTTGAGTTAAGAAGAGTTTTGAGACACTCGCCATTATAGTGATTTTTCGCAAAAAAAAAGCAGCGCAAAAAAAAAGAGCGCAAAAAAAAGAGCGAAAAAAAAATTCCAGAGTGTGCTTTTCCCTTGTTTCCGTGCCGCGCCGTGATTTTGTTAGTGTTCTAGGCTCGCGTCTCTAGCACAGTCTAGCCTAGGACCAGCACAGTACCGTCGTTGAGCGTTTATTCAACTTTGCATCTCTGAATTGATTATTGCTGACCCTTTTTGCTACCATATTATAAGCCTTCCCAGCTCCACATACATCTACGTCGTGCGTTTGACTCTCCCTGGTAATCGCTCTATCCAAGCTTTGAGAGTTTTTGACTACAACGGTTGCCGATCACCGCCTGCTGCTGGGTAAGAACTGGTAAGAATTTGAGATTTGCTTGACGGATTTGTGACACCCACCACCACCACTTCTTCGTAGTCTGTAGGATCATATTCTTGTGTGTTTCTATTGCTGCTAACCATGCCAGGATCACAAGCCGACGAGATTGACTGGGAGAATTTATCGAACAAGGAGCTTCATGATAAGTTTCAGCAAATGATGACTGAACAGGTGCAAGATGTGCTGAACAATTTTGAAGAGGCCATGGAGAAGATCACTGGCTTTGAGAAGACGTTCGAAACAAAGCTCGATAACAAGTTTAATGAATTGCTCGCGCGTCTTCCACCACCACCACCCGCTGCTGCTAACGCACCTCTCCAACAGCAACAACAACGACTACCTCCACGTCGCGAAGCAGACCTCCGCCGAGCAAGCCGTGTTCCTCTTGCGTTTGGCCAAACTGTTGGTGCTGCTGTTGATACTTCTGTGGCTCCTGCTGCTGATGCGGAGGAGGATGATTATGTGGGAGATTATGAGGATGAGGTTGATCAAAATCAACACTACGTGCAGCCACCTGTACCACCACCAGCAGGTCGACCTCAGGTATATATTCGTAATGGTAGGCCTGCACCACCACCTCAGGTACGAGATGATGTCCATATTCCTAAACTGGAATTGAATATTCCACCATTTGAGGGTAGATATGTTCCTGATATGTATCTTACTTGGGAGTTAGAAACTGAACAACGATTTACATGTTTACAATATCCTGAGGAGAGACGAGTTGCTGCTGCCGTTTGTGCTTTCACTAGTTTTGCATGTGTATGGTGGTCTGAACATTGTAGATTATATCCTATTCCAACTACTTGGGCTGCTTTGAAAACTGCTATGCGTACGCGTTGGGTTCCACCATATTATCAACGTGAATTGCTTCAAAAATTGCAGCGATTAAGACAAGGGAAAAATTCTGTAGAAGAATATTATGAGGAATTACAAACTGGCATGATTAGATGTGGTATTGTTGAGGAGAATGAAGCTATGCTTGCACGTTTTCTGGGTGGATTAAATAGAGAGATTCAGACCATTCTAGACTATAAGGAGTATACTAATCTCACTCGTTTATTCCATCTTGCTTGTAAAGCTGAACGTGAAGTGCAGGATCGACAAGCATTGGGGCGAACTAACTTTTCTGCAGGCCGACCTTCATCATGGACACCACGTGCATCTTCTACTTCAACTGCACCAGCACCTCCATCAGGTGCCACCTCCAGCCGTGATACAAGAAAACAGGCACAACCACCATTATCTGCCAAGAGCGCACCCGCGGGGCCTACACAGCGTTCTTCTTCTTCCATAGCATCAACAGGGCACACAAGTGATATTATTTGTCGTCGTTGTAAGGGAGGAGGTCATTATGCGAGAGAATGCAAATCTCCGCGTGTGATGATTGCTACCGCGGATGGTGGATATGAGTCCGCTAGTGACTATGATGAGGAGACTTTGGCTCTTATTACACGTGAAGAACATGGTGGAGATGATTCTGATAATGAGACGCAATACATGGCTCCTGAAGACGCTGACAGGTATGAATGTTTAGTTACTCAACGTGTTTTGAGTGTGCAGATCACACAAGCTGAGCAAAATCAGAGGCACAATTTGTTCCATACCAAGGGAGTTGTGAAGGAACGTTCTGTGCGCGTCATCATAGACGGAGGGAGCTGCAACAACTTGGCTAGCATGGAGATGGTCGAGAAGCTTTCTCTCACCACAAGACCACATCCACATCCTTACTACATCCAATGGTTCAACAACAGCGGCAAGGTTAAGGTAACACGTACTGTTCGTGTGCATTTTAGTATATCTACATATGCTGATTATGTTGATTGTGATGTGGTACCTATGCAAGCATGTTCCTTATTACTTGGTAGACCATGGCAATTTGATAAAAATTCTGTACACCATGGTAGAAACAATCACTATACTCTTGTTCATAAGGATAAAAATATTACTTTGCTTCCTATGACTCCCGATTCCATTTTGAAAGATGATATTAATAGAGCTAATAAAGCAAAACAGGAGACGAATAAGAGTGAAAATCAGATTGTGGCAAAAGAATTTGAGCAACAAATGAAGCCTAATAATAAACCATCTAGTGTTGCTTCTGAAATTAAATTGAAAAGTGCATGTTTATTTGCCACCAAATCTGATATTGATGAGCTAGATTTCAGCAAATCTGTTTGCTATGCTTTTGTGTGCAAAGAGGCATTATTTTCATTCGAGGACGTGCCTTCCTCTTTGCCTCCTGCTGTCACTAACATTTTGCAGGAGTTCGCTGACGTCTTTCCACAAGATGTGCCACCGGGATTACCGCCTATTCGAGGGATTGAGCATCAAATTGACTTAATTCCCGGTGCTTCACTGCCAAACCGTGCACCATACCGTACCAATCCAGAGGAGACGAAGGAGATTATGCGTCAAGTACAAGAGCTTCTCGACAAAGGTTATATACGCGAATCCCTTAGTCCTTGTGCTGTTCCTATTATTCTAGTGCCGAAAAAGGATGGTACATCACGTATGTGTGTTGATTGTAGAGGCATTAATAATATTACTATTCGTTATCGTCATCCTATTCCTAGGCTAGATGATATGCTTGATGAATTGAGTGGCTCTACAATATTCTCCAAAGTTGATTTGCGTAGTGACTACCATCAAATTCGTATGAAATTGGGAGATGAATGGAAAACAGCATTTAAAACTAAGTTTGGATTATATGAGTGGTTAGTCATGCCTTTTGGGTTAACTAATGCACCTAGTACTTTCATGAGATTAATGAACGAAGTTTTACGTGCTTTCATTGGACGATTTGTGGTAGTTTACTTTGATGACATATTGATTTATAGCAGATCTTTGGAAGAACATTTGGAACATTTACGTGCTGTTTTTATTGCTCTACGTGATGCACGTTTGTTGGGTAACCTTGGGAAGTGCACCTTTTGCACCGACCGAGTATCTTTTCTTGGCTATGTTGTTACTCCACAGGGAATTGAAGTTGATAAAGCCAAGATTGAAGCTATTGAGAGTTGGCCGCAGCCCAAAACGGTCACACAAGTGAGGAGTTTTCTTGGCCTCGCTGGATTCTATAGGCGTTTTGTGAGAGATTTCAGCACCATTGCTGCACCTCTCAATGAGCTTACAAAGAAAGATGTGCCTTTTCTTTGGGGTACCGCACAGGAAGAAGCCTTCACGGTATTGAAAGATAAGTTGACACATGCTCCTTTACTCCAACTTCCTGATTTTAATAAGACTTTTGAGCTTTAATGTGATGCTAGTGGAATTGGATTAGGAGGTGTGTTATTACAAGATGGCAAACCTGTTGCATACTTTTCTGAAAAATTGAGTGGGCCTAGTCTGAATTATTCTACTTATGATAAAGAATTATATGCTCTTGTTCGGACTTTAGAAACATGGCAACATTATTTATGGCCCAAAGAATTTGTTATACATTCTGATCATGAATCTTTGAAACATATTAAAAGTCAAGCTAAACTGAATCGTAGACATTCTAAATGGGTTGAATTCATTGAGACTTTCCCTTATGTCATTAAACACAAGAAGGGAAAAGAAAATGTTATTGCTGATGCATTGTCTCGTCGCTATACTATGCTTTCACAACTTGACTTCAAAATATTTGGTTTGGAGACCATCAAAGATCAATATGTGCATGATGCTGATTTTAAAGATGTAATGCAGAATTGCAAAGAAGGAAGAATGTGGAACAAGTTTGTCGTTAATGATGGATTTGTGTTTCGTGCTAACAAGCTATGCATTCCAGCTAGCTCCGTTCGTCTTTTGTTGTTGCAGGAGGCGCATGGAGGAGGATTAATGGGACACTTTGTGATGAGGACATCAATACAATTGTTACACCCACAGCCCCTGCTGCTATACATACTGGACCAATTACTAGAGCTCGTGCACGCCAACTAAATTACCAGGTACTTTCGTTTCTTGGTAATGATTCTAATGTTCATGAGAATATGATGCTGCCTAAATTGGATACATTTGTTTTGCTTACAAATGAAGGGCCTAGCTTGGAGAAGGATGAACATTGGAGCAAGAACAAGCATGGAGATGATGGCATGCGCAAGGGAAACAAGAACGGAGTTACAAGTGATGATTTCAGGACTTTGAAGCCACCATAATGGGTGCATGAAGCCTTGGACGAAATATACAAGACGCCACTTCATAAATTTCGTCCCGAGGCTATTTTAGGTGCTGCGTCACCTTATTATTGGGCCAGGCCCATGTAATTTCGAAATACATAAGTATAGGCTATTTTTAGAGTCCGTATGTGTGGGGAAACAAGAGATTGGGTTGATTTCGGACCCCTCCACCAAGGGCCACGAAATTCCCCCCCTCTTCCTCCATATATACAGCCCTTAGGGCATCATTTAGACTTTGGGTTTTGTTTAGATTAAAAGTTCGCCATAGCTGCAACTTCGCGTACTTCGTTTGTGTTCAACGACCAGACAAAGGCGTCACAGAACCCCACCTTGATCAATAAAGCTTTCATCTTATATTCGCAATATCCAGATTGCAATCTTAGTTTCTTGCTTGTTCTTCGTTTGCTCGCAGGAAACAGACCTTCGTGGTTAGGTTGATCGTGCTCCGGCGTGGTCAATAACCTCTCGGAGTTGGTTTAGCGATTGCTAAGGCGCGACGTCCTCGCACGTTCGTAGTCGGATCGTCAAAGTCGACTTCCACCAAAGCGAAATCCACCATCTCATCGAAAGACGGGACACCTTTGCCTCTATCAGGCTGCACCTGTCGTACCTCTGCAACAACAACAACTACGCCCCCTTCCGAGTCAGTATGGACGAGCACAGCGTGTTCCTATTGAGCTAGGACAAAATTCTGGTGCCGCTGTTACTGCTGTTGGTGCTTCTTTGGCTCCTGCTACTGCTCCTGCTGGTACCCAGGAGGATGATGAGTATGCGGGCGATTATGAGGATGAGGTTGATCAAAATCAGATCTACGAGCAGCCACCAGCACCACCACCAGCAGGTCGACCTCAGGTATATATTCGTAATGGTAGGCCTGCACCACCACCTCAGGTACGAGATGATGTCCATATTCCTAAACTAAAATTGAATATTCCACCATTTGAGGGTAGATATGTTCCTGATATATATCTTACTTGGGAGTTAGAAACTGAACAACGATTTACATGTTTACAATATCCTGAGGAGAGACGAGTTGCTGCTGCCGTTTGTGCTTTCACTAGTTTTGCATGTGTATGGTGGTCTGAACATTGTAGATTATATCCTATTCCAACTACTTGGGCTGCTTTGAAAACTGCTATGCATACGCGTTGGGTTCCACCATATTATCAACGTGAATTGCTTCAAAAATTGCAGCGTTTAAGACAAGGGAAAAATTCTGTAGAAGAATATTATCAGGAATTACAAACTGGCATGATTAGATGTGGTATTGTTGAGGAGAATGAAGCTATGCTTGCACGTTTTCTGGGTGGATTAAATAGAGAGATTCAGACCATTCTAGACTATAAGGAGTATACTAATATCACTCGTTTATTCCATCTTGCTTGTAAAGCTGAACGTGAAGTGCAGGATCGACAAGCATTGGGGTGAACTAACTTTTCTGCAGGCCGACCTTCATCATGGACACCACGTGCATCTTCTACTTCAACTGCACCAGCACCTCCATCAGGTGCCACCTCCAGCCGTGATACAAGAAAACAGGCACAACCACCATTATCTGCCAAGAGCGCACCTGCGGGGCCTACACAGCGTTCTTCTTCTTCCATAGCATCAACAGGGCACACAAGTGATATTATTTGTCGTCGTTGTAAGGGAGGAGGTCATTATGCAAGAGAATGCAAATCTCCGCGTGTGATGATTGCTACCGCGGATGGTGGATATGAGTCCGCTAGTGACTATGATGAGGAGACGTTGGCTCTTATTACACATGAAGAACATGGTGGAGATGATTCTGATAATGAGACGCAATACATGGCTCCTGAAGACGCTGACAGGTATCAATGTTTAGTTGCTCAACGTGTTTTGAGTGTGCAGATCACACAAGCTGAGCAAAATCAGAGGCACAATTTGTTCCATACCAAGGGAGTTGTGAAGGAACGTTCTGTGCGCGTCATCATAGACGGAGGGAGCTGCAACAACTTGGCTAGCATGGAGATGGTGGAGAAGCTTTCTCTCACCACAAGACCACATCCACATCCTTACTACATCCAATGGTTCAACAACAGCGGCAAGGTTAAGGTAACACGTTCTGTTCGTGTGCATTTTAGTATATCTACATATGCTGATTATGTTGATTGTGATGTGGTACCTATGCAAGCATGTTCCTTATTACTTGGTAGACCATGGCAATTTGATAAAAATTCTGTACACCATGGTAGAAACAATCACTATACTCTTGTTCATAAGGATAAAAATATTACTTTGCTTCCTATGACTCCTGATTCCATTTTGAAAGATGATATTAATAGAGCTAATAAAGCAAAACAGGAGACGAATAAGAGTGAAAATCAGATTGTGGCAAAAGAATTTGAGCAACAAATGAAGCCTAATAATAAACTATCTAGTGTTGCTTCTGAAATTAAATTGAAAAGTGCATGTTTATTTGCCACCAAATCTGATATTGATGAGCTAGATTTCAGCAAATCTGTTTGCTATGCTTTTGTGTGCAAAGAGGCATTATTTTCATTCGAGGACGTGCCTTCCTCTTTGCCTCCTGCTGTCACTAACATTTTGCAGGAGTTCGCTGACGTCTTTCCACAAGACGTGCCACCGGGATTACCGCCTATTCGAGGGATTGAGCATCAGATTGACTTAATTCCCGGTGCTTCACTGCCAAACCGTGCACCATACCGTACCAATCCAGAGGAGACAAAGGAGATTATGCGTCAAGTACAAGAGCTTCTCGACAAAGGTTATATACGCGAATCCCTTAGTCCTTGTGCTGTTCCTATTATTCTAGTGCCGAAAAAGGATGGTACATCATGTATGTGTGTTGATTGTAGAGGCATTAATAATATTACTATTCGTTATCGTCATCCTATTCCTAGGCTAGATGATATGCTTGATGAATTGAGTGGCTCTACAATATTCTCCAAAGTTGATTTGCGTAGTGGATACCATCAAATTCGTATGAAATTGGGAGATGAATGGAAAACAGCATTTAAAACTAAGTTTGGATTATATGAGTGGTTAGTCATGCCTTTTGGGTTAACTAATGCGCCTAGTACTTTCATGAGACTAATGAACGAAGTTTTACGTGCTTTCATTGGACGATTTGTGGTAGTCTATTTTGATGATATACTGATTTATAGCAGATCTTTGGAAGAACATTTGGAACATTTACGTGCTGTTTTTATTGCTCTACGTGATGCACGTTTGTTTGGTAACCTTGGGAAGTGCACCTTTTGCACCGACCGAGTATCTTTTGTTGGCTATGTTGTTACTCCACAGGGAATTGAAGTTGACAAAGCCAAGATTGAAGCTATTGAGAGTTGGCCGCAGCCCAAAACGGTCACACAAGTGAGGAGTTTTCTTGGCCTCGCTGGATTCTATAGGCGTTTTGTGAGAGATTTCAGCACCATTGCTGCACCTCTCAACGAGCTTACAAAGAAGGATGTGCCTTTTGTTTGGGGTACCGCACAGGAAGAAGCCTTCACGGTATTGAAAGATAAGTTGACACATGCTCCTTTACTCCAACTTCCTGATTTTAATAAGACTTTTGTGCTTGAATGTGATGCTAGTGGAATTGGATTAGGAGGTGTGTTATTACAAGATGGCAAACCTGTTGCATACTTTTCTGAAAAATTGAGTGGGCCTAGTCTGAATTATTCTACTTATGATAAAGAATTATATGCTCTTGTTCGGACTTTAGAAACATGGCAACATTATTTATGGCCCAAAGAATTTGTTATACATTCTGATCATGAATCTTTGAAACATATTAAAAGTCAAGCTAAACTGAATCGTAGACATGCTAAATGGGTTGAATTCATTGAGACTTTCCCTTATGTCATTAAACACAAGAAGGGAAAAGAAAATGTTATTGCTGATGCATTGTCTCGTCGCTATACTATGCTTTCACAACTTGACTTCAAAATATTTGGTTTGGAGACCATCAAAGATCAATATGTGCATGATGCTGATTTTAAAGATGTAATGCAGAATTGTAAAGAAGGAAGAATGTGGAACAAGTTTGTCATTAACGATGGATTTGTGTTTCGTTCTAACAAGCTATGCATTCCAGCTAGCTCCGTTCGTCTTTTGTTGTTGCAGGAAGCGCATGGAGGAGGATTAATGGGACATTTTGGCGTGAAGAAGACGGAGGACGTACTTGCTACACATTTCTTTTGGCCACAGATGAGACGGGATGTTGAGCGTTTTATTGCTCGATGCACTACATGTCAAAAAGCTAAGTCACGACTCAATCCTCATGGTTTATATATGCCTTTGCCTGTACCTAGTGTTCCTTGGGAGGATATATCTATGGACTTTGTTTTAGGTTTACCTCGAACAAAGAAGGGGAGGGATAGCATATTTGTTGTCGTGGATAGATTCTCGAAAATGGCACACTTTATACCATGTCATAAAGTGATGATGCTGTTAATGTTGCTGATTTGTTCTTTCGTGAAATTATTCGGTTGCATGGTGTGCCAAATACTATTGTTTCAGATCGTGATACTAAATTTCTTAGCCACTTTTGGAGATGTTTATGGGCTAAGTTGGGGATTAAACTGCTTTTTAGTACTACTTGTCACCCCCAAGCTGATGGACAAACTGAAGTAGTCAATAGAACGTTGTCTACTATGCTTAGGGCTGTTTTGAAGAATAATAAGAAAATGTGGGAGGAATGCTTGCCTCATATTGAATTTGCTTATAATCGTTCATTGCATTCTACTACTAAGATGTGCCCTTTTGAAGTTGTGTATGGTTTCCTACCTCGTGCACCTATTGATTTGTTGCCTCTTCCATCTTCGGAGAAGGTTAATTTTGATGCTAAACAACGTGCTGAATTGATTTTAAAAATGCATGAGTTAACTAAGGAAAACATTGAGCGTATGAATGCTAAATATAAACTTGCTGGAGATAAGGGTAGAAAACATGTTGTGTTTGCACCTGGAGATCTTGTTTGGTTACATTTGCGTAAGGATAGATTTCCTGATTTGCGCAAATCAAAGCTAATGCCACGTGCTCATGGTCCCTTTAAGGTGTTAGAGAAAATAAATGATAATGCATATAAACTTGAGCTGCCTGCAGATTTTGGGGTTAGTCCCACTTTTAACATTGCAGATTTGAAGCCTTATTTGGGTGAGGAAGATGAACTTCCGTCGAGGACGACTTCATTTCAAGAAGGGGAGGATGATGAGGACATCAATACAATTGTTACACCCACAGCCCCTGCTGCTATACATATTGGACCAATTACTAGAGCCCGTGCACGCCAACTAAATTACCAGGTACTTTCGTTTCTTGGTAATGATTCTAATGTTCATGAGAATATGATGCTGCCTAAATTGGATACATTTGTTTTGCTTACAAATGAAGGGCCTAGCTTGGAGAAGGATGAACATTGGAGCAAGAACCAGCATGGAGATGATGGCATGCGCAAGGGGAACAAGAACGGAGTTACAAGTGATGATTTCAGAACTTTGAAGCCACCATAATGGGTGCATGAAGCCTTGGACGAAATATACAAGATGCCACTTCATAAATTTCGTCCTGAGGCTATTTTAGGTGCTGCGTCACCTTATTATTGGGCCAGGCCCATGTAATTTCGAAATACATAAGTATAGGCTATTTTTAGAGTCCGTATGTGTGGGGAAACAAGAGATAGGGTTGATTTCGGACCCCTCCACCAAGGGCCACGAAATTCCCCCCTCTTCCTCCATATATACAGCCCTTAGGGCATCGTTTAGACTTTGGGTTTTGTTTAGATTAAAAGTTCGCCATAGCTGCAACTTCGCGTACTTCGTTTGTGTTCAACGACCAGACAAAGGCGTCACAGAACCCCACCTTGATCAATAAAGCTTTTCATCTTATATTCGCAATATCCAGATTGCAATCTCAGTTTCTTGCTTGTTCTTCGTTTGCTCGCAGGAAACAGACCCTCGTGGTCAGGTTGATCGTGCTCCGGCGTGGTCAATAACCTCTCGGAGTTGGTTTAGCGATTGCTAAGGCGCGACGTCCTCGCACGTTCGTAGTCGGATCGTCAAAGTCGACTTCCAACAAAGCGATATCCATCATCTCATCGAAAGACGGGACACCTTTGCCTCTATCAAGTGGTATCAGTTTTCAGGTTGCTCGGTGAGAATCTCCAGTTTTCCTAGATTAGATTTATTTTCTTACCTATTGTCCAACGACCAGACCAAGACCGCTTACGGATCCCCACCTTTATCAATACCTCAATACAATTGTTACACCCACAGCCCCTGCTGCTATACATACTGGACCAATTACTAGAGCCCGTGCACGCCAACTAAATTACCAGGTACTTTCGTTTCTTGGTAATGATTCTAATGTTCATGAGAATATGATGCTGCCTAAATTGGATACATTTGTTTTGCTTACAAATGAAGGGCCTAGCTTGGAGAAGGATGAACATTGGAGCAAGAACAAGCATGGAGATGATGGCATGCGCAAGGGGAACAAGAACGGAGTTACAAGTGATGATTTCAGGACTTTGAAGCCACCATAATGGGTGCATGAAGCCTTGGACGAAATATACAAGATGCCACTTCATAAATTTCGTCCCGAGGCTATTTTAGGTGCTGCGTCACCTTATTATTGGGCCAGGCCCATGTAATTTCGAAATACATAAGTATAGGCTATTTTTAGAGTCCGTATGTGTGGGGAAACAAGAGATAGGGTTGATTTCGGACCCCTCCACCAAGGGCCACGAAATTCCCCCCCTCTTCCGCCATATATACAACCCTTAGGGCATCGTTTAGACTTTGGGTTTTGTTTAGATTAAAAGTTCGCCATAGCTGCAACTTCGCGTACTTCGTTTGTGTTCAACGACCAGACAAAGGCGTCACAGAACCCCACCTTGATCAATAAAGCTTTCATCTTATATTCGCAATATCCAGATTGCAATCTTAGTTTCTTGCTTGTTCTTCGTTTGCTCGCAGGAAACAGACCCTCGTGGTCAGGTTGATCGTGCTCCGGCGTGGTCAATAACCTCTCGGAGTTGGTTTAGCGATTGCTAAGGCGCGACGTCCTCGCACGTTCGTAGTCGGATCGTCAAAGTCGACTTCCACCAAAGCGAAATCCACCATCTCATCGAAAGACGGGACACCTTTGCCTCTATCACAAGTCCACATTACTCCCATATGCAACAATCCCCTTACGGATGTAAGCTTCTTTCACTCTAGCCATCCACCATAAGCAAATCATGAACTTATTGCAACACCCTACAATAGGAATCCCTCACGCTTGCACAACACGGAGGGCACCATAGGACAACACCAAAATAAAACATACAACTCAAACCAATCACGATCATCACTCAACCCATAGGACAAAATGGATCTACTCAAATATCATAGCATAGCCACATAGCATTGGATAATAATATATAGTGTTGAGCACAAGGTTTAAGTAGAGATTACAAGAGAGAGAAGATGTGTTACACCGATGCATAGAGAGGGAGAAAGTTGGTGTTGATGGTAGAGAGGTTGTTGATGTAGACCGCCATCACGATCCTTGCCCTCGCAGCACTCCGACGCCACTAGGAGAGAGGGGGAGAGAGTCCCCTCCTCATTCTTCTTTCTTAACCTCCCTCCTAGATGGGAGGAGCGTTTTCTCTCTGGTCCATGGCCTCCATGGCGGTGGAGGGGCGGGAGCCCCTCCGAGATTGGATCCATCACTCGTTTTCTCTTCTATTGCTGCAATAATTTGCCTCCTTATGTTTTGGAGTTTGTTGACATAAACAATATGGGACTTATGTGTTTGCTAGTGCACACAGAGTAATAGGTCCTTGGAATCAAGAGGAGTTTGATCCAAACGATGAAGATAATCCCCTGCGTGACAGAAGAGATTATCACCGAAGATTATGATAACAAGAGTGAAGGCTCAAAAATTGCTGGCGTGAAGCAATTGGTTCGGTGCTCGTTCGAAGGAAGTGACTGCGATCGAGAATATTGAAGATGAAGTGAAGACGTAGTATTTATTTCATTGTTCCTTTTCTCTTTATTGAGTCACAGGACCATTGTACTATTAAGAGGAGTGTAGCGTTTGGAACTTTGATTCTCTTATGCTAAACCCGAATCCTATGAAAGTTGCGAGAGAGATCTCTTTGTGTTCCGAGCAAATAGTTGCCAGCAAGAGACTATGTTCTTCTTCGCTATGAGAGATTTGTCTCAGATCCAGGAGTCAACATTACTTGGTCCGCAAGTAATGTTACCATTGCCCTTAAAATCCGACCATTGTAAACATGTCGGTTGGCCATTGGCTGGACCACGTGTACAAAATGGTAATTTCCCGCCAGGGAAGGTTGCGGCTATAAATAGCCACCACGCGCGGGCATTGTCCGGTGGCTGCTCCATTTGATTGTGAGAAAGATTTTTGAGTAACCCCCTGTCCAGAGTGATTTTAGTTTAAAATCCACCGAGAGAAAACCTTAGAGCCAAAAAATTAGATAGTGATTCAGCATCACTCGAATGTAAGTCCAGTACACTCCGCCTATTACTCTTGAGAGATGCCAACTCTCTAGACAGTTAGGTGTCAATTTCTTCAGAGACCAAGAGTAATTGTGGTTCTCGAAGAAGAAGTCTGTAAAGGTTTGGAGATCACCTCATGTATCTACCACGAGTGATCGACATTGGTTGATGAACCAATTGTCAAGGAGAACAGGGCTAAGAGAGTTTATCTTCCGTGTTAAGTCACAACGCCTCTAACCTGGCCTAGTCCTTATGCAGAAGGAAGAACTGGTCTACCAATTTTTTTTGTTGCCATCGAGCATCACTGGTTACCTCTGCTTCTCCTCTTTACATTCAAAATGTATCTATCATGTGATTTGTCTCAATGAATGCATTTAGTTTCCATTCATTAGTTTGTATTTGCTCGCTATACTCTGTTTACATTTGCTTCGCTGCTGGGTTCCGAGAGTTTTGATATTTCCAAAAGAAATTTTGAAACTCCCATTCACCCCCCTCTGGTAGACATACTTTGTTCCTACAATTGGTATCAGAACAAGGTACTCCTTTACTCTACTCATTTTGGTCTAACCACCTTGGAGTTTAAGTATGTCTTAAGTGAGCTGGAAGTCGCATCTCAAGATTCCCATCTTCGATGGGACAGACTATCCCTTCTAGAAGGAGAAGATGGAGACCCTCCTCCGACCTATTGATGATGATATGTGGAACATGGTGCTGAATGGATAAATGGTGGAAGTGCCTCAAGTCCCCACTGACCACCAGAAGAAACTCATTCAGATGGACGCTCAAGCTAAGGATGATATTGTTGGCCATCTCTCTCGTGCTCAATTTCTTTGCTATTGTTAGTGTGGAACTGCTAATGATTTGTGGGATGTTCTCAAAAAGATAAATGAGGGTGTTTCAACTTAGAAAGAAGCTTGCATTGATACTCTTCGAGCGAAGTTTAATCGGTTCAAGCGAATCGGAAATGAAAGCTGCTAGTAAACCTTTGACTGTCTAAGTGACATTGCAAACAAACTGCAAGGTATCAGCGCCAAAGACATCACTGATCATGAAGTTGTGAAGAAACTGCTTTGATCTCTTGACAACTCATTCGATACTCTAGTTCTCATGATTAGGGAACGAGCGGACTTCAAAGTTCTCGACTCTGCTGATATCATGGAAAGGCTAAACACCCACGAGGAACAAGAAGAGGAAAAGAGAGATCTCTATGGCTTAGGTCACCGCAAAAGTCATGCTCTCAAGGTTGTGGCTGATTCTTCCTCAGAAGGAAATGCCGACGAAGATTTAGATGAGTAGAAAGGATCAGCAAAGATCTCACATTAATCACAAAAAGATTCTAGCGCCTTTACAGGAAGAACCAGTTCCATAAGAAAGGATCCAACAACTCTGGCGATTCCAAATCTTCATCAAAACCTACTGGAGATTACACTTGCTTCAAGTGCAAAAATTTCATTTCGAGCTGTCATCTCTAGGAAGCTGAAATCTGTGCCAGTGGAAGATATGATTCAGGAAACTACCATGGCAAAGGCAAGAGCAAGAACTACAACTCCAATGATGAGAAGAAACCAAAGTAGTTCTTCAAGAAGAAGGACAACTCCGCCTCCAAGTCTTCGTCAAGATATTCCTCAAGGAATCCTTCCAAGTCCTCCTCCAACCTCAAGAATACCTCTCGCAAGGCCAAGGAGTACAACAACAAGGAGGTGGACTCCGATGAAGAAGAGTCACCTGACTTCAAAGAAGCTGATGAATCCGATGAGGATTCTAACTCTGGCATGGCTGGTACAGCATGTGCCTCCTCCCATGCAACAAACTTCTTCTGGAATCATTCAAACGACGATGAATCTCCTGCCTACTGCTTTATGGCCAAAGCTTCAAAAGAAAAGCTATCCTCCAAATACCACAAGGTTCACTCCAGTGATCAATATTCTTTGGATGAGGATGACCATGCTAAACTGATCAAAGTTGCAAATATACAACAAAACTCTCTTGAGAAAATTGACAAAACACTCAGGAATCTGAAGGGTTGTTGGTTGAGGAGATGGAGAAAAATCAATCATTGATGGAAGAACATTCCGCTCTCTTGTCACGAATGGAAGAACTATCAAATTGTCAGTATTTTCTCCCAGGCGACCATGAGAAATTGACTTGTAATTACTTGAAAAGGAAACATAACTTGAGTCGCTGAGAGAGGCTCATGATGACTTGATCAGAGAAAATTCTCTTCTCACCCAACAACTCAAAAAGAAACCTAAAGTGTTTGTACCACCTTGCTTAAAATGCCTTGAACGCAACAATGCTGAATCAAATGTTGAATCTTCTGTGAATGCTAACCCCTCTGCTGAGAAAAATGGTTCTATGTCTAATGAAAATGCTAGGTTGAAGGATCTTATTCAGACAGGAATGTTCAAATCTTGCAAAGGGCATCAAATCCTTTGTGATGTTCTAAAGAAATCTATCTTCACAAGATTCCTAGGAAAGAAGGTATCGATTTTGAAAGGAAACTGAATGAAAATGGCTCCTACAGGGAACCTGATCAATATCCTCGCACTGTGTGGGTGCCTGCCAAGAGCAAAATGCTCGATCCACCTTTGCTTTTGGGATATGACTCTCCTATTGTTGAATACTCTTATGATGATTCACTGGATAACTATAAGCTGTTCAAAAACCAACGTGGTGAGGCTGTTGCTCGCTATGTTGGACCAAATAGTAGGAATGCCCCCCCAAAGAAAGCTATCTAGGTGCTCAGGAAAACTATCGAGGCATTGCCTATTACTACTTTACTAGCCATGCAGACAGAAAATGCTCATTCTTCCTTAAAGAAGTTCGAAAAAATGAGTACATGCATAGATTATTCAACCACTATACTCATACGTCTGGAAAGAATTTCAATGCCTATTCTTTTGATTATGCTCACACTTCTTCGAATAACAATTATGTTTATCGAAAGAAATCATATCCTGCTCGCTCTTTTGTTTCAAAGCCACCTGCAAAGATGTGGGTGGTTAAGAAAGCCTAATTCCTCTGTAGAACCATGTCTCCTGGTGTACTGAATGGATAATGGATAGTGGATGCACTAGTCATATGACCGGAGACAAGTCGTTGTTTGTCGACCCCAACTTAACCGCTTCTTCTCTGAAGTATATTACTTTTGGCGACAACAACAAAGGAAAAGTAATTGGATTAGGTATAATTTCTATATCCAAATACAAGAACATTGATGATGTTTTACTTGTTAAGTCTCTTGGATTCAATCTCATGTTATTTGGAAAGCTTTGTGATCTAGGCATGCTAGTTCTATTCTCTATATCCAAATGCATTGTCTTTATGGCCTCTGACAATTCCTTCATTTTTGAGGGAAATAGAAAAGGTGATTTATATATTGTGAATTTCTCTAAGGGTCCCCCAGTCCAAACTTGTTTGCTTGCAAATGCATCCGAAGGATTGCTGTGGCACCGAAGACTTGGTCATGCAGGTATGAGATATTTGCAGACTCTCACGAAGAAAAATCATCTTCATGGCATTCCTGATGTAAAACTCGACAAGAATCGTCTCTGTGCTGCGTGTGAGGCTGGTAAATTCACCAAGAAGCATCATTCATCAAAAACTATTATGAGCACAACAAGACCTCTGGAAATTCTTCATATGGATTTATTCGGACCTCAAAACTATGCAAGTTTCGGAGGCAGTCATTATGGTCTGGTTAGTGTTGATGATTTCTCTTGTTACACTTGGGTATTCTTTCTCAAAGAGAAAACCTGCACCCAAGACATCTTCAAAGATTCGCCAAGAAGGCCGATGTGCGAATTAAGCATATCAGAAGCGACAATGGTACCGAGTTCAAAAATACACATATCCAAGATTTTCTCGACGAGAATGGTATAACTCATGAGTTCCCTGCCGCATACACTCCGCAACAGAATGGAGTTGTTGAGCAAAAGAATAGAACTCTCATCGAAATGGTGAGAACAATGCTCAGTGAGTATAAAACTCCTATTCGCTTTTGGGATGATGCTATTAACACTGCTTGTCATGTTGTGAATCATGTTTATCTTGACAAGTTCCTCAAGAAAACTTCATATGAGCTCATCACTAGCAAGAAACCAAATGTTTCTTATTTATGTGTTTTGGTGCGCCTTGCTACATTCGTGACATGAATCATAATTCCAAGTTTGCTCCTAAGGCACATGAAGGCTTTCTTCTTGGTTATGGCTCGAACTCGCATACTTATCGTGTCTATAACTCTCACCATGGGAAAGTTATGCAAACGGTAAATATGCGGTTTGATGAATCTAACAGCTCCCAAAAGGAGCACCTGCCTAATGTGATAGATGAACCGCCAATTTCGGATGATATTCGGCAAATGGCCATTGGGAGCGTTAGGCTAGTTGAAGGTAATGTACCTGAATCTTTCGATGATGATGCCACGATGACTCGAAGCAGAACATGCCAAGCCATGTCCAAAGAAAATGCCACTCCGAAGACAAATGGCAAGTAGAATGTATATGCCAATTAGAATGGCAAAACCGATGAAAATGGCGACCCGTATGCTCATCCTGATGCTGATGCTGAGGAAAATGAAAATGATCATCAAGCTGAAAATCCTCACCCACGAGTGGCCAATCAAGTTGATCCGGCATTAATTCTCGAAGATCACAAGAATCCAGGTTATCGACCCACAACTTGTTCACACACTCATTTAGCTAACTAATGTGGTTTGTATCATTGACAGAACCTACCAAGTATGAGGACGCCATGAATGATCCTGATTAAATGAATGGCATGCAAGAAGAGTTGGTGCAATTCTAATTGAATGATGTATGGGAATTGGTTGACAAACCAAATCCTAAGAAGCACAATATCATCAGCACTAAATGGATATTCCGGAATAAGCAAGATGAAAATGGCATTGTTGTGAGAAGCAAAGCAAGTCTTGTCGCTCAGGGTATACGCAGGTAGAAGGTATTGATTTCGGTGAAAGATATGCTCCTCTTGCTCGCCTTGAGGTAATTCGTATTCTTATCGCTTATGCAAACTACAATGATATCCTGATTTATCAAATGGATGTGAAATGTGCTTTCCTTAATGATGAGATTGATGAGGAAGTATATGTTAGGAAGCCACCTTGTCGGTGTTCTGGGAACTGGGGTACCCAGACTTGCCTGCCTGTTGCCCACGGTGTGGCTCCATCGATGGCCTGGTACGACCCATCTTCAGCAACGACACGATAAGACCCTAACGAGGGTCCAAGCCTCGCGAGTCGGACGACATCAAGACCTCCCGAAGGAGCGGCCTCCCCAAGTGGCCTCATGAGGAGCGGAGATTTCTATGCAAGCACTCACCTCATGAGGCTGAAGTGACGCCAGCCATGACGACCAAGGCGAGACGCGCACTAGCGGGCGCAGAGCGGCAGGTTTCCTCTTTTGTGCTAAGGAGGCAAGCGTAGGTGTGGAGTCCCAAGGCATCAGCCAAAGGTTGCCGTTTGCGTGCAACAAGACCAGGACCGCCAGAACGACAGGATGGATGTCATCGTCGAGCCCACCATGATGTCACGATCAAAAGCTTTGCAGGCGAAGACCACCTTTCATTAGGACCGGATGTACTACTTGTCCTCTTTCAAAATTGGCCATTGTGGGATCCCTTCACGCCTAAGTTTTCAGGGAAGAGGACCGAGGCCACTATAAATATAGCCTAGCCACCACCATAGAAGGGATCGGACCCCCGGAGACCGAATCCCTAGAGCTCATCGCAAGAACAAGCCTCATGAGGTTGTTCTCCCCCTTGTACTAGTTCATCGTCAGCCCCCGCGAGGCTAGTCCACCACAAAGCAGCAGTAGTGTTTTACACCACAAGGTGGCCCAAACCTTGGTAAACTATCGTGTCCATTTCCTTCCCATTCATCGAGTTAGGTCGTGAGAGCAGCGAGTCAATCGGCTTGAGAGGTTGGGTTCTTCGCACACGCCCCTGAGTTCAAACCTTTCTTGGGTCTCCGGACCCCGAAATCTGATATTTGGCATGCCAGGTAGTGGGTGTGTCGAAGATCTGCCTGTTCATCAACCGCGCTTCACCCTCGCCGCTCGGTCTCCATGGCGGGCGCTGCACCCTCCGCTAGTTCACCAGGCACGTTCGGTGGTGTCACGGGCCTCCAGGCTTTCTCCCCCGCCTTGCGACAGGCGCAGTGGGCTCCAAAGTTCAGGCCGAAGCTGCCGCCACGCTACGACGGCGCGACTACTGTCGGCGTCCTAGATTCGGGGGTATCTAGTCCTACCTGCCCGCGGCCCGCCAAGTGGCCTCAACGACGGCCTAGTACGGCCCAGCTTCAACACCAACACCATAAGACCCTCGCGAGGGGCCAAGCCTCGTGAGGCAGATGACGCCAAGACCCCCGAAGGAAGTGGCCTACTCAGGAGGGCTCCTGAGGGGCGGAGAGTTCTATGCAGCTACCTCATGAGGCTCAGCTGACGTGAGCCATGACGACCAAGGCCAGGCAGGCGCCGGGCGGGTGCAGAGCATAGGTTTCCTTTTTCATGCAAGGGAAGCAAGCCACAGGCGCGGAGTCCGGAGGAATCAGCCAAAGGTTTCCATTCTGGTGCAACAAGACTAAGACCGCTAGGACGGCGGGATGGAGGTCATCACTGAGCCCACCGCAGCGTTATGACCAAAGGCTTTTCGCAGGCGAAGACCACTTTTGTCAGGATAGATGTACTACTTGTCCCCTTTCAAATCCCACCATTGTGGAATCCCTTCCCGCTCATATTTGGGAAGAGGACCAAGGCCACTATATATAGGACTTAGCCACCACCATAGAGGAGGACCGAAACTAGAACAAGTAGAGCACCACACCAGCCCAAGAATACCTCATGTCCTGAGGATTGTTCATCCTTGTACTAGTTCATCCATAGCCCCTCGAGGCAATCCACCACACCACACTGGATTAGGGTATTACACCACAACGGTGGCCCGAACCAGTATAAATCTCTGTGTCTTTGTGTCTCTTTGAGCTCGACACGCTAGGCTAGGGAGGATCGCGAGTAGGTAGGCTGGGCAGGTTGAGATCTCCGCACGCACCCCAAAGTTCGAACCTCTCAAGGGTTGCCGGATCCCGAAATCTGACATTTGGCGCGCCAGGTAGGGGTGCATCGGCTCTTCTCTTCCGTCGATCAATCCTCCACCTCTCCACCGATGCCATGGCCGACACCCCGGGAGCCCATGTCGAGCACTGGGTCGTCCAGACCTCATCGGCAGCACCCACCGGCGAAGAAGACCTTCACTCCGCCCTGCTCGCGGCTTGTGTTCCGCCAGGGATGAACTGCCGCGGGGGGCGCGCGGCGCAGCCTTCTCCACTAGCGCCGCACGGTCTCCGAACTACGATGCGGCAACCACACCGCACTTGTGTAGGGAGCAAGCAAACATGCGGGCAGCGGTCATCATGGCCCAAGAGCTCCTGCGGTGTAGGCTGCTTGAGAGCGGTCTCGACGCCTTGCTGGAAAGGGTCACTGAGCTGCTGGATGCGGCATGCAGGGGGCAGCATTGTTCTGCACCCTCCCCACGTCGCAGGCGGTGGTGGGGGCGCGCGCTCATCCCTGACACAACCGCGCGCCCTCTCCCAGGGGCCACGAAGAGCCTCTCAACGCCGACCAGCCTCGTGGAGCAACCCGCGTCGTCCCGAAGATGCCCCCTCGGCACGGGGCTGCTTCAGGCGACACTACCAGGGGCTGCACTGGAGTACCGGACCCTGGCCAGCAGGACTAGAGGATGGCAGAAGAAGGCGGGAGCGTTAGGCGACTAGGCGGCGCCTCTGGCACGAACAGCCCGGAAACCTACGTCCCCGTCGTGATGGATCCAAGGCACGCGCTGGGAGAGGGCCCCAGCCAATCCCCCACATCAGGATGGGCGCTGGACATACACGAGGCTGAGCTCTCCTTCGAACCACAACCAAGCCCTGCCAACATCCCCAACAACGGCAGCCTCTGGGTATAGTTAACAACGCAGGGGCACGCTTACACTGACCATGGATCACAGGTGAACCAAGACGCGGCGACCACCAGGGCTCTCAGGACGGCGGATCCCCCTCAGGAGCGTGAAGGACGTTGGGAGCAACACGGGGAAGCCCAGCGGCGGGTCCTTCCTCGCGCTACGTGGAGCAGGATCCTGCTTGGAGGTAGGTTCCCTACCGGGGAAGGCGCCGGCGAGCCCTTCTCCTCGGTGGGGTGCCTACGGTCGCCGAGGACGCCGCCAGTGTCGCCTTGGCCCCTTGGTCTTATCCTAGTTTCCGGTCTCCCCAACGGTGGTCAGGGGTGGTGCATGGCGGGGTCCTCGTCGGGCGACATGAAGCAAGGCCCCGGCCTGTGAAGGTCTCCGCTCGTGACACTCTCACGTAATAATGAGTGGACCTGTACATGCCCCAGAGTCTCCTGAGTGCGGACCTAGGGCCTCACGGGGGCTCCCACCCACGTCATAGTGGAAGCACCATGCTCTGCGCTGGCCGTCGACACTGTCCCCAATGACTATGCCCAACCAGTGGAAGCACTTAGCTCCGCGCTTGTGAGAAGACCGAAGATTGAATACTGAAGACTAGCTAGGAGCCGGACGCGTTCGTCTGCTTTTTGCCTCCTTTTTGTATTTGCTTGCCGACTTTTCACAGCAGTTTGTCTTTCGTGCGTTTATAAAAATGGGGGGAGTTTTCTCATTTCGTATGCTTTCTTGCTTTTAGCTCTTGCGTTCTCTTTGGAAACTCGTGACCGCTACCCTGCCCTCGTGAGCCTCGCGAGCGGCGGCTGGGTACGGTGATGAGGACATGACTACCTTGGATATGACCAAAAATATTGCATATATGCATATTTGTCAGGTGATTTCTAGTGCAAACTATTCAATAATCTATTTATGTTATCCAGAACAAAAATACTTCACACACTTTTGTGTTTTGTCTAATTGCAGGTGTATGGGACATTTGTACAATCCACATATGAAGATAAGGAAGAAAGAGATGTTTATTTGCTGTCCAAAAAGTTCTCTCACGTCACTTTTGGCCCAAGAGAAGATAGAGTCCAAGTCTCTCACGTTCTGGATTCAGATTCGGACTGCACAGACATACCTGACTCAAAACGCACACAAGTTTTTCATACGGACTCCGAATTGGGTGATTCTTTTTTTGTTGGAAACTAGATTTCGTGCACTTTCCAACCCAATTGGAATCACCTTCAAATTCGTCCGGAGCGTTGAGTTGTGGACGAAACAATCTGATGCTGCAGCAGAATCCGAGTCAAACTACAAGTCCAAAGGTGTTACATCACTTCCACTTGGGCCCATTGGCTTTGTACGACCTAGATTTAGTTTTAGGCTGCCTTGGGACGTCTTCCCACCTCCTTGGCCGCCACCCCTTGCTCCTATATAAGTAGATCCATCTAGTAGCTTTTCCTTGGGATTTGTCTAGTTAAAAGTTAGCCATTGCAACTTCGTGTACTTCGTTTGTGTCCAACGACCAGACCAAGACCGCTTACGGATCCCCACCTTTATCAATACTTCATATATACTCGCAATATTCAGATTGCTTTTATCATATTTTGCTTGTTCTTCAATTGCTTGCAGGAATAGACCTTCGTGGTCAGGTTGATTGTGCTCCAGCGTGATCAATAACCTCTCGGAGTTGGTTTAGCGATTGCTAAGGCGCAACGTCGTGCACGTTTGTAGTCGGATCGTCAAAGTCGTCTCCACCAAATCGATAGTTATCATCTCATCGAAAGATCGGGACACCCCGCCTCTATCAAGTGGTGAGGAAAGTTGGAGACAAAGTTGTTGATATATCCTGCTTGGCTGTTGTTTCACCTCATTATCTTTACTGCCGTTGTGATCTTCACTTATATCTTGCTGTCTAGAGCTACTTAGTGTCCTTCATTGATGCTAGTTGTGCTACGACGTGACCTCATTAGTGTTCTAGGCTCGCGTCTCTAGTTCGGTCTAGCCTAGGACCAGCACAGTACCGTCGTTGAGCGTTTATTCAACATTGCATCTTTGAATTGATTATTGCTAATCTTTTGCTACCATATATAGCCAACCCAGCTCCACATATTTCTACACCGTGTATACGTACGCTCCCCTGGCAATCGCTTTACTCAATATTCGGAGTTACTTGACACCGCTGGTTGCCGATCACCGCCTGCTGCATGGTAAGAACTTGTAAGACATTGATATTTGCTTTACTGTGAGCGTTTTACCACCACATCCTAGTAGTTATAGGAACATTATTTTTGGGTTTTGTTTCTTGTTCTACTAATCATGACAGGATCCAGAGTCAATTCATGGGCTTTGTCGATCGCGGGAGACGTGCCACCACCTTTGCAAATACCACAACTGTCACGAGAGGTGCACAAACATCCAAATGCACATGATCAGGTTAATCTATCTATACCACCATTTAATGGCCGTTTTAAACCTGCTTTATATATTGAATGGGAGTTCGACATAAAAAATATATTTGCTTCCCATAATTTCAATGAACATAAAAAGGTTAAGGTTGCGGTTGGTTCTTTCACTGGTTATGCTTTGGTTTGGTGGAGTGAATATTGTCGGTTACACCCTGATTATATACCTACTACTTGGGATGATTTGAAACTTGCCATGCGACATACTTTCGTCCCTGCTTATTATACTCGTGACATGATTAAGAAGTTGCAACACTTAAAACAAGGTAGTGAAACTGTAACAAAATATTATGATGATTTACAAACTACCTTGTTGCATTCCTCTTTAGAAGAAAGTGAAGATGATTTTATGGATAGATTTTGGAGAGGATTAAACCGTGATATTCAAGAGATACTAATTCATGAAGAGTGTTATCCTATGGACCATTTGTTTCATCTTGCTTGCAAAGCTGAACAGGAAATAAAACGACGTGTTGGCCACGAGAACAAGCGCACGGTGCACATTCCAAGAGTTGATATGATTGTTCCTTCAACTACTAGGCATACTATGACAACCACATCCGTTGTTGTCAGGACTACATCACCTCCACCATGTGACACATCGCCCCCGAGAGTGGCTACATCATCTGAGTTGATCATAAGAGGTAATGACAAAGGTACTGATCTTCCATCTCTACATGAGAATGATGAATGCCTTGTCAATTTGAATGCACCATCTGATGAGCTACCCACTACTTTGATCACACCACCTATTTTAGAGGACTACGTTGATAATTTGACTTTGCCATGTGATCAAACAACTGAAATACCAACAATGTTGAGTGTACCCATTGAATTAACTATTGATGCAAAAGAACCAATGTTTAATCATTTTGATATGACCTCTGATCTTGGTGATGATTCTGTGTTGAATGACTTATTGCATATTTGCTTATTTAAGCATGTTGTAGCATGTAAATTTGATGCAAGTAAGGTTTATTCACCAATGTTGGGATGGTTTAATGATGAACATTGTCAATCTTTTGAAATGAATAAGAGCTTCACTTATATGTGCAAACTGAGTTGCAATATTTTCATGCCTTCTACTTCTTGTGCTAATTTTTTGGCTTTAGATTTTATGAACTATGCAAGTTACTCATCTATTCATGTGTCATATATGCAAAAATCAAGGGAAGTAAAAATGGATGACATATACATATACAACATGTACACCTTGTCTCTTTTGTTAGCCACATTTCAGATTAAGCAACGCCGAGGACGGCTTTATTTTCAAGAAGGGGAGGATGATGAGGACATGACTACTTTGGATATGACCAAAAATATTGCATATATGCATATTTGTCAGGTGATTTCTAGTGCAAACTATTCAATAATCTATTTATGTTATCCAGAACAAAAATACTTCACACACTTTTGTGTTTTGTCTAATTGCAGGTGTATGGGACATTTGTACAATCCACATATGAAGATAAGGAAGAAAGAGATGTTTATTTGCTGTCCAAAAAGTTCTCTCACGTCACTTTTGGCCCAAGAGAAGATAGAGTCCAAGTCTCTCACGTTCTGGATTCAGATTCGGACTGCACAGACATACCTGACTCAAAACGCACACAAGTTTTTCATACGGACTCCGAATTGGGTGATTGTTTTTTTATTGGAAACTAGATTTCGTGCACTTTCCAACCCAATTGGAATCACCTTCAAATTCGTCCGGAGCGTTGAGTTGTGGACGAAACAATCTGATGCTGCAGCAGAATCCGAGTCAAACTACAAGTCCAAAGGTGTTACATCACCTCCACTTGGGCCCATTGGCCTTGTACGACCTAGATTTAGTTTTAGGCTGCCTTGGGACGTCCTCCCACCTCCTTGGCCGCCACCCCTTGCTCCTATATAAGTAGATCCATCTAGTAGCTTTTCCTTGGGATTTGTTTAGTTAAAAGTTAGCCATTGCAACTTCGTGTACTTCGTTTGTGTCCAACGACCAGACCAAGACCGCTTCCGGATCCCCACCATTATCAATACCTCATATATATTTGCAATATTCAGATTGCTTTATCATATTCTTGCTCGTTCTTCGATTGCTTGCAGGAATAGACCTTCGTGGTCAGGCTGACCGTGCTTCCGGCATCGTCAGTAACCCCAGGAGATTGGTTTAGCGATTGCTAAGGCGCAACGTCGTGCACGTTTGTAGTCGGATCGTCAAAGTCGTCTCCACCAAATCGATAGTTATCATCTCACCGAAAGATCGGGACCCTCGCCTCTATCAAGTGGTATCAGTTTTCAGGTTGCTCGGTGAGAATTTCCAGTTTTCCTAGATTAGATTTATTTTCTTACCTATTGTCCAAGAAAAAGCCACACAAAAAAAAGTTAGATCTGTTCATCCTTTATCCAAGCCAGTCTGAGCCTTTGCAATTTTCTATTCATTGCTTGCATAGTTGAATTATCGGTTGCATCGTCGTGTAAGTTGCTGGTCTTAGCGTCTAGTTCCTTTAGAGTTTCGAGTTCTGTTCACATTAGTCACGCCGCCGCTGCATCATTATCCCTTCCGCTGTCCACCATCCCATCTATTAATTTCCACCACGTGCTACGCACTGTTCATTGTCATAATCATAGTTGAGGTCATTCACATCTTCGCCTGATCCAATCTGCATCTTATCTAGTTTGTCTTGAAAAAAAAGATAGAGAAAAAAAAGAGAAAAAAGGAAAAAAAAAAGAAAAAGAGAGAGAAGAAAAATAAAAATAAAACGTGAGAAAAAAAAGAGAGAAGAAAAAAAAATTGGATCTATCTAGAATCAATCTCGTACCTGAATTCGGATTGGAATCTGTTTTGCGCACTGTTCAGTAAAACAGGTGTATCTTCCTCATACGAAGTCCGTTTTGGCTCCATGAGTACTCAAATTGAAGCTAGCGACGAGCCGCATCTAAATAGTTGCAGAAGCTAGTTCATTATTTGACTCCTCAAAATCGGCTTCTAAATAGGTCTGTTTGCCCTCCGAAGTTCATGAACACAGCTTGTTCCAATTTTTCAGGCCAGTTTTAGAATTCTTTGACTCCTCATATCAACTCGGAATTGAGTGATTCTTTTTGCATTGGAAAGCTTGAGTTAATAGCATTCTTTGAAAGAATTTATCAGAAAATTGTCTTAAACTTTTCAAGAGGAAAGTTGGAGAGAGAGTTGTTGTATATCCTGCTTGGCAGTTGTTTTTCATCATTATCTTCACTGCCGTTGTGATATTCACTTATATCTTGCTGTCAAGAGCTACTTAGTATCCTTCATTGATGCTAGTTGTGATACGCCGTGACCTCATTAGTGTTCTAGGCTCGCGTCTCTAGTACGGTCTAGCCTAGGACCAGCACAGTACCGTCGTTGAGCATTTATTCAACATTGCATCTTTGAATTGATTATTGCTAATCTTTTGCTACCATATATAGCCAACCCAGCTCCACATATTTCTACACCGTGTATACGTACGCTCCCCTGGCAATCGCTTTACTCAATATTCGGAGTTACTTGACACCGCTGGTTGCCGATCACCGCCTGCTGCATGGTAAGAACTTGTAAGACATTGATATTTGCTTTACTGTGAGCGTTTTACCACCACATCCTAGTAGTTATAGGAACATTATTTTTGGGTTCTGTTTCTTGTTCTACTAATCATGACAGGATCCAGAGTCAATTCATGGGCTTTGTCGATCGCGGGAGACGTGCCACCACCTTTGCAAATACCACAACCGTCACGAGAGGTGCACAAACATCCAAATGCACATGATCAGGTTAATGTATCTATACCACCATTTAATGGCCGTTTTAAACCTGCTTTATATATTGAATGGGAGTTCGACATAAAAAATATATTTGCTTCCCATAATTTCAATGAACATAAAAAGGTTAAGGTTGCGGTTGGTTCTTTCACTGGTTATGCTTTGGTTTGGTGGAGTGAATATTGTCGGTTACACCCTGATTATATACCTACTACTTGGGATGATTTGAAACTTGCCATGCGACATACTTCCGTCCCTGCTTATTATACTCGTGACATGATTAAAAAGTTGCAACACTTAAAACAAGGTAGTGAAACTGTAACAAAATATTATGATGATTTACAAACTACCTTGTTGCATTCCTCTTTAGAAGAAAGTTGATAGAGGCGAGGTGTCCCGATCTTTCGATGAGATGATAACTATCGATTTGGTGGAGATGACTTTGACGATCCAACTACAAACGTGCACGACGTTGTGCCTTAGCAATCGCTAAACCAACTCCGAGAGGTTATTGACCACGCCGGAGCACAATCAACCTGACCACGAAGGTCTATTCCTGCAAGCAATCGAAGAACAAGCAAGAATATGATAAAAGCAATCCGAATATTGCGAGTATATATGAAGTATTGATAAAGGTGGGGATCCGTAAGCGGTCTTGGTCTGGTCGTTGGACACAAACGAAGTACACGAAGTTGCAATGGCTAACTTTTAACTAAACAAATCCCAAGGAAAAGCTACTAGATGGATCTACTTATATAGGAGCAAGGGGTGGCGGCCAAGGAGGTGGGAGGACGTCCCAAGGCAGCCTAAAACTAAATCTAGGTCGTACAAGGCCAATGGGCCCAAGTGGAGGTGATGTAACACCTTTGGACTTGTAGTTTGACTCGGATTCTGCTGCAGCATCAGATTGTTTCGTCCACAACTCAACGCTCCGGACGAATTTGAAGGTGATTCCAATTGGGTTGGAAAGTGCACGAAATCTAGTTTCCAACAAAAAAACGAATCACCCAATTCGGAGTCCATATGAAAAACTTGTGTGCGTTTTGAGTCAGGTGTGTCTGTGCAGTCCGAATCTGAATCCAGAACGTGAGAGACTTGGACTCTATCTTCTCTTGGGCCAAAAGTGACGTGAGAGAACTTTTTGGACAGCAAATAAACATCTCTTTCTTCCTTATCTTCATATGTGGATTGTACAAATGTCCCATACACCTGCAATTAGACAAAACACAAAAGTGTGTGAAGTATTTTTGTTCTGGATAACATAAATAGATTATTGAATAGTTTGCACTAGAAATCACCTGACAAATATGCATATATGCAATATTTTTGGTCATATCAAAGGTAGTCATGTCCTCATCATCCTCCCCTTCTTGAAAATAAAGCCGTCCTCGGCGTTGCTTAATCTGAAATGTGGCTAACAAAAGAGACAAGGTGTACATGTTGTATATGTATATGTCATCCATTTTTACTTCCCTTGATTTTTGCATATATGACACATGAATAGATGAGTAACTTGCATAGTTCATAAAATCTAAAGCCAAAAAATTAGCACAAGAAGTAGAAGGCATGAAAATATTGCAACTCAGTTTGCACATATAAGTGAAGCTCTTATTCATTTCAAAAGATTGACAATGTTCATCATTAAACCATCCCAACATTGGTGAATAAACCTTACTTGCATCAAATTTACATGCTACAACATGCTTAAATAAGCAAATATGCAATAAGTCATTCAACACAGAATCATCACCAAGATCAGAGGTCATATCAAAATGATTAAACATTGGTTCTTTTGCATCAATAGTTAATTCAATGGGTACACTCAACATTGTTGGTATTTCAGTTGTTTGATCACATGGCAAAGTCAAATTATCAACGTAGTCCTCTAAAATAGGTGGTGTGATCAAAGTAGTGGGTAGCTCATCAGATGGTGCATTCAAATTGACAAGGCATTCATCATTCTCATGTAGAGATGGAAGATCAGTACCTTTGTCATTACCTCTTATGATCAACTCAGATGATGTAGCCACTCTCGGGGGCGATGTGTCACATGGTGGAGGTGATGTAGTCCTGACAACAACGGATGTGGTTGTCATAGTATGCTTAGTAGTTGAAGGAACAATCATATCAACTCTTGGAATGTGCACCGTGCGCTTGTTCTCCTCGTGGCCAACACGTCGTTTTATTTCCTGTTCAGCTTTGCAAGCAAGATGAAACAAATGGTCCATATGATAACACTCTTCATGAATTAGTATCTCTTGAATATCACGGTTTAATCCTCCCCAAAATCTATCCATAAAATCATCTTCACTTTCTTCTAAAGAGGAATGCAACAAGGTAGTTTGTAAATCATCATAATATTTTGTTACAGTTTCACTACCTTGTTTTAAGTGTTGCAACTTCTTGATCATGTCACGAGTATAATAAGCAGGGACGAAAGTATGTCGCATGGCAAGTTTCAAATCATCCCTAGTAGGTATATAATCAGGGTGTAACCGACAATATTCACTCCACCAAACCAAAGCATAACCAGTGAAAGAACCAACCGCAACCTTAACCTTTTTATGTTCATTGAAATTATGGGAAGCAAATATATTTTTTATGTCAAACTCCCATTCAATATATAAAGCAGGTTTAAAACGGCCATTAAATGGTGGTATAGATACATTAACCTGATCATGTGCATTTGGATGTTTGTGCACCTCTCGTGACGGTTGTGGTATTTGCAAAGGTGGTGGCACGTCTCCCGCGATCGACAAAGCCCATGAATTGACTCTGGATCCTGTCATGATTAGTAGAACAAGAAACAAAACCCAAAAATAATGTTCCTATAACTACTAGGATGTGGTGGTAAAACGCTCACAGTAAAGCAAATATCAATGTCTTACAAGTTCTTACCATGCAGCAGGCGGTGATCGGCAACCAGCGGTGTCAACTAACTCCGAATATTGAGTAAAGCGATTGCCAGGGGAGCGTACGTATACACGGTGTAGAAATATGTGGAGCTGGGTTGGCTATATATGGTAGCAAAAGATTAGCAATAATCAATTCAAAGATGCAATGTTGAATAAACGCTCAATGACGGTACTGTGCTGGTCCTAGGCTAGACCGGACTTGATAAGGACATGACTACCTTGGATATGACCAAAAATATTGCATATATGCATATTTGTAAGGTGATTTCTAGTGCAAACTATTCAATAATCTATTTATGTTATCCAGAACAAAAATACTTCACACACTTTTGTGTTTTGTCTAATTGCAGGTGTATGGGACATTTGTACAATCCACATATGAAGATAAGGAAGAAAGAGATGTTTATTTGCTGTTCAAAAAGTTCTCTCACGTCACTTTTGGCCCAAGAGAAGATAGAGTCCAAGTCTCTCACGTCCTGGATTCCGATTCGGACTGCACAGACACACCTGACTCAAAACAAACACAAGTTTTTCATACGGACTCCGAATTGGGTGATTCTTTTTTTGTTGGAAACTAGATTTCGTGCACTTTCCAACCCAATTGGAATCACCTTCAAATTCGTCCGGAGCGTTGAGTTGTGGACGAAACAATCTGATGCTGCAGTAGAATCCGAGTCAAACTACAAGTCCAAAGGTGTTACATCACCTCCACTTGGGCCCATTGGCCTTGTACGACCTAGATTTAGTTTTAGGCTGCCTTGGGACGTCCTCCCACCTCCTTGGCCGCCACCCCTTGCTCCTATATAAGTAGATCCATCTAGTAGCTTTTCCTTGGGATTTGTTTAGTTAAAAGTTAGCCATTGCAACTTCGTGTACTTCGTTTGTGTCCAACGACCAGACCAAGACCGCTTCCGGATCCCCACCATTATCAATACCTCATATATATTTGCAATATTCAGATTGCTTTATCATATTCTTGCTCGTTCTTCGATTGCTTGCAGGAATAGACCTTCGTGGTCAGGCTGACCGTGCTTCCGGCATCGTCAGTAACCCCAGGAGATTGGTTTAGCGATTGCTAAGGCGCAACGTCGTGCACGTTTGTAGTCGGATCGTCAAAGTCGTCTCCACCAAATCGATAGTTATCATCTCACCGAAAGATCGGGACCCTCGCCTCTATCATACGGTGTACGTGCTGGTACCAATCGCTCCCCTCGGGGGCTCAAAGGTGCGGCCGCCCCGCGCGCCCACCTCGTCACAATCTAGCAATTGGCTCCTCACGAGGCACTCCACGGCAGGCCAGCCAACCCCTCGGGAGGCACAGGGCCTCGCGAGCCCGCAGCAGGCTTGCCTCAGGAGAAGGGGTCCGGCTGCAACGCCAGGCCCCGCGCAAGACCGTCGAAACCCCAGATAAGTCATAAACAACTACCTTGGTCAGCGACCCACAGCCCTGCGGGGCCCCGCTCCGGATGTCACTTCAAAAGCATTTAGCGATCTTGCGCATCATAAGGGGCACCCCCTTCCCAAAATGCTCTCACAAAAATATGTTTTAGTTGTCGTTATAACAGGTTAAAGAAAAAGAAACACGGGCCTAGCTGGACATGCCTTCTTCGTCACTCCCATCCTCGCTGCTTGTGCTGAAGCTGCCGCCCTCCTCGTCATCACCACCAGCGCCAGCTCCTTTGGCCGCAAGCACGGTCGTGTCGTCCTCAGGAGTCAGCTCCTTCACCAGAGCATCCACATGACCATCCACCCACTTGGCAAGCTTGTCTTGAGTGGCCACAGGCACGAGGGCTAGCACGGTGCCAAAATCGAAGTGGGAGTCAAGGTTTAGGAGGTTGCTGAAGATGCGTGAGAGCGCGCGCCCAAGGAGGCCCCGACTCCTCTCCTCAACAAGCTAGCGAGCTTATGCGGCCTGATCTTCCAGGTGGGTCACGATGTCAGTAAAGAAGCGGAGATGGCTGTTGTAGTCATTCTTGTGCGGGTGAGGAGGGCTCTCATCGTAAATGGCACCCAAGGCGTTATTGGCCCTGATGCGCAGACCTTGGAGCATGGAGTCGTGCTCGCTCTCCAGTGTTAGGCGGCGACACTTTTCACTTGAAGCCTTCTCCAAGAGGGAGGCGGTGTCTTTAGCTTGCTTCTGAAGAGAGGATATCTCGGCATGGGCATCACCTAGGGCAGAGTCAGAGGAAGCCAGGGCCTCCCGGGAAGCGCTCTCACACTGCTCCATAGCCTGCACCTCGGTCTTCAGGACGGAGGTCCGACCCTCAAGCTCAGCCTTAATCAGCTCCAAGTCCAGGTGATTCCTTCCATCCAGCTCAGCGCGTGCCTTCGCCACCCGCTTCTCCACCTCCACCTGGACCTGAGCTTCTTGGGCGGCGACAACATCCTCAACCACGGCGGCCTGACGCTCCCTCACCTCCAACCTCTCCAGTGCCAAGCTATGTTCCACGGCCTCCAGCGTCAAGTCCTCATGACGCCTCTGGAGCTTCGCCTCGGCAAGGGCCACCTCACCTGGTGAGGAGGCCAGCAGGGCACGACGCTCCTCAACTTCGCGCAGCAGGGCCGCATTTGAAGACAGAAGATCTCGCTCCCGCTCCTGAGCCACCTCGCGACGGCGGTTGGCTTCCTCGGCCTTATCCATAGCACGGGAGCAAGCTTCACGAGAAACCGTGAGCGAGGCCGCCGCGCGCGCTTTAGCTTCGTCACGCTGAAGCTTCCCAAGGATGATGGCCACCAGCAGCCCCTGCCACTCATCCTCCAAGCGGTGGTCCTCTGCCTCAAGCCTGGTGTCGATGTTGGGAAGCTCCCCGCCGAGATGGACCATCGCACGCATCGCTTCACAAAAAAGCTCATCGCCAAGATCTTCGCCGGCTCCGGAAGTCGACTGGGAGGCACGGGGTGCTCCGCCAGTCGCTGCCCCACAGCTTGAAGACGAAGGCTGCCCGGAGGGCACCCCCCAGCTGGTAGTGACAAGAGGAACGATCACCGGTGCACCCCTCGCCTCGCGGGCAGAGTCGCGGGGGGAGAGAACTTGGGGCCCGGCTAAGGGGCGCCCTCACGGCGTCATGTTGGATGGAGTGGTCCCATGCCTTGCGCAGGCTCGGGGCGCCGGGGCTGCGCGCACGCGCGAAGCTGGAGTCCTTGGAGGTGCCTGCCTCCCAAGGTTTCGCCTTCATGGAGACCCTGCAAAACCCCAGCCATGAGAAAACATGGCGCGCTAGGGAGTCAAGAGCAAAGGTACTTACTCATCGACGGCCACGTATCTTGATGAGGACATCAATACCATTGTTACACCCACAGCCCCTACTGCTACATATACGGGACCAATTACTAGAGCTCGCGCACGCCAATTAAATTATCAGGTACTTTCGTTTCTTGGTAATGATTCTAATGTTCATGAGAATATGATGCTGCCTAAATTGGATACATTTGTTTTGCTTACAAATGAAGGGCCTAGCTTGGAGAAGGATGAACATTGGAGCAAGAACAAGCATGGAGATGATGCCATGCGCAAGGGGAACAAGAACGGAGTTACAAGTGATGATTTCAGGACTTTGAAGCCACCATAATGGGTGCATGAAGCCTTGGACGAAATATACAAGATGCCACTTCATAAATTTCGTCCCGAGGCTATTATAGGTGCTGTGTCACCTTTTTATTGGGCCAGGCCCATGTAATTTCGAAATACATAAGTATAGGCTATTTTTAGAGTCCGTATGTGTGGGGAAACAAGAGATAGGGTTGATTTCGGACCCCTCACCAAGGGCCACGAAATTCCCCCCTCTTCCTCCATATATACAGCCCTTAGGGCACCGTTTAGACTTTGGGTTTTGTTTAGATTAAAAGTTCGCCATAGCTGCAACTTCGCGTACTTTGTTTGTGTTCAACGACCAGACAAAGGCATCACAGAACCCCACCTTGATCAATAAAGCTTTCATCTTATATTCGCAATATCCAGATTGCAATCTTAGTTTCTTGCTTGTTCTTCGTTTGCTCGCAGGAAACAGACCCTCGTGGTCAGGTTGATCGTGCTCCGGCGTGGTCAATAACCTCTCGGAGTTGGTTTAGCGATTGCTAAGGTGCGACGTCCTCGCACGTTCGTAGTCGGATCGTCAAAGTCGACTTCCACCAAAGCGATATCCATCATCTCATCGAAAGACGGGACACCTTTGCCTCTATCAAGTGGTATCAGATTTCCAGGTTGCTCGGTGAGATTTTACAGTTTTTCGTAGTTTAGATCGAGTCTGTTCTTCATACCTATAGTCCACGAAAAAGCCAAAAAAAATTAGAGTTAGTTCATCCCATCCGATCCAATCTGAGCCTTGCATAATCTTTTCTGTATTTGCTTTGTTGAATTTGCGGTTGCATCGTCGTGTCAAGTTGCTGGTCTTAGCGTCTAGTCTTTTAGAGTTTTGAGTTCTGTTCACAGGTTGTCACGTCGCCGCTGCCATATATCACCACCGCATCATCATCGTCGCTGTTGCCATATACCACCACCACATATTCACCGCCAATCCGAATCCATATACGCCACCACATATCCGCCGCCATCACGCCAATCCGAGTTCACCTGCAACATATATCCGCCACCTGTCCGTGTTCCACCAGATTCATCTCCGCCACCAGTCCGAGTTCCACCAGAATCTTAGACCATTTGTAGACTTTTTCGAAAAAAATTTGTTGCGGAGCAAAAAAAAAAGAGGAAAAAAAAGTGCAAAAAAAAGAGAAAAAAAATTCAGAGTGTGCTCCTCCCTTGTTTACGTGCCGCGTCGTGATTTTGTTGGTGTTCTAGGCTCGCGTCTCTAGCACAGTCTAGCCTAGGACCAGCACAGTACCGTCGTTGAGCGTTTATTCAACTTTGCATCTCTGAATTGATTATTGCTGACCCTTTTTGCTACCATATTATAAGCCTTCCCAGCTCCACATACATCTACGTCGTGCGTTTGACTCTCCCTGGTAATCGCTCTATCCAAGCTTTGAGAGTTTTGACTACAACGGTTTCCGATCACCGCCTGTTGCTGGGTAAGAACTGGTAAGAATTTGAGTTTTGCTTGACGGATTTGTGACACCCACCACCACCACTTGTTCGTAGTCTGTAGGATCATATTCTTGTGTGTTTCTATTGCTGCTAACCATGCCAGGATCACAAGCCGACGAGATTGACTGGGAGAATTTATCGAACAAGGAGCTTCATGATAAGTTTCAGCAAATGATAACTGAACAGGTGCAAGATGTGCTGAACAATTTTGAAGAGGCCATGGAGAAGATCACTGGCCTTGAGAAGACGTTCGAAACAAAGCTCGATAACAAGTTTAATGAATTGCTCGCGCGTCTTCCACCACCACCACCCGCTGCACCTAATGCACCTCTCCAACAACAACAACAACGACTACCTCCACATCGCGAAACAGACCTTCGCCGAGCGAGCCGTGTTCCTCTTGCGTTTGGCCAAACTGTTGGTGCTGCTGTTGATACTTCTGCTGCTGATGCGGAGGAGGATGATTATGTGGGAGATTATGAGGATGAGGTTGATCAAAATCAGCACTACGTGCAGCCACCTGCACCACCACCAGCAGGTCATCCTCAGGTATATATTGTAATGGTAGGCCTGCACCACCACCTCAGGTACGAGATGATGTCCATATTCCTAAACTGAAATTGAATATTCCACCATTTGAGGGTAGATATGTTCCTGATATATATCTTACTTGGGAGTTAGAAACTGAACAACGATTTACATGTTTACAATATCCTGAGGAGAGACGAGTTGCTGCTGCTGTTTGTGCTTTCACTAGTTTTGCATGTGTATGATGGTCTGAACATTGTAGATTATATCCTATTCCAACTACTTGGGCTGCTTTGAAAACTGCTATGCGTACGCATTGGGTTCCACCATATTATCAACGTGAATTGCTTCAAAAATTGCAGCGTTTAAGACAAGGAAAAAATTCTGTAGAAGAATATCATCAGGAATTACAAACTGGCATGATTAGATGTGGTATTGTTGAGGAGAATGAAGCTATGCTTGCACGTTTTCTGGGTGGATTAAATAGAGAGATTCAGACCATTCTAGACTATAAGGAGTATACTAATATCACTCGTTTATTCCATCTTGCTTGTAAAGCTGAACGTGAAGTGCAGGATCGACAAGCATTGGGGCGAACTAACTTTTCTGCAGGCCGACCTTCATCATGGACACCACGTGCATCTTCTACTTCAACTGCACCAGCACCTCCATCCGGTGCCACCTCCAGCCGTGATACAAGAAAACAGGCACAACCACCATTATCCGCCAAGAGCGCACCTGCGGGGCCTGCACAGCGTTCTTCTTCTTCCATGGCATCAACAGGGCACACAAGTGATATTATTTGTCGTCGTTGTAAGGGAGGAGGTCATTATGCGAGATAATGCAAATCTCCGCGTGTGATGATTGCTACCGCAGATGGTGGATATGAGTCTGCTAGTGACTATGATGAGGAGACTTTGGCTCTTATTACACGTGAAGAACATGGTGGAGATGATTCTGATCATGAGACGCAATACATGGCTCCTGAAGACGCTGACATGTATGAATGGTTAGTTGCTCAACGTGTTTTGAGTGTGCAGATCACACAAGCTGAGCAAAATCAGAGGCACAATTTGTTCCATACCAAGGGAGTTGTGAAGGAACGTTCTGTGTGCGTCATCATAGACGGAGGGAGCTGCAACAACTTGGCTAGCATGGAGATGGTGGAGAAGCTTTCTCTCACCACAAGACCACATCCACATCCTTACTACATCCAATGGTTCAACAACAGCGGCAAGGTTAAGGTAACACGTACTATTCGTGTGCATTTTAGTATCTCTACATATGTTGATTATGTTGATTGTGATGTGGTACCTATGCAAGCATGTTCCTTATTACTTGGTATACCATGGCAATTTGATAAAAATTCTGTACACCATGGTAGAAACAATCACTATACTCTTGTTCATAAGGATAAAAATATTACTTTGCTTCCTATGACTCCTGATTCCATTTTGAAAGATGATATTAATAGAGCTAATAAAGCAAAACAGGAGACGAATAAGAGTGAAAATCAGATTGTGGCAAAATAATTTGAGCAACAAATGAAGCCTAATAATAAACCATCTAGTGTTGCTTCTGAAATTAAATTGAAAAGTGCATGTTTATTTGCCACCAAATCTGATATTGATGAGCTAGATTTCAGCAAATCTGTTTGCTATGCTTTTGTGTGCAAAGAGGCATTATTTTCATTCGAGGACGTGCCTTCCTCTTTGCCTCCTGCTGTCACTAACATTTTGCAGGAGTTCGTTGACGTCTTTCCACAAGACGTGCCACCGGGATTACCGCCTATTCGACGGATTGAGCATCAGATTGACTTAATTCCCGGTGCTTCACTGCCAAACCGTGCACCATACCGTACCAATCCAGAGGAGACGAAGGAGATTATGCGTCAAGTACAAGAGCTTCTCGACAAAGGTTATATACGCGAATCCCTTAGTCCTTGTGTTGTTCCTATTATTCTAGTGCCGAAAAAGGATGGTACATCACGTATGTGTGTTGATTGTAGAGGCATTAATAATATTACTATTCGTTATCATCATCCTATTCCTAGGCTAGCTGATATGCTTGATGAATTGAGTGGCTCTACAATATTCTCCAAAGTTGATTTGCGTAGTGGATACCATCAAATTCGTATGAAATTGGGAGATGAATGGAAAACAGCATTCAAAACTAAGTTTGGATTATATGAGTGGTTAATCATGCCTTTTGGGTTAACTAATGCACCTAGTACTTTCATGAGATTAATGAACGAAGTTTTACGTGCTTTCATTGGACGATTTGTGGTAGTTTACTTTGGTGACATATTGATTTATAGCAGATCTTTGGAAGAACATTTGGAACATTTACGTGCTGTTTTTATTGCTCTACGTGATGCACGTTTGTTTGGTAACCTTGGGAAGTGCACCTTTTGCACCAATCGAGTATCTTTTCTTGGCTATGTTGTTACTCCACAGGGAATTGAAGTTGATAAAGCCAAGATTGAAGCTATTGAGAGTTGGCCGCAACCCAAAACGGTCACACAAGTGAGGAGTTTTCTTGGCCTCGCTGGATTCTATAGGCGTCTTGTGAGAGATTTCAGCACCATTGCTGCACCTCTCAATGAGCTTACAAAGAAAGATGTGCCTTTTCTTTGGGGTACCGCACAGGAAGAAGCCTTCTCGGTATTGAAAGATAAGTTGACACATGCTCCTTTACTCCAACTTCCTGATTTTAATAAGACTTTTGAGCTTGAATGTGATGCTAGTGGAATTGGATTAGGCGGTGTGTTATTACAAGATGGCAAACCTGTTGCATACTTTTCTGAAAAATTGAGTGGGCCTAGTCTGAATTATTCTACTTATGATAAAGAATTATATGCTCTTGTTCAGACTTTAGAAACATGGCAACATTATTTATGGCCCAAAGAATTTGTTATACATTCTGATCATGAATCTTTGAAACATATTAAAAGTCAAGCTAAACTGAATCGTAGACATGCTAAATGGGTTGAATTCATTGAGACTTTTCCTTATGTCATTAAACAGAAGAAGGGAAAAGAAAATGTTATTGCTGATGCATTGTCTCGCTGCTATACTATGCTTTCACAACTTGATAGAGGCAAAGGTGTCCTGTCTTTCGATGAGATGGTGGATTTCGCTTTGGTGGAAGTCGACTTTGACGATCCGACTACGAACGTGCGAGGACGTCGCGCCTTAGCAATCGCTAAACCAACTCCGAGAGGTTATTGACCACGCCAGAGCACGATCAACCTGACCACGAGGGTCTGTTTCCTGCGAGCAAACAAAGAACAAGCAAGAAACTGAGATTGCAATCTGGATATTGCGAATATAAGATGAAAGCTTTATTGATCAAGGTGGGGTTCTGTGACGCCTTTGTCTGGTCGTTGAACACAAATGAAGTACGCGAAGTTGCAGCTATGGCGAACTTTTAATCTAAACAAAACCCAAAGTCTAAACGATGCCCTAAGGGCTGTATATATGGAGGAAGAGGGGGGGAATTTCGTGGCCCTTGGTGGAGGGGTCCGAAATCAACCCTATCTCTTGTTTCCCCACACATACGGACTCTAAAAATAGCCTATAATTATGTATTTCGAAATTACATGGGCCTGGCCCAATAATAAGGTGACGCAGCACCTAAAATAGCCTCGGGACGAAATTTATGAAGTGGCATCTTGTATATTTCGTCCAAGGCTTCATGCACCCATTATGGTGGCTTCAAAGTCCTGAAATCATCACTTGTAACTCCGTTCTTGTTCTCCTTGCGCATGCCATCATCTCCATGCTTGTTCTTGCTCCAATGTTCATCCTTCTCCAAGCTAGGCCCTTCATTTGTAAGCAAAACAAATGTATCCAATTTAGGCAGCATCATATTCTCATGAACATTAAAATCATTACCAAGAAACGAAAGTACCTGGTAATTTAGTTGGCGTGCACGAGCTCTAGTAATTTGTCTAGTATGTATAGCAGCAGGGGCTGTGGGTGTAACAATTGTATTGATGTCCTCATCACAACTTGACTTCAAAATATTTGGTTTGGAGACCATCAAAGATCAATATGTGCATGATGCTGATTTTAAAGATGTAATGCAGAATTGTAAAGAAGGAAGAATGTGGAACAAGTTCGTCGTTAACGATGGATTTGTGTTTCGTGCTAACAAGCTATGCATTCCAGCTAGCTCCGTTCGTCTTTTGTTGTTGCAGGAGGCGCATGGAGGAGGATTAATGGGGCACTTTGGCGTGAAGAAGACGGAGGACGTACTTGCTACACATTTCTTTTGGCCAAAGATGAGACGGGATGTTGAGCGTTTTATTGCTCGATGCACTACATGTCAAAAAGCTAAGTCACAACTCAATCCTCATGGTTTATATATGCCTTTGCCTGTACCTAGTGTTCCTTGGGAGGATATATCTATAGACTTTGTTTTAGATTTACCTTGAACAAAGAAGGGGAGGGATAGCATATTTGTTGTCGTGGATAGATTCTCGAAAATGGCACACTTTATACCATGTCATAAAAGCGATGATGCTGTTAATGTTGCTGATTTGTTCTTTCGTGAAATTATTCGCTTGCATGGTGTGCCAAATACTATTGTTTCAGATCGTGATACTAAATTTCTTAGCCACTTTTGGAGATGTTTATGGGCTAAGTTGGGGACTAAACTGCTTTTTAGTACTACTTGTCACCCCCAAACTGATGGACAAACTGAAGTAGTCAATAGAACGTTGTCTACTATGCTTAGGGCTGTTTTGAAGAATAATAAGAAAATGTGGGAGGAATGCTTGCCTCATATTGAATTTGCTTATAATCGTTCATTGCATTCTACTACTAAGATGTGCCCTTTTGAAGTTGTGTATGGTTTCCTACCTTGTGCACCTATTGATTTGTTGCCTCTTCCATCTTCGGAGAAGGTTAATTTTGATGCTAAACAACGTGCTGAATTGGTTTTAAAAATGCATGAGTTAACTAAGGAAAACATTGAGCGTATGAATGCTAAATATAAACTTGCTGGAGATAAGGGTAGAAAACATGTTGTGTTTGCACCTGGAGATCTTGTTTGGTTACATTTGCGTAAGGGTAGATTTCCTGATTTGCGCAAATCAAAGCTAATGCCACGTGCTGATGGTCCCTTTAAGGTGTTAGAGAAAATAAATGATAATGCATATAAACTTGAGCTGCCTGCAGATTTTGGGGTTAGTCCCACTTTTAACATTGCAGATTTGAAGCCTTTTTTGGGTGAGGAAGATGAGTTTCCGTCGAGGACGACTTCATTTCAAGAAGGGGAGGATGATGAGGACATCAATACCATTGTTACACCCACAGCCCCTACTGCTACATATACGGGACCAATTACTAGAGCTCGCGCACGCCAATTAAATTATCAGGTACTTTCGTTTCTTGGTAATGATTCTAATGTTCATGAGAATATGATGCTGCCTAAATTGGATACATTTGTTTTGCTTACAAATGAAGGGCCTAGCTTGGAGAAGGATGAACATTGGAGCAAGAACAAGCATGGAGATGATGCCATGCGCAAGGGGAACAAGAACGGAGTTACAAGTGATGATTTCAGGACTTTGAAGCCACCATAATGGGTGCATGAAGCCTTGGACGAAATATACAAGATGCCACTTCATAAATTTCATCCCGAGGCTATTATAGGTGCTGCGTCACCTTTTTATTGGGCCAGGCCCATGTAATTTCGAAATACATAAGTATAGGCTATTTTTAGAGTCCGTATGTGTGGGGAAACAAGAGATAGGGTTGATTTCGGACCCCTCCACCAAGGGCCACGAAATTCCCCCCTCTTCCTCCATATATACAGCCCTTAGGTCATCGTTTAGACTTTGGGTTTTGTTTAGATTAAAAGTTCGCCATAGCTGCAACTTCGCGTACTTCGTTTGTGTTCAACGACCAGACAAAGGCGTCACAGAACCCCACCTTGATCAATAAAGCTTTCATCTTATATTCGCAATATCCAGATTGCAATCTTAGTTTCTTGCTTGTTCTTCGTTTGCTCGCAGGAAACAGACCCTCGTGGTCAGGTTGATCGTGCTCCGGCGTGGTCAATAACCTCTCGGAGTTGGTTTAGCGATTGCTAAGGCGCGACGTCCTCGCACGTTCGTAGTCGGATCGTCAAAGTCGACTTCCACCAAAGCGATATCCATCATCTCATCGAAAGACGGGACACCTTTGCCTCTATCATATCTCCTTGGCTTTAGCGGCCGGCGGGTGCTGTCGTCACGACACGGGGACCTCTTCCTCTTCAGGAGCGACTCAAGGCGCAGGCGGCGTCGACCAGACCCCGACGAGCGATCCTCAGGAGGGAGAGCGTTTGGCTTGGTCCCTGAAGCGGGGGTCTCAAGGCTAGGGGCAGCTGGCGATACCTTCTAGCTCGCGACTTCGGGGCTGTTGGTGGGCTCCTCGTCATCATCAACCATTCTGGAGCCACCATCTCGTGCGTCAGAAGCCCTGGCCTCCGAAGCTTGGGGTGGCTCTGGTTTTGCGGCGGCTCCTTCCTGGGCCCCAGAAGCCCCAGACTCCTGAGCCCTTGGTGGGGCCAGGCCTCTGGAGGAGCTCTCGACAGCTGATGGAGACGCGCGCCCCCTGCCTCCACACTCGGGGCGCATGCGGCAGGATCGATCAGGAGAGGAGCCACGAAGATGGGATTTTCGCGGGGCCCCTCGATGCCCTCAGGAAGATACAACACTCATCGAATAGAGGCATCTACCCCGCGAAGGCCTCCTTGTTTGAGCACAGATAGAGAAGGCAGCCACCCCCAGGAAGGTCGGCAGGCTCAGACTCGACAGTCAGGAGCTTGAGCACCACGCTCAAGGTATCAGTAGCAAGCGACGGCTTCTGCAGCCTCTTCGGATCCCCGGCGCATGTGAAGTCCCACATTGGGTGAGCATGGCGCTGGAGGGGAGCAATGCGCTGCCTCACAAATTCCTTCACCACCATTGGTGCCGTTGAAAGTGCAACTATCCCTAGGTGGTTTTCGTAATTCATAACAACATATAGCTCATTGAGCTTATGCTATTCCAAGACTATTATTTTAGGAAAGCTCAATGAATGGCATGGCATGGATGATGAAAGTGGATCCCTCAAAATACTAAGGACAAAGGATTGGCTCAAGCTCAAATGCTCAAGACTCTTCATTTTATATTTTAGTGATCCAAGATCACATTGAGTCTATAGGAAAAGCCAATACTATCAAGGAGGGATGAGGTGTTGCTTAATGAGCCTCTTGCTTCATTTTCTTAGTGATATGCTCCAAAACCCTCAGCTACTTTCCCACATCCACAAATGACCTAAACCTAAAGCCAAAATCAGTCACACTGATTCTTCCTATCCAGCGCCACCGATTCCAAAAGTCATAGCCACTGCCACAAACCCTAAGCAAATCGGTCTTACCGATAGGGATCTCGGTCTCACCGAGATGGGATTGTAATCTCTCTATTTCCCTTCGTAACGTTTCGGTCTAACCGAAGTGAGCGATCGGTCCCACCGAGATTGCAATGTAAACTCTCTGTTTCCCTTTTGTAACATTTCAGTCTCACTGAAAAGAGCAAATCGGTCCCACCAAGTTTACCTGACCAACTCTCTGGAAAGCTTATTACCAAAATCGTTCTCACCGAGATTGTGTAATCGGTCTTACTGAGATTACGTTATGCCCTAACCCTAACCGAATCGGTCTCACCGAGTTGCATGTCAGTCCCACCGAAAATCCTAACGGTCACTAGGTTTACTAAATCGGTCCGACCGAGTCTGTTGAATCGGTCCCATAGAGTTTGGTAAATTGTGTGTAACGGTTAGATTTTGTGTGGAGGCTATATATACCCCTCCACCTCCTCTTCTTTCGTGGAGAGATCCATCAGAACGAACCTACACTTCCAACTTACCATTTCTGAGAGAGAACCACCTACTCATGTGTTGAGGCCAAGATATTCCATTCCTACCATATGAATCTTGATCTCTAGCCTTCCCCAAGTTGCTTTCCACTCAAATCTTCTTTCCACCAGATCCAAAACCTCTGAGAGAGAGTTGAGTGTTGCGGAGACTATCATTTGAAGCACAAGAGCAAGGAGTTCATCATCAATGCACCATTTGTTACATCTTGGAGAGTGGTGTCTCCTAGATTGGCTAGGTGTCACTTGGGAGCCTCCGACAAGATTGTGGAGTTGAACCAAGGAGTTTGTAAGGGCAAGGAGATTGCCTACTTCGTGAAGATCTACCGCTATTGAGGCAAGTCCTTCGTGGGCGACGGCCATGGTGGGATAGACAAGGTTGCTTCTTCGTGGACCCTTCATGGGTGGAGCCCTCCGTGGACTCGCGCAACCGTTACCCTTCATGTGTTGAAGTCTCCATCAACGTGGATGTACGATAGCACCACCTATGGGAACCACGCCAAAAACATCCGTGTCTCCAATTGCGTTTGAATCCTCCAAACCCGTCCCTTTACTTTCTTGCAAGTTGCATGCTTTAATTTCTACTGCCTATATACTCTTTGCATGCTTGCTTGAATTGTGTGATGATTGCTTGACTTGTCCTAAAGTAGCTAAAATTTGCCAAACTCTAAAATTGGGAAAAGGTTAAGTTTTTAATTGGGCAAGTAGTCTAATCACCCCCCATCTAGACATACTTCAAGGTCCTACAAGTGGTATCAGAGCTTTGGTCTCCATTTGCTTTGATTTCCATAGCTTTTGGTGGTCATAGCCTTGGTTTCACAACCTAGGAGAGTATGGCGTCTAGCGAGCGAAATTATCACCGTAGAGGTCCTTACTTTGATGGTACTAATTTTGCTAGTTGGAAGCATAAGATGAAAATGCATATTCTTGGACATAACCCAGCCGTTTGGGAAATTATTTGTATTGGCTTGCAAGGTGAATTCTTTGATGGGAGAGAACCAAACCGTGAAGCTAATGCGGAAGAATTGAAGATGCTGCAATACAACGCTCAAGCTTGTGATATCATCTTCAACGGATTGTGCCCTGAAGAATTCAACAAAATCAGTCGTCTTGAGAATGCAAAGGAAATTTGGGATACCTTGATTGATATGCATGAAGGTACCGGATCCATCAAGGAATCCAAGTTTGATGTGCTCCAAAGTCAGCTTGACAAGTTCAAAATGAAGGATGGTGAAGGTGTCACTGAAATGTACTCTAGGCTTGCTCTTATCACAAATGAGATTGCCGGCTTAGGTAGTGAAGAGATGACCGACAAACTCATCATCAAGAAAATCCTAAGAGCATTGGATGGAAAGTATGATACCGTTTGCACATTGATTCAAATGATGCCAAACTACAAAGATCTCAAGCCAACGGAACTCATTGGAAGAATTGTTGCTCATGAGATGTCACTCAAGGATAAGGAAGAACTTCACAACAAGTCAAGTGGTGCTTACAAAGCCTCAAGTGAAGCCCCCACATCACCAAGTGAGAAACAAACCTTCAATGAAGAATTGAGCTTAATGGTGAAGAACTTCAACAAATTCTACAAGAGTAGAAGCAAAGAAAGAAGCTCCAAGTCAAGGTCTTACAATGACAAAAGATCTTCTAGTCGAGAGCGCAATTGCTACAAATGTGGGATACCCGGACACTATTCCAATGAGTGTATGACACCCTACAAAAGAAGAGAAGATTCTCCAAGAAGAAGAAGCAAAAGAGAAGAATCACCGCCAAGAGAGAGGAGGAGTAGAGATGATCGTTATGAACGAAGACCCTCACGGAGAAGCAAGGATTCGGAAAGGAAGGACAAGTCATCAAGGAGCTACACAAAGCAAAGACATCAAGCTCATGTTGGTGAATGGGTATCCGGCTCCGACTCCGACAATCACTCCGAGAGAAGCTATCACTCCGACTCCGAATATACTCAAGATGAAGGTGTTGCCGGTCTAGCACTTGTGTCAACCAACTCCCACGACATATTTGATTCACCAAATGAAGGAATTGGAAGATGCTTCATGGCCAAAGGTCCAAAGGTAACACATCCTGAGTATGTTGATTTCAATAGTGATGAAGATGACTTGCTTGTGGATGATGATTTACTTGTTGACAACTCTGGTGATGAATACTATGATGAAACGTCAATTAATCATGCTAATCAAGATAAAATGAATGACAATGATAAGGAGAAGACTGAGCTTCTAACTAAAGAACTAAACACTCTTAAGTTGGCTCATGAAACTATCTTCGAAGATCATCGAGAACTTTTAAGGGCTCATGAGAAGTTACGATTTGAAAAGCTCAATCTTGAGCAAGAGCATGAGTTCTTAAAAGCAATCAATGATGATCTCCGCAAGAAAAGTTCTTCTTACATTGCCAAGCTCTTACTCTTATCTACTTACGTGCCTCAAGTCAAGTCTAGTAACAAGTACAAGAGAGATACTTCCTCTAGTAGTAACAATAATAATGTCAAATCCAATATTGTTGCTTCTAGTAGTTCTCTTGATTCCACTAATGATTCTCTTAGCCAAGTTACACTTGAGCAAGAAAATAGCTTATTGAAGGGAATTATAGAGAAAGGTGTTTACAAGAGCCTTGCCGGGAGTAAGCAATTCGAGGAAATTGTACGCAAGCAAGGAAGGCACCGGAAGAATCAAGGTGTTGGTTTTGAACAAAAGTTCAATGCCAATGGAGTTGAGTGGGAAGAAGATCAATACCCCAAGACGAAGTTTGTTCCTCAACAAGAGAAGTATGATCCTACTTCCTTCAAGGGAACACAAGCACAAGATGATCTTCCACCACAAGGCCACAAGAACAAAGGCAAGGATAAGCTTCAAGAAGAGATTGATGCATTTGAAGAAGCACCTAAAGCCTCGTTTAAGTGGGTCCCCAAGACTACGTCAAGTTCTACTTCATCAAGTACAACTACAACTCCAAGGATTCCCATCAAGATGATGTGGATCCCTAAGAAGAAGAACTAGAGAGTTCTTGAGGGTGACTCCGCCAACATTCTTCACTCATATCATTATGGCAAGAACAAGTGCAATCAAGTTCCACATCTTGCACTAGTTCAAGGAGTCACAAACCCTCGTGTTGGTAAGGCAAGGGACAAGGTAACCTAATGATTTCATGGACATCATCTTGTGTGTGCATCACTCTATGTCTATGGATATTCTTGTTTGTTCCTTGTGGGACTAACCCATGTAGGTAAGTTGAAAGTGCAACTCACTCCAAAGGATTGCTCCAAATGATCTACATCAACATTGAGCATCCACATCTTCAACACCTACATGAAGTCATCATCGACCAAACCCAAGGTTAGTTCATCCCTCTAAGGGGGGATCTCACATCTAGGGGGAGCTTAACTCTAAGAATTGAGTCAAAGCAACTCTAATGGTGTGAACACATCAACGCATTATGTAAAAGTGGTAACCCCACTTGAGCTTAAATGATGAGTATGACCTATGATCAAATGTTCTCATTTGACTCCTAAGTCAATATACTCATATGTAGATGACCTAGTCAATGCCAGTTGTTTGATAGATGCTAGTATTGGTTGTACATGCTTTGCCACATATTTCATTTGTCATCTTATTGTGTGAGCATGTTGGTGCATATTTTACTCATTCAAGGACATCGACTTGTTGTTTTGATTGTTTGGCTTCTTTTCTTTTTGCCAAGTGGATGGACAAGAATGCCTGAGAACTTTCTCTAGCTATCCATGCTTTTCTCATCTCAAACTCTATTCATGCTACATCACAAAATTTGATCAAGTCAGATTCGAACCACTCTGTGTGAGGAGCACTCAGAGTCCCCGATTCGTCATAGACTTAAACTTCCAGAACCTCTTTGTGACTCTCGGTCTGACCGATTCCTCCATTTCGGTCCTACCGAGATCATTAAGTTGATCTAAGTTTTCAATCTCGGTGCAACCAATTTGAACTTTTCAGTCACACCGATTTGTTGTAATTGTACATAGTTATGCATCTCGGTGCCACCGAGTTGTTCCACTCGGTCACACCGACAGGGTCGGACTATATATAGTCACGGGCAAAATTTTGGAAATTTCTCCGAACCCCTTCGCCCGCGTAATAGCTCGCTCTGCCATCGAAGGTCTCCGGATCGTCTCCTCGTCGCCAGCCGCCTCCAGTAGCTGGTCTCCGCCGCCGTCAACGGATTTCGCCCCCGCCGTTGCCGCCGTAGCGAGTTCATCACCAAGCTAGGGTATGGACTCGATCATTGTGCTATCCTCGTCTGATTCCTAGCACATTGTGTTCTTATAGATTCTTGCCACGATTGAAACAATCCTATCCACTCAATATAGTCCGTAGATTAGATGAGATTCAAAATTTTAGGGTTAGGTTTCCGTCGAAACCATCTCGGACCCACCGAGTTGAAAAACTCGGTCCCACCGATTTGGCTTATGCCATTGCACAAGTAACTCTCGGTCTGACCGAGAATTGCTAATCGGTGCGACCGAGTTTAGAACTTTGTGAAACCCTAGCAGTCTCGGTTCCACCGAACTGTGACTCGGTCCAACCGAGTTCATCAGTTTAGGTTCCAAAACTGCTTCGGTATCACCGAGTTTGAAAATCGGTTGATCCGAAATGCTTTCTGTGGAAAACTAAAACTGAATTTTTAAATCATTCTTTTGCAAAAATCTCTGCATTTTGTGATGCTCATCTATTCTATCTCATCTACAACTCTTCACAGGGTCAGCAGTCAGTGTTTGCAGCATGTCAGACTAGAGTGACAGCCAGAGCAGATCAGAAGAGCAGCTGTGGATATGCCCCTCAGATTCAAGAGTTGATAAACTCAAAGATGGGCAAAGGGAAATATCAATTGGATAAGGAACATTTTCCACTTTATCCAGACTTTGAGGAGAATGAGGTTGTCATGAATGAGAATGACCCATCATCAGTTCAATCTCAAGAGAAGAAGGAGAAGGCAAAGAAGGAGAAGGCTGCCAACATGCCAACAGAAGAGGAGGCATCTGAATATTTCTTGAAGAACAAGAAGGAGCAGCTTGATTACCTAATAGCATCAACACTGAGGATTGAGAAAGGACTGGCCACCCTCACTCAAAATCAGGAGAGCCTGGAAAGAATCATGGAACTCGAATTCCATGACCTTGATGTCAAAGTAACTGAGATTTAGTCAGTGGTAGAGCAGTTGCAGGATGATATGCAGGAGAGGCAGGGCAAGACTACAACAAATGTGTTTGCCAGAGTGCCCAGAGCCCAGAGGTCAGTTGCACTGCCTGTGACAGACACTAGAGCAACATCATCTGCACCAGCTACAGCCCCTTCAGCTCCAGTGCAACCAGCTCCAGCATGATGAGGACATCAATACAACTGTTACACCCACAGCCCCTGCTGCTATACATACTGGACCAATTACTAGAGCTCGTGCACGCCAACTAAATTACCTGGTATTTTCGTTTCTTGGTAATGATTCTAATGTTCATGAGAATATGATGCTGCCTAAATTGGATACATTTGTTTTGCTTACAAATGAAGGGCCTAGCTTGGAGAAGGATGAACATTGGAGCAAGAACAAGCATGGAGATGATGGCATGCGCAAGGGGAACAAGAACGGAGTTACAAGTGATGATTTCAGGACTTTGAAGCCACCATAATGGGTGCATGAAGCCTTGGACGAAATATACAAGATGCCACTTCATAAATTTCGTCCCGAGGCTATTTTAGGTGCTGCGTCACCTTATTATTGGGCCAGGCCCATGTAATTTCGAAATACATAAGTATAGGCTATTTTTAGAGTCCGTATGTGTGGGGAAACAAGAGATAGGGTTGATTTCGGACCCCTCCACCAAGGGCCACGAAATTCCCCCCCCCCCTCTTCCTCCATATATACAGCCCTTAGGGCATCATTTTGACTTTGGGTTTTGTTTAGATTAAAAGTTCGCCATAGCTGCAACTTCGCGTACTTCGTTTGTGTTCAACGACCAGACAAAGGCGTCACAGAACCCCACCTTGATCAATAAAGCTTTCATCTTATATTCGCAATATCCAGATTGCAATCTTAGTTTCTTGCTTGTTCTTCATTTGCTCGCAGGAAACAGACCCTCGTGGTCAGGTTGATCGTGCTTCGGCGTGGTCAATAACCTCTCGGAGTTGGTTTAGTGATTGCTAAGGCGCGACGTCCTCGCACGTTCGTAGTCGGATCGTCAAAGTCGACTGCCACCAAAGCGATATCCATCATCTCATCGAAAGACGGGACACCTTTGCCTCTATCAAGTGGTATCAGATTTCCAGGTTGCTCGGTGAGATTTTACAGTTTTTCGTAGTTTAGATCGAGTCTGTTCTTCATACCTATAGTCCACGAAAAAGCCACAAAAAAAATTAGGGTTAGTTCATCATATCCGAACCAATCTGAGCCTTTGCATAATCTTTTTAGGGTTTTGCTTTGTTGAATTTGCGGTTGCATCGTCGTGTCTAGTTGCTGGTCTTAGAGTCTAGTCTTTTAGAGTTTCGAGTTCTAGTCATAAGTTGTCACGCCGCCGCCGCACCATCATCATCACCCCTGCCATCTACCACCACCGCTTATCCGCCACCGCTTCGAATCCGTATCCATATACCACCACAGCTGTCATATACCACCACCGCTGCCATCTACCACCATATATCCACCACCAATTCGAGTTCTTGTCATATTAGGTTTGTTTTCGAGATCCATCTAGATTCCGATTCGTGTTTCCTTGCCGAAGTAGGTTTTAGAAAAAAAAGAGTCCGGAAACCACGCTCCGTTTAGGCCCAAAATTTTTCGAAAACGCATTTTTCGTAAAAAATTCTGGCTATCCTATTTTTAGGTGTTTTTGAGTGTTTTGAGACAGGTGCCATTATAGGAAGTTTTTTTGACCGGTTTCCAGTTTTTGGGTCCGGGCAGTCCAAAAAAAAATTGGTCGAAAACATTTCGTGCCCATCCTGTCAGTTTGACCTAGGAAGAGTTTTGAGACACTCGCCATTATAGTGATTTTTCGCAAAAAAAAAGCAGCGCAAAAAAAGAGCGCAAAAAAGAAGAGCGAAGAAAAAATTCCAGAGTGTGCTTTTCCCTTGTTTACGTGCCGCGCCGTGATTTTGTTGGTGTTCTAGGCTCGCGTCTCTAGCACAGTCTAGCCTAGGACCAGCACAGTACCGTCGTTGAGCGTTTCTTCAACTTTGCATCTCTGAATTGATTATTGCTGACCCTTTTTGCTACCATATTATAAGCCTTCCCAGCTCCACATACATCTACGTCGTGCGTTTGACTCTCCCTGGTAATCGCTCTATCCAAGCTTTGAGAGTTTTTGACTACAACGGTTGCCGATCACCGCCTGCTGCTGGGTAAGAACTGGTAAGAATTTGAGATTTGCTTGACGGATTTGTGACACCCACCACCACCTCTTGTTAGTAGTCTATAGGATCATATTCTTGTGTGTTTCTATTGCTGCTAACCATACCAGGATCACAAGCCGACGAGACTGACTGGGAGAACATGACGAATAAGGATTTGCATGATAAATTTCAGCAAATGATGAGTGGACAGGTGCAAGACGTGCTAAACAGATTTGAAGAGGCCATGGAGAAGATAGATGGCATGGAGAAGACGTTCGAAACAAAGCTCGATAACAAGTTTAATGAATTGCTCGCGCGTCTTCCACCACCACCACCCGCTACACCTAACGCACCTCTCCAACAACAACAACAACGACTACCTCCACGTCGCGAAATAGACCTCCGCCGAGTGAGCCGTGTTCCTCTTGCGTTTGGCCAAACTGTTGGTGCTGCTGTTGATACTTCTGTGGCTCCTGCTGCTGATGCGGAGGAGAGTGATTATGTGGGAGATTACGAGGATGAGGTTGCTCAAAATCAGAAGTACGTGCAACCACCAGCACCACCACCAGCAGGTCGACCTCAGGTATATATTCGTAATGGTAGGCCTGCACCACCATCTCAGGTACGAGATGATGTCCATATTCCTTAACTGAAATTGAATATTCGACCATTTGAGGGTAGATATGTTCCTGATATATATCTTACTTGGGAGTTAGAAACTGAACAACGTTTTACATGTTTACAATATCCCGAGGAGAGACGGGTTGCTGCTGCTGTTTGTGCTTTCACTAGTTTTGCATGTGTCTGGTGGTTTGAACATTGTAGATTATATCCTATTCCAACTACTTGGGCTGCTTTGAAAACTGCTATGCGTACGCGTAGGGTTCCACCATATTATCAACGTGAATTGCTTCAAAAATTGCAGCGTTTAAGACAAGGAAAAATTCTGTAGAAGAATATTATTAGGAATTACAAACTGGCATGATTCGATGTGGTATTGTTGAAGATAATGAAGCTATGCTTGCACGTTTTCTGGGTGGATTAAATAGAGAGAGTCAGACCATTCTAGACTATAAGGAGTATACTAATATCACTCGTTTATTCCATCTTGCTTGTAAAGCTGAACGTGAAGTGCAGGATCGACAAGCATTGGCGCGAACTAACTTTTCTGCAGGCCGACCTTCATCATGGACACCACGTGCATCTTCTACTTCAACTGCACCAGCCCTCAATCAGGTGCCTCCTACAGCCGTGATACAAGAAAACAGGAACAACCACCATTATCTGCCAAGAGCGCACCTGCCGGGCCTGCACAGAGTTCTTCTTCTTCCAGGGCATCAACAGGGCACACAAGTGATATTATTTGTTGTCGTTGTAAGGGAGGAGGTCATTATGCGAGAGAATGCAAATCTCCGCGTGTGATGATTGCTACCGAGGGTGGTGGATATGAGTTTGCTAGTGACTATGATGAGGAGACATTGGCTCTTATTACACGTGAAGAACATGGTGGAGATGATTCTGATCATGAGACGCAATACATGGCTCCTGAAGACGCTGACAGGTATGAATGTTTAGTTGCTCAACGTGTTTTGAGTGTGCAGGTCACACAAGCTGAGCAAAATCCGAGGCACAATTTGTTCCATACCAAGGGAGTTGTGAAGGAACGTTCTGTGCGCGTCATAATAGACGGAGGGAGCTGCAACAACTTGGCTAGCATGGAGATGGTGGAGAAGCTTTCTCTCACCACAAGACCACATCCACATCCTTACTACATCCAATGGTTCAACAACAGCGGCAAGGTTAAGGTAACACGTACTGTTCGTGTGCATTTTAGTATCTCTACATATGCTGATTATGTTGATTGTGATGTGGTACCTATGCAAGCATGTTCCTTATTACTTGGTAGACCATGGCAATTTGATAAAAATTCTGTACACCATGGTAGAAACAATCACTATACTCTTGTTCATAAGGATAAAAATATTACTTTGCTTCCTATGACTCCTGATTCCATTTTGAAAGATGATATTAATAGAGCTAATAAAGCAAAACAGGAGAAGAATAAGAGTGGAAATCAGATTGTGGCAAAAGAATTTGAGCAACAAATGAAGCCTAATAATAAACCATCTAGTGTTGCTTCTGAAATTAAATTGAAAAGTGCATGTTTATTTGCCACCAAATCTGATATTGATGAGCTAGATTTCAACAAATCTATTTGCTATGCTTTTGTGTGCAAAGAGGCATTATTTTCATTCGAGGACGTGCCTTCCTCTTTGCCTCCTGCTGTCACTAACATTTTGCAGGAGTTCGCTGACGTTTTTCCACAAGACGTGCCACTGGGATTACCGCCTATTCGAGGGATTGAGCATCAGATTGACTTAATTCCCGGTGCTTCACTGCCAAACCGTGCACCATACCGTACCAATCCAGAGGAGACGAAGGAGATTATGCGTCGAGTACAAGAGCTTCTCGACAAAGGTTATATACGCGAATCCCTTAGTCCTTGTGCTGTTCCTATTATTCTAGTGCCGAAAAAGGATGGTACATCACGTATGTGTGTTGATTGTAGAGGCATTAATAATTACTATTCGTTATCGTCATCCTATTCCTAGGCTAGATGATATGCTTGATGAATTGAGTGGCTCTACAATATTCTCCAAAGTTGATTTGCGTAGTGGCTACCATCAAATTCGTATGAAATTGGGAGATGAATGGAAAACAGCATTTAAAACTAAGTTTGGATTATATGAGTGGCTAGTCATGCCTTTTGGGTTAACTAATGCACCTAGTACTTTCATGAGATTAATGAATGAAGTTTTACGTGCTTTCATTGGACGATTTGTGGTAGTTTACTTTGATGACATATTGATTTATAGCAGATCTTTGGAAGAACATTTGGAACATTTACATGCTGTTTTTATTGCTCTACCTGATGCACGTTTGTTTGGTAACCTTGGGAAGTGCACCTTTTGCACCGACCGAGTATCTTTTCTTGGCTATGTTGTTACTCCACAGGGAATTGAAGTTGATAAAGCCAAGATTGAAGCTATTGAGAGTTGGCCGCAGCCCAAAACGGTCACACAAGTGAGGAGTTTTCTTGGCCTCGCTGGATTCTATAGGGGTTTTGTGAGAGATTTCAGCACCATTCCTGCACCTCTCAATGAGCTTACAAAGAAAGATGTGCCTTTTCTTTGGGGTACCGCACAGGAAGAAGCCTTCACGGTATTGAAAGATAAGTTGACACATGCTCCTTTACTCCAACTTCCTAATTTTAATAAGACTTTTGAGCTTGAATGTGATGCTAGTGGAATTGGATTAGGAGGTGTGTTACTACAAGATGGCAAACCTGTTGCATACTTTTCTGAAAAATTGAGTGGGCCTAGTCTGAATTATTCTACTTATGATAAAGAATTATATGCTCTTGTTCGGACTTTAGAAACATGGCAACATTATTTATGGCCCAAAGAATTTGTTATACATTCTGATCATGAATCTTTGAAACATATTAAAAGTCAAGCTAAACTGAATCGTAGACATGCTAAATGGGTTGAATTCATTGAGACTTTCCCTTATGTCATTAAACACAAGAAGGGAAAAGAAAATGTTATTGCTGATGCATTGTCTCGTCGCTATACTATGCTTTCACAACTTGACTTCAAAATATTTGGTTTGGTGACCATCAAAGATCAATATGTGCATGATGCTGATTTTAAAGATGTAATGCAGAATTGTAAAGAAGGAAGAATGTGGAACAAGTTTGTTGTTAACGATGGATTTGTGTTTCGTGCTAACAAGCTATGCATTCCAGCTAGCTTCGTTCGTCTTTTGTTGTTGCAGGAGGCGCATGGAGGAGGATTAATGGGACACTTTGGCGTGAAGAAGACGGAGGACATACTTGCTACACATTTCTTTTGGCCAAAGATGAGACGGGATGTTGAGCCTTTTATTGCTCGCTGCACTACATGTCAAAAAGCTAAGTCACGACTCAATCCTCATGGTTTATATATGCCTTTGCCTGTACCTAGTGTTCCTTGGGAGGATATATCTATGGACTTTGTTTTAGGTTTACCTCGAACAAAGAAGGGGAGGGATAGCATATTTGTTGTCGTGGATAGATTCTCGAAAATGGCACACTTTATACCATGTCATAAAAGCGATGATGCTGTTAATGTTGCTGATTTGTTCTTTCGTGAAATTATTCGCTTGCATGGTGTGCCAAATACTATTGTTTCAGATCGTGATACTAAATTTCTTAGCCACTTTTGGAGATGTTTATGGGCTAAGTTGGGGACTAAACTGCTTTTTAGTACTACTTGTCACCCCCAAACTGATGGACAAACTGAAGTAGTCAATAGAACGTTGTCTACTATGCTTAGGGCTGTTTTGAAGAATAATAAGAAAATGTGGGAGGAATCCTTGCCTCATATTGAATTTGCTTATAATCGTTCATTGCATTCTACTACTAAGATGTGCCCTTTTGAAGTTGTGTATGGTTTCCTACCTCGTGCACCTATTGATTTGTTGCCTCTTCCATCTTCGGAGAAGGTTAATTTTGATGCTAAACAACGTGCTGAATTGATTTTAAAAATGCATGAGCTAACTAAGGAAAACATTGAGCGTATGAATGCTAAATATAAACTTGCTGGAGATAAGGGTAGAAAACGTGTTGTGTTTGCACCTGGAGATCTTGTTTGGTTACATTTGTGTAAGGATAGATTTCCTGATTTGCGCAAATCAAAGTTAATGCCACGTGCTGATGGTCCCTTTAAGGTGTTAGAGAAAATAAATGATAATGCATATAAACTTGAGCTGCCTGCAGATTTTGGGGTTAGTCCCACTTTTAACATTGCAGATTTGAAGCCTTATTTGGGTGAGGAAGATGAACTTCCGTCGAGGACGACTTCATTTCAAGAAGGGGAGGATGATGAGGACATCAATACAATTGTTACACCCACAGCCCCTGCTGCTATACATACTGGACCAATTACTAGAGCTCGTGCACGCCAACTAAATTACCAGGTACTTTCGTTTCTTGGTAATGATTCTAATGTTCATGAGAATATGATGCTGCCTAAATTGGATACATTTGTTTTGCTTACAAATGAAGGGCCTAGCTTGGAGAAGGATGAACATTGGAGCAAGAACAAGCATGGAGATGATGGCATGCGCAAGGGGAACAAGAACGGAGTTACAAGTGATGATTTCAGGACTTTGAAGCCACCATAATGGGTGCATGAAGCCTTGGACGAAATATACAAGATGCCACTTCATAAATTTCGTCCCGAGGCTATTTTAGGTGCTGCGTCACCTTATTATTGGGCCAGGCCCATGTAATTTCGAAATACATAAGTGTAGGCTATTTTTAGAGTCCGTGTGTGTGGGGAAACAAGAGATAGGGTTGATTTCGGACCCCTCCACCAAGGGCCACGAAATTCCCCCTCTCCTCCATATATACAGCCCTTAGGTCATCGTTTAGACTTTGGGTTTTGTTTAGATTAAAAGTTCGCCATAGCTGCAACTTCGCGTACTTCGTTTGTGTTCAACGACCAGACAAAGGCGTCACAGAACCCCACCTTGATCAATAAAGCTTTCATCTTATATTCGCAATATCCAGATTGCAATCTCAGTTTCTTGCTTGTTCTTCGTTTGCTCGCAGGAAACAGACCCTCGTGGTCAGGTTGATCGTGCTCCGGCGTGGTCAATAACCTCTCGGAGTTGGTTTAGCGATTGCTAAGGCGCGACGTCCTCGCACGTTCGTAGTCGGATCGTCAAAGTCGACGGCCACCAAAGCGATATCCATCATCTCATTGAAAGACAGGACACCTTTGCCTCTATCACAGACTGACAAGAATGTAGGGCCAATGATGATAAACTAGCATCCTATACTAAGTATTTAGGATTGCAGGTAAGGTATCAACAGATGTAGCAACAATGTCAGGCTATGCATCAGAATAGGATTAACGGAAAGCAGTAATGTGCTACACTACTCTAATGCAAGTAGTATAGAGGAGAATAGGCGATATCTGGTGATCAAGGGGGGGGCTTGCCTGGTTGCTCTGGCAAGGAGGGGTCGTCAACACCGTAGTCGAACTGGGGGGTCGCCGGCAGTCTCGGGGTCTATCGGAAAGAAGTAACGGAGAGGAAATACAATAAATAACAGAGCAATCAAAGCATCACAAAGTGTAACAAGACAATACATGGTGTTCGATGTGCCCTAACGCGGTAGTAGGTGATACCGTTGAAGGGGAGAAACATCCGGGAAAGTATCCCCGGTGTTTCGCGTTTTCGGACAGGTGAACCGAAGGGGGAAAGTCGCGTGTTTGCTATGCTAGGGAGGTGTAATGGACGAACGGGCTGCGCATCCGGATTCGTCTCGTCGTTCTAAGCAACTTTCATGTACAAAGTATTTTCATCCGAGTTATGGATTATTTTATAAAGATTTTTAAAGATTTAATTCATTTTTAGAATTAACAGAATAAATTTAATTAGGAAATGCCATTATGATGCCAGCATGACATCAGGGTGATGTCAGCAGTCAACAGTCAGTTGACTTGGTCAAACTGACGCGTGGGTCCATTCTGTCATTGACTGATATCTAATTAACAGTTACTTAGTTTAATTAGCAGGTTAAGTAAATTTAACTAGTCAACTATTCAGGATTTAATTAACTTAATTAATCTAGTTAATTAATATTTTATTTATTTATTTATTTTTAATCCATTTTTTATATCTTTTTTTAACGTTCTAGGGCTGGGCCCCACATGTCATAGGCACAGGGGCCTATCGGGCGCCGCTTAGCAGGCGCGGGTGCAGGACGCGGCCCGATTGGGCGCACGCCCAGGTGCGGGCGGACCCGGCAAGGCGCCGGAGCAGGGGGCGGTGGCCACGGCAAGGCCATGGCCGGAGCGGGGCGCGCTGGCCACGGCGATGGAGAGGCGCTTGTGGCGAGGAGCGCTGGGCAAGGGGCAGCCGGGCGGGAAGGCCACGGTGCGGGCGCTATGCACGGCTGGGTGGCTGCGGGCACCAGGCCGCGGGGAAGGCTATGGGGCGAGGGTCGGGCGGAGTTGCGGGAGCACGCGGGCGAGCGAGTCCCGTCGAGGACGACTCCGACGCGGGGTCAGAGAGGAAGATGGGGGTGGCGCTCACAAGGGGTTGCAGGGACTGGGCAGCGGGGCACGAGGGGGAAGATGGCGACGCCGGCGATGTAGGGGAGGCAGTCCGGCGAGGTGGTCTCCGGCGACAGCGTCGAGCGGAGAGGACGGCGGCGATGGCGTTCCGGCGACGTTGGCGAGTTGGAGTAGCTTCGGACGGCACCGGGCGACGAGGTGCGGCATCGAGGTGGTTCCAAGGACGGCGAGTGGCGGCATTGTCGAGGACGCCGGTGACGTCGGGGCGGCCCCCTCCCGATCCAGATCGGGCAGAGGGGGCGAGGGAGAGGGGGGTCGGTGAGGAGGAGGTCGAGGACGGCCTGTCCGGCGGGGAGGCGGCGGTTCCTCAGGCGCGGGCGCGCCGGCGAGGTAGAAGCGGGGCGACGGCGGTCGACGGGGTCGGGCCCCTCCCCGATCCAGATGGGATCGAGAGGAGATGGGGAAGAGGGAGAGGCGAGCGAGTGGGGGAGTGGGGGTGTCGGTGGGATAGGGTTTGACCGGGTGGGGGTTAGTAGGCGCGGGTGGGCCAGCCTGGTTGGCCCGATGGCCAGCTGGGCCGAGGCCTAGTGGGGGGGGACGGGGGGCAGGCTTTTGTTTTTTCTTTGTTTAGTTAGGTTCTGCTTTTCTTTTTATTTAATTGTTTTATTGTTTCCATCCACTATAAAATATCTAGGCATTTTATAAAAATGTGTTTATTGCACCATATTTACATATGAAAAATATGGCACCGCCCGAACATTTTTGTTTTAACTTTTGAAAACTTTTATTGTTGACATTAATTTGAATTTGAATTTTGAAACGGTTTCGAATCATCGCGAGGTTAACAACAGTGACTGTGGTGATGTGGCCTCATTAACAGAAGTTTACTGTAGCTTAATTATCTGGGCGTCACACGGGGACAAGCGATGGTCTTTTCCTACCAATCTATCCCCCTAGGGGCATGCATAGTAGTACTTTCATTTGAGGGCTAATAAACTTTAGGAATCAGTATGCGAGTTCTTTATGACTAATGCGAGTCCATGTATTATATGCGCTCTTACCTTTCCGCAACTTGCTAGCCTCTTTGGTACCGCGCATTGCCCTTTCCCACCTCGAGAGTTGGTGCAAAATTTTCTAGTGCATCCAAACCTCGTGATATGATGCACTCTATCACAAATAAGCCTCCTTATATCTTCCTCAAGACAACCACCATACCTACCTATCATGGTATTTCCATAGCCATCCCGAGATATATTGCCATGCAACTTCCACCATTCTGTTATTATGAAATATAGTCATTCCGAGATATATTGCCATGCAAATTCCACCATTCCATTATTATGACAAACACCTTCATTGTCATATTGCTTTTACGGGATCATATAACTGACATAGTATTTGTGGCTCAGCCACCGTTCATCATTATCATACATGTTATGCTAGCATCATTGCACATCCTGGTACACTGCCAAAGGCATTCATATAGAGTCATATTGTTCTAGTATCGAGTTGTAATATTGAGTTGTAAGTAAATAAACGTGTGATGATCATCATTATTAGAGCATTGTCTGAGTGAGGAAAGGATAATGGAGACTATGACTCCCCTAGAAGCCAGGATGAGGAACCAGACGAAAAATTTAAAGAAGGGGAAAAAGATGCCAAAAAGAGCCCAACAATTTTTTTTTGAGAAAAAGCGAGAATGGTCAATGTTACCATCCTTTTCCACACTTGTGCTTCAGAGTAGCACCATGTTTTTTATATAGAGTCTCATATGTTGTTATTTTCATATACTAGTGGGAATTTTTAATTATAGAACTTGGCTTGTATATTTCGATGATGGGCTTCCTCAAATGCTCGAGGTCTTCATGAGCAAGCAAGTTGGATGCACACCCACTTAGTTTTTACTTTGAGCTTTCATACACTGTGTTGATGTGAGACTATTTTCCTTTTTTGACATACCCTTATTGATCTCTATCACAACATTCTGTTCCACCCATAGTGCTATATCCATGGCTCATGCTCATGTATTGTGTGGGGGTTAAAAAAGCTGAAGCGCATTGAGAAGTATGAACCAATTGCTCGGATTGTCATCGGGGTAGTTCATGATTAATATTTTCTGTTAGGAAGATCGAGCAAGACAAGATTATATGATTTTGTGGCTGTAGCATTCTTTAGCATTTTTGTTTTGAAAGGCATGCTCGTTTGTTGGCATGCCTGAGTATTGATGTCTTTATATCAAATTATAGACTATTATTTTGAATCATTTGTATCCTAAATATTCATACCGTAAAAAATACTACATGATAAACATGTTATTTATCATTTCTATTTTTATCATTTACCTACTCGAGGACGAGCAAGAATTAAGCTAGGGGATGTTGATACGTCTCCAACATATCTATAATTTTGATTGTTCCATGCTATTATAATATCGATCTTGGATGTTTTATATGCAATTATATGCTATTTTATATCAATTTGTGGGACTAACCTATTAATCTAGTGCCCAGTGTCAGTTGCTATTTTTTGCTTCTTTTTGGATTTTCAGAAAATTGATTTAAAAAAAAGTCCAAATGGAGAAAAATCTTTCGATTAATTTTTTGGGACCAGAAGGGACCCATGAAGGTTTGGGAGAAGACTAGAAGAGTCGCGAGGGAGTGACAAGCTTATATGATGCACCCAAGGGGGGGCGCCCCTGAGCTTGTGGGCCCCTCAAGGCACCTCTTGAGCTAATTACGCCTCTACAAATTCCCAAATATTCCCAATATACTAGAGAGGCACCCGAAACACTTTTTCCGCTGCCGCAAGCTTCTGTTCTTCCGCGATCCCATTTGGAGGCCTTTTCTGGTACTCTGCCGGAGGGGGAATCAATCATGGAGGGCTTCTACATCATGCTTGCTACCTTCCGATGATGCGTGAGTAGTTTACCACAGACGTACGGGTCCATAGCTAGTAGCTAGATGGCTTCTCTCTCTTTGATATTGAATACCATGTTCGCCTCTATGTTCCTGGAGTTCTATTCGATGTAGTCTTGTTTTGCGGTGTGTGTCTTGAGGTTCAGTGAATTGTGGCTTTATGATCTGAATATACATGAGAGTAACTGAGTCTTTTCTTAACCTTATTATGCATGATTTTTATAGCTTTGTATTTCTCTCTGATCTATCCATCTGGGTTTTCCAACTAACTTGATTTATCTTTAGTGGGAGAGGCGCTTTGCGATGGGCTCAATCTTGCAGTGCTCTATCCCAGTGACAGAAAAGGTCAAGACATGTATTTGTATTGTTACCATTAATGGTAAAACATTGTGGTTTATTCATATTAGTTGAGTTTCATTTGTCTACGTCATGTCATCTTGCTTAAGGCGATACTTTGTTTTTATTAACTTAATACCCTAGATGCATGCTGGATAGCAGTCGATGGGCGGAGTAATTGTAGTAGATGCAGGTAGGAGTTGGTCTACTTGTCTCAGACGTGATGCCTATATGCATGATCATTGCCTTGAATATCGTCATAACTATGCACTTTTCTATCAATTACCCAACAATAATTTGTTCATGTACCATATGCTTTGTGTTTGAGAGAGAAACCTCTAGTGAAAACTATGGCCCCCGGTTCTACTTTTATCATATATAAAAACCAAAATATCCTTGCTGCAATTTTACTTCTTTTTATTTTGTTTTTTCATTTATCTATCTACCACTACAAGATCTAATCCTTGCAAGTAACGCGCTCAAGGGGATTAACAACCCTCTTGCCCGCGTTGGGTGCAAGTATTTGGTTTTGTTTGCGTAGGTGCTGTTCACGAGGCTTTGCGTGATTCTCCTTCTAAAATGATATGTTGGTTCTTACTAAGGGAAATACTTATCTCTACTGTGCTGCATCTCATCTCCTATTCGAAGAAAAATCCCAACGCAGCTAAGAAGTAGCACCCACCCGTTACGGTGGCAAGAGGGGAGACCGCTGGCTATTGTGGTAGCCCCGGAGTCATCTGGGCCGAGGGTTCACCTCAGCCCAGCCCATCTTCTGTAGACATGGGGCCTTTTTCCCCGTGGTCATTAGCACGCGAGGTCTAGACCTCGACCGATGAGTTCTTGGCGCCTGCCCCTGTGTTACAAACGGTTGGGGTTAGGAGCGATGTTGCTTCTCCCAGCCCTTGAAGGGCGGATGGAAAACAGTGTGCTCGGCGGATCCGCCCTCCGTCATGAAAGGCGAAGGATGCCGATCGTCCTCGGCCAGGTCACCGATATGGGCGCGTTGTGGACTAAAAAGGATAAGACAAGTATTATAGGCCAGAGTCTGCTTTCAAATGAAATTAGTGGCATTCTATCAAAGAGTACCTCCGGCCCGCCGACTTTTGTCCTGGGTGGTTGTGTAAGGACGTCCTCCGAAGAATCGAAGAAGGTGACCTAGGCTGGATTGTCCTGTTGGCCGGCTGGTGTGGCCGAGGCCTTGCGCAGCTTCTTCCGGACTTGAGGACGCCCCTCCTCCTCAGCATTCTCAGACGCCGCCATCTTCCTCTTCAGGGAAAGTGCAACCTCCCCCGTGTCCTCTTCCATATCTCCCTCCTCCTCCCCATCATTGTTAGTGGAGGAGATGTGGGTGTCCTCGGACTGGGACCCTGAAGGCTCCCGGATGTGAGGGCCCCCTTTCCACTTTGTCGGCTTCTGCCCCTTGGCCGGAACTACGTATGGTTCCTCGGCCAAGAGTGCCTCGAGTTGAGGAGACCTCACCTCCTCGAGCAGCGGCGTCGAACACGGCATTCACTGTGCCTTGGAGATCCACTTCTGAGAAAGGAGAAGATGGATTCAATTACTCTAGTAAGAAAGAGATATATAAGGTAAAAAGGCTTCGGAGTATAAAGCAGTGATTTCTAGTTACCTCGGAGGCGTCGTGCGCGGCTTCATAGCCGCTGTCCCTTCGAGGAGACTGGTCTCCTGGAAGATGAAGGGCATGGATTAAGGAAACCCTAAAAAGGTGGCTCTTTGACGAAACTATGTGCGATGCATTAATCGCAAACGATGTTGTAAGAAAACAATCAGAAATGATACAAACTGTTTACGATGGTGGTGACATCAGGCATGATTTAGATTGGAGTGGTGTGTGCGATATGTGGCATACAATTGATCCATCTGAACTGTTTGCAATGAGCCACAAAACAAAAACGGTCATCCATATGAAGGTGTGTGTGATAGAAAACATACAGTTCAATCAGATGAACTGTTTTTGATTAGCAACATAGTAGAAATGGTTGGCCAGATCAACGTGTGTGCGATAGATGACATATAATTCACTCAGATGAACTGTTTGTTATGAGTGAAAATAACAGAAATGGTCAGCAGATCAAGGTGTGTGCAATAGACGACATACACTTCACACGGATGAACTTTTGGCGATTAGCCACAACAAACCAAAACTGTCAGCCAGATCAAGGCGTCTTTGCTAGATGGGCACACATTCTAATTAAAAGAATCGTGTGCGATGGTAATAACGAGCGCACACAGTTGATCACCCACAAGTATAGATGATCAATTGTAGCCTTTCTCTATAATTAAGAGTGTATAATCCAACAAGGAGCTAAATGTAGAATTTCTATTCCCTTCAAGTTCTATCGACCATCGGTACAACTCTATGCGCACTTAACGTTCGCTTTACCTAGAACAAGTATGCAACTAATTAGTAGGTGTGAAGTGGTAGGTTTGCAAGATAACAAAGAACACGTAAATAAAAGCTAGGGGCTGTTTAGATAAAGAAACAATTAGTTTAGAGATTTTTCTCACAAGAAAGTTATTTGTCCCTAGGCAATCGATAACTAGACTGGTAATCATTATTGAAGTTTTATATGAGGGAGAGGCATGAGCTAACATACTTTCTATACTTGGATCATATGCAGTTATGATTGGAACCCTAGCAAGCATCCGCAACTACTAAATACCATTAAGGTAAAACCCAACCATATCATTAAGTATCAAGTCCACTTTACTCCCATATGCAACAACCCCCTTACGGATGTAAGCTTCTTTCACTCTAGCCATCCACCATAAGCAAATCATGAACGTATTGCAACACCCTACAATAGGAATCCCTCACGCTTGCACAACACGGAGGGCACCATAGGACAACACCAAAATAAAACATACAACTCAAACCAATCACGATCATCACTCAACCCATAGGACAAAATGGATCTACTCAAATATCATAGCATAGCCACATAGCATTGGATAATAATATATAGTGTTGAGCACAAGGTTTAAGTAGAGATTACAAGAGAGAGAAGATGTGTTACACCGATGCATAGAGAGGGAGAAAGTTGGTGTTGATGGTAGCGAGGTTGTTGATGTAGACCGCCATCACGATCCTTGCCCTCGCAGCACTCCGACGCCACTAGGAGAGAGGGGGAGAGAGTCCCCTCATTCTTCTTTCTTAACCTCCCTCCTAGATGGGAGGAGCGTTTTCTCTCTGGTCCATGGCCTCCATGGCGGTGGAGGGGCGGGAGCCCCTCCGAGATTAGATCCATCACTCGTTTTCTCTTCTATTGCTGCAATAATTTGCCTCCTTATGTTTTGGAGTTTGTTGACATAAACAATATGGGACTTATGTGTTTGCTAGTGCACACAGAGTAATAGGTCCTTGGAATCAAGAGGAGTTTGATCCAAACGATGAAGATAATCCCCTGCGTGACAGCGAAGATTATCACCGAAGATTATGATAACAAGAGTGACGGCTCAAAAATTGCTGGCGTGAAGCAATTGGTTCGGTGCTCGTTCGAAGGAAGTGACTGCGATCGAGAATATTGAAGATGAAGTGAAGACGTAGTATTTATTTCATTGTTCCTTTTCTCTTTATTGAGTCACAGGACCATTGTACTATTAAGAGGAGTGTAGCGTTCGGAACTTTGATTCTCTTATGCTAAACCCGAATCCTATGAAAGTTGCGAGAGAGATCTCTTTGTGTTCCGAGCAAATAGTTGCCAGCAAGAGACTATGTTCTTCTTCGCTACGAGAGATTTGTCTCAGATCCAGGAGTCAACATTACTTGGTCCGCAAGTAATTTTACCATTGCCCTTAAAATCCGATCATTGTAAACATGTCGGTTGGCCATTGGCTGGACCACGTGTACAAAATGGTAATTTCCCGCCAGGGAAGGTTGCGGCTATAAATAGCCACCACGCGTGGGCATTGTCCGGTGGCTGCTCCATTTGATTGTGAGAAAGATTGTTGAGTAACCCCCTGTCCAGAGTGATTTTAGTTTAAAATCCACCGAGAGAAAACCTTAGAGCCAAAAATTAGATAGTGGTTCAGCATCACTCGAATGTAAGTCTAGTACACTCCGCCTATTACTCTTGAGAGCTGCCAACTCTCTAGACAGTTAGGTGTCAATTTCTTCAGAGACCAAGAGTAATTGTGGTTCTCGAAGAAGAAGTCTGTAAAGGTTTGGAGATCACCTCATGTATCTACCACGAGTGATCGACATTGGTTGATGAACCAATTGTCAAGGAGAACAGGGCGAAGAGAGTTTATCTTCCGTGTTAAGTCACAACGCCTCTAACCTGGCCTAGTCCTTATGCAGAAGGAAGAACTGGTCTACCAATTTTTTTGTTGCCATCGAGCATCACTGGTTACCTCTGCTTCTCCTCTTTACATTCAAAATGTATCTATCATGTGATTTATCTCAATGAATGCATTTAGTTTCCATTCATTAGTTTGTATTTGCTCGCTATACTCTGTTTACATTCGCTTCGCTGCTGGGTTCCAAGAGTTTTGATATTTCCAAAAGAAATTTTGAAACTCCCATTCACCCCCCTCTGGTAGACATACTTTGTTCCTACAATTGGTATCAGAACAAGGTACTCCTTTACTCTACTCATTTTGGTCTAACCACCTTGGAGTTTAAGTATGTCTTAAGTGAGCTGGAAGTCGCATCTCAAGATTCCCATCTTCGATGGGACAGACTATCCCTTCTAGAAGGAGAAGATGGAGACCCTCCTCCGACCTATTGATGATGATATGTGGAACATGGTGCTGAATGGATAAATGGTGGAAGTGCCTCAAGTCCCCACTGACCACCAGAAGAAACTCATTCAGATGGACGCTCAAGCTAAGGATGATATTGTTGGCCATCTCTCTCGTGCTCAATTTCTTTGCTATTGTTAGTGTGAAACTGCTAATGATTTGTGGGATGTTCTCAAAAAGATAAATGAGGGTGTTTCAACTTAGAAAGAAGCTTGCATTGATACTCTTCGAGCAAAGTTCAATCGGTTAAAGTGAATCGGAAATGAAAGCTGCTAGTAAACCTTTGACTGTCTAAGTGACATTGCAAACAAACTGCAAGGTATCAGCACCAAAGACATCACTGATCATGAAGTTGTGAAGAAACTGCTATGATCTCTTGACAACTCATTCGATACTCTAGTTCTCATGATTAGGGAATGAGCGGACTTCAAAGTTCTCGACTCTGTTGATATCATGGAAAGGCTAAACACCCACGAGGAACAAGAAGAGGAAAAGAGAGATCTCTATGGCTTAAGTCACCGCAAAAGTCATGCTCTCAAGGTTGTGGCTGATTCTTCCTCAGAAGGAAATGCCGACGAAGATTTAGATGAGCAGAAAGGATCAACAAAGATCTCACATTAATCACAAAAAGATTCTAGCACCTTTACAGGAAGAACCAGTTCCATAAGAAAGGATCCAACAACTCTGGCGATTCCAAATCTTCATCAAAACCTACTGGAGATTACACTTGCTTCAAGTGCAAAAATTTCATTTCGAGCTGTCATCTCTAGGAAGCTGAAATCTGTGCCAGTGGAAGATATGATTCAGGAAACTACCATGGCAAAGGCAAGAGCAAGAACTACAACTCCAATGATGAGAAGAAACCAAAGAAGTTCTTCAAGAAGAAGGACAACTCCGCCTCCAAGTCTTCGTCAAGATATTCCTCAAGGAATCCTTCCAAGTGCTCCTCCAACCTCAAGAATACCTCTCGCAAGGCCAAGGAGTACAACAACCAGGAGATGGACTCCGATGAAGAAGAGTCACCTGACATCAAAGAAGCTGATGAATCCCATGAGGATTCTAACTCTGGCATGGCTGGTATAGCATGTGCCTCCTCCCATGCAACAAACTTCTTCTGGAATCATTCAAACGATGATGAATCTCCTGCCTACTGCTTTATGGCCAAAGCTTCAAAAGAGAAGCTATCCTCCAAATACCACAAGGTTCACTCCAGTGATCAATATTCTTTGGATGAGGATGACCATGCTAAACTGATCAAAGTTGCAAATATACAACAAAACTCTCTTGAGAAAATTGAGAAAACATTCAGGAATCTGAAGGGTTGTTGGTTGAGGAGATGGAGAAAAATCAATCATTGATGGAAGAACATTCCGCTCTCTTGTCACGAATGGAAGAACTATCAAATTGTCAGTATTTTCTCCCAGGCGACCATGAGAGATTGACTTGTAATTACTTGAAAAGGAAACAGAACTTGAGTCGCTGAGAGAGGCTCATGATGACTTGATCAGAGAAAATTCTCTTCTCACCCAACAACTCAAAAAGAAACCTAAAGTGTTTGTACCACCTTGCTTAAAATGCCTTGAATGCAACAATGTTGAATCAAATGTTGAATCTTCTGTGAATGCTAACCCCTCTGCTGAGAAAAATGGTTCTATGTCTAATGAAAATGCTAGGTTGAAGGATCTTATTCAGACAGGAATGTTCAAATCTTGCAAAGGGCATCAAATCCTTTGTGATGTTCTGAAGAAATCTATCTTCACAAGATTCCTAGGAAAGAAGGTATCGATTTTGAAAGGAAACTGAATGAAAATGGCTCCTACAGGGAACCTGATCAATATCCTCGCACTGTGTGGGTGCCTGCCAAGAGAAAAATGCTCGATCCACCTTTGCTTTTGGGATATGACTCTCCTATTGTTGAATACTCTTATGATGATTCACTGGATAACTATAAGCTGTTCAAAAACCAACGTGGTGAGGCTGTTGCTCGCTATGTTGGACCAAACAGTAGGAATGCCCCCCCCCAAAGAAAGCTATCTAGGTGCCCAGGAAAACTATCGAGGCATTGCCTATTACTATATTACTAGCCATGCAGACAGAAAATGCTCATTCTTCCTTAAAGAAGTTCGACAAAATGAGTACATGCATAGATTATTCAACCACTATACTCATGCGTCTGGAAAGAATTTCAATGCCTATTCTTTTGATTATGCTCACACTTCTTCGAATAACAATTATGTTTATCGAAAGAAATCATATCCTCCTCGCTCTTTTGTTTCAAGCCACCTGCAAAGATGTGGGTGGTTAAGAAAGCCTAATTCCTCTGTAGAACCATGTCTCCTGGTGTACTGAATGGATAATGGATAGTGGATGCACTAGTCATATGACCGGAGACAAGTCGTTGTTTGTCGACCCCAACTTAACCGCTTCTTCTCTGAAGTATATTACTTTTGGCGACAACAACAAAGGAAAAGTAACTAGATTAGGTATAATTTCTATATCCAAATACAAGAACATTGATGATGTTTTACTTGTTAAGTCTCTTGGATTCAATCTCATGTTATTTGGAAAGCTTTGTGATCTAGGCATGCTAGTTCTATTCTCTATATCCAAATGCATTGTCTTTATGGCCTCTGACAATTCCTTCATTTTTGAGGGAAATAGAAAAGGTGATTTATATATTGTGAATTTCTCTAAGGGTCCCCCAGTCCAAACTTGTTTGCTTGCAAATGCATCTGAAGGATTGCTGTGGCACCAAAGACTTGGTCATGCAGGTATGAGATATTTGCAGACTCTCACGAAGAAAAATCATCTTCATGGCATTCCTGATGTAAAACTCGACAAGAATCGTCTCTGTGCTGCATGTGAGGCTGGTAAATTCACCAAGAAGCATCATTCGTCAAAAACTATTATGAGCACAACAAGACCTCTGGAAATTCTTCATATGGATTTATTCGGACCTCAAAACTATGCAAGTTTCGGAGGCAGTCATTATGGTCTGGTTAGTGTTGATGATTTCTCTTGTTACACTTGGGTATTCTTTCTCAAAGAGAAAACCTGCACCCAAGACATCTTCAAAGATTCGCCAAGAAGGCCGATGTGCGAATTAAGCATATCAGAAGCGACAATGGTACCGAGTTCAAAAATACACATATCCAAGATTTTCTCGACGAGAATGGTATAACTCATGAGTTCCCTGCCGCATACACTCTGCAACAGAATGGAGTTGTTGAGCGAAAGAATAGAACTCTCATCGAAATGGTGAGAACAATGCTCAGTGAGTATAAAACTCCTATTCGCTTTTGGGATGATGCTATTAACACTGCTTGTCATGTTGTGAATCATGTTTATCTTGACAAGTTCCTCAAGAAAACTTCATATGAGCTCATCACTAGCAAGAAACCAAATGTTTCTTATTTATGTGTTTTGGTGCGCCTTGCTACATTCGTGACATGAATCATAATTCCAAGTTTGCTCCTAAGGCACATGAAGGCTTTCTTCTTGGTTATGGCTCGAACTCGCATACTTATCGTGTCTATAACTCTCACCATGGGAAAGTTATGCAAACGGTAAATGTGCGGTTTGATGAATCTAACAGCTCCCAAAAGGAGCACCTGCCTAATGTGATAGATGAACTGCCGATATCGGATGATATTCGGCAAATGGCCATTGGGAGCGTTAGGCTAGTTGAAGGTATTGCACCTGAATCTTCCGATGATGATGCCACGATGACTCGAAGCAGAACATGCCAAGCCATGTCCAAAGAAAATGCCACTCCGAAGACAAATGGCAAGCAGAATGTATATGCCAATTAGAATGGCAAACCCGATGAAAATGGCGACCCGTATGCTCATCCTGATGCTGATGCTGAGGAAAATGAAAATGATCATCAAGCTGAAAATCCTCACCCACGAGTGGCTAATCAAGTTGATCCGGCATTAATTCTCGAAGATCACAAGAATCCAGGTTATCGACCCACAACTTGTTCACACACTCATTTAGCTAACTAATGTGGTTTGTATCATTGACAGAACCTACCAAGTATGAGGACGCCATGAATGATCCTGATTAAATGAATGGCATGCAAGAAGAGTTGGTGCAATTCTAATTGAATGATGTATGAGAATTGGTTGACAAACCAAATCCTAAGAAGCACAATATCATTAGCACTAAATGGATATTCCGGAATAAGCAAGATGAAAATGGCATTGTTGTGAGAAGCAAAGCAAGTCTTGTCGCTCAGGGTATACGCAGGTAGAAGGTATTGATTTCGGTGAAAGATATGCTCCTCTTGCTCACCTTGAGGTAATTCGTATTCTTATCGCTTATGCAAACTACAATGATATCCTGATTTATCAAATGGATGTGAAATGTGCTTTCCTTAATGATGAGATTCATGAGGAAGTATATGTTAGGAAGCCACCTTGTCGGTGTTCTGGGAACTGGGGTACCCAGACTTGCCTGCCTGTTGCCCATGGTGTGGCTCCATTGATGGCCTGGTACGGCCCATCTTCTGCAACGACACGATAAGACCCTAACGAGGGCCCAAGCCTCGCGAGGCGGACGACATCAAGACCTCCCGAAGGAGCGGCCTCCCCAAGTGGCCTCCTGAGGAGCGGAGATTTCTATGCAAGCACTCACCTCATGAGGCTGAAGTGACGCCAGCCATGATGACCAAGGCCAGATGCGCACTAGCGGGTGCAGAGCGGCAGGTTTCCTCTTTTGTGCTAAGGAGGCAAGCGTAGGTGTGGAGTCCCAAGGCATCAGCCAAAGGTTGCCATTTGCGTGCAACAAGACCAGGACCGCCAGAACGACAGGATGGATGTCATCCTCGAGCCCACCATGATGTCACGATCAAAAGCTTTGCACGCGAAGACCACCTTTCATTAGGACCGGATGTACTACTTGTCCTCTTTCAAAATTGGCCATTGTGGGATCCCTTCACGCCTAAGTTTTCAGGGAAGAGGACCGAGGCCACTATAAATATAGCCTAGCCACCACCATAGAAGGGATCGGACCCCCGGAGACCGAATCCCTAGAGCTCATCGCAAGAACAAGCCTCATGAGGTTGTTCTCCCCCTTGTACTAGTTCATCGTCACCCCCCGCGAGGCTAGTCCACCACAAAGCAGCAGTAGGGTTTTACACCACAAGGTGGCCCAAACCTTGGTAAACTGTCGTGTCCATTTCCTTCCCATTCATCGAGTTAGGTCGTGAGAGCAGCGAGTCAATCGGCTTGAGAGGCTGGGTTCTTCGCACACGCCCCTGAGTTCAAACCTTTCTTGGGTCTCCGGAGCCCGAAATCTGATATTTGGCATGCCAGGTAGTGGGTGTGTTGAAGGTCTGCCTGTTCATCAACCGCGCTTCACCCTCGCCGCTCGGTCTCCATGGCGGGCGCTGCACCCTCCGCTAGTTCACCAGGCACGTTCGGTGGTGTCACGGGCCTCCAGGCTTTCTCCCCCGCCTTGCGACAGGCGCGGTGGGCTCCAAAGTTCAGGCCAGAGCTGCCGCCACGCTACGACGGCGCGACTACTGTCGGCGTCCTAGATTCGGGGGTATCTAGTCCTTCCTGCCCGCGGCCCGCCAAGTGGCCTCAACGACGGCCTAGTACGGCCCAGCTTCAACACCAACACCACAAGACCCTCGCGAGGGGCCAAGCCTCGTGAGGCAGATGATGCCAAGACCCCCGAAGGAAGTGGCCTACTCAGGAGGGCTCCTGAGGGGCAAAGAGTTCTATGCAGCTACCTCATGAGGCTCAGCTGACGTGAGCCATGACGACCAAGGCCAGGCAGGCGTCGGGCGGGTGCAGAGCATAGGTTTCCTTTTTCTTGCAAGGGAGGCAAGCCACAGGCGCGGAGTCCAGAGGAATCAGCCAAAGGTTTCCATTCTGGTGCAACAAGACTAAGACCGCCAGGATGGCGGGACGGAGGTCATCACCAAGCCCACCGCAGCGTTATGACCAAAGGCTTTTCGCAGGCGAAGACCACTTTTGTCAGGATAGATGTACTACTTGTCCCCTTTCAAATCCCGCCGTTGTGGAATCCCTTCCCGCTCATATTTGGGAAGAGGACCAAGGCCACTATATATAGGACTTAGCCACCACCATAGAGGAGGACCGAAACCAGAACAAGTAGAGCACCACACCAGCCCAAGAATACCTCATGTCCTGAGGCTTGTTCATCCTTGTACTAGTTCATCCATAGCCCCTCAAGGCAATCCACCACACCACACTGGATTAGGGTATTACACCACAACGGTGGCCCGAACCAGTATAAATCTCTGTGTCTTTGTGTCTCTTTGAGCTCGACACGCTAGGCTAGGGAGGATCGCGAGTAGGTAGGCTGGGCAGGTTGAGATCTCCGCACGCACCCCAAAGTTCGAACCTCTCAAGGGTTGCCGGATCCCGAAATCTGACATTTGGCGCGCCAGGTAGGGGTGCGTCGGATCTTCTCTTCCGTCGATCAATCCTCCACCTCTCCACCGATGCCATGGCCGACACCCCGGGAGCCCATGTCGAGCACTGGGTCGTCCAGACCTCATCGGCAGCACCCACCGTCGAAGAAGACCTTCACTCCGCCCTGCTCGCGGCTTGTGTTCCGCCAGGGACGAACTGCCGCGGGGGGCGCGCGGCGCAGCCTTCTCCACTAGCGCCGCACGGTCTCCGAACTACGATGCGGCAACCACACCACACTTGTGTAGGGACCAAGCAAACATGCGGGCAGTGGTCATCGTGGCCCGAGAGCTCCTGCGGTGTAGGCTGCTTGAGAGCGGTCGCGACGCCTAGCTGGAAAGGGTTGCCGAGCTGCTGGATGCGGCATGCAGGGGGCAGCATTGTTCTGCACCCTCCCCACGTCGCAGGCGGTGGTGGGGGCGCGCGCTCATCCCTGACACAACCGCGCGCCCTCTCCCAGGGGCCACGAAGAGCCTCTCAACGCCGACCAGCCTCGTGGAGCAACCCGCGCCGTCCCGAAGATGCCCCCTCGGCACGGGGCTGCTTCAGGCAACACTACCAGGGGCTGCGCTGGAGTACCGGACCCTGGCCAGCAGGACCAGAGGATGGCAGAAGAAGGCGGGAGCGTTAGGCGACTAGGCGACGCCTCTGGCACGAACATCCCGGAAACCTACATCCCCGTCGCGATGGATCCAAGGCACGCGCTGGGAGAGGGCCCCAGCCAATCCCCCACGTCAGGATGGGCGCTGGACATACACAAGGCTGAGCTCTCCTTCGAACCACAACCAAGCCCTGCCGACATCCCCAACAACGGCAACCTCTGGGTATAGTTAACAATGCAGGGGCACGCTTACACTGACCATGGATCACAGGTGAACCAAGACGCGGCGACCACCAGGGCTCTCAGGACGGCGGATCCCCCTCGGGAGCGTGAAGGACGTTGGGAGCAACACGGGGGAAGCCCAGCGGCGGGTCCTTCCTCGCGCTACGCGGAGCAGGATCCTGCTTGGAGGTAGGTTCCCTACCGGGGAAGGCGCCGGCGAGCCCTTCTCCTCGGTGGGGTGCCTACGGTCGCCGAGGACGCCGCCAGCGTCGCCTTGGCCCCTTGGTCTTATCCTAGTTTCTGGTCTCCCCAACGGTGGTCAGGGGTGGTGCATGGCGGGGTCCTCGTCGGGCGACATGAAGCAAGGCCCCGGCCTGTGAAGGTCTCCACTCGTGACACTCTCACGTAATAATGAGTGGACCTGTACACGCCCCAGAGTCTCCTGAGTGCCGCCCTGGGGCCTCACGGGGGCTCCCACCCACGTCATAGTGGAAGCACCATGCTCTGCGCTGGCCGTCGACACTGTCCCCAATGACTATGCCCAACCAGTGGAAGCACTTAGCTCCGCGCTTGTGAAAAGACCAAAGACTGAAGACTGAAGACTAGCTAGGCGCCGGACGCGTCCGTCTGCTTTTTGCCTCCTTTTTGTATTTGCTTGCCGACTTTTCACAGCAGTTTGTCTTTCGTGCGTTTATAAAAATGGGGGGAGTTTTCTCGTTTCGTATGCTTTCTTGCTTTTAGCTCTTGCGTTCTCTTTGGAAACTCGTGACCGCTACCCTGCCCTCATGAGCCTCGCGAGCGGTGGCTGGGTACGGTGTACGTGCTGGTACCAATCGCTCCCCTCGGGGGCTCAAAGGTGCGGCCGCCCCGCGCGCCCACCTCGTCACAATCTAGCAATTGGTTCCTCACGAGGCACTCCACGGCAGGCCAGCCAGCCCCTCGGGAGGCACAGGGCCTCGCGAGCCCGCAGCAGGCTTGCCTCAGGAGAAGGGGTCCGGCTGCAACGCCAGGCCCCGCGCAAGACCGTCGAAACCCCAGATAAGTCATAAACAACTACCTTGGTCAGCGACCCACAGCCCTGCGGGGCCCCGCTCCGGATGTCACTTCAAAAGCATTTAGCGATCTCGCGCATCATAAGGGGCACCCCCTTCCCAAAATGCTCTCACAAAAACATGTTTTAGTTGTCATTATAACAGGTTAAAGCAAAAGAAACACGGGCCTAGCTGGACATGCCTTCTTCGTCGCTCCCAACCTCGCTGCTTGTGCTGAAGCTGCCGCCCTCCTCGTCATCACCACCAGCGCTAGCTCCTTTGGCCGCAAGCACGATCGTGCCGTCCTCAGGAGTCAGCTCCTTCACCAGAGCATCCACATGACCATCCACCCACTTGGCAAGCTTGTCTTGAGTGGCCGCAGGCACGGGGGCTAGCATGGTGCCAAAATCGAAGTGAGAGTCAAGGTTTAGGAGGTTGCTGAAGATGCGTGAGAGCGCGCGCCCAAGGAGACCCCGACTCCTCTCCTCAACAAGCTAGCGAGCTTATGCGGCCTGATCTTCCAGGTGGGTCACGATGTCAGTAAAGAAGCGGAGATGGCTGGTGTAGTCATTCTTGTGCGGGTGAGGAGGGCTCTCATCGCAAATGGCACCCAAGGCGTTATTGGCCCTGATGCGCAGACCTTGGAGCATGGAGCCGTGCTCGCTCTCCAGTGTTAGGCGGCGACACTTTTCACTTGAAGCCTTCTCCAAGAGGGAGGCGGTGTCTTTAGCTTGCTTCTGAAGAGAGGATATCTCGGCACGGGCATCACCTAGGGCAGGGTCGGAGGAAGCCAGGGCCTCCCGGGAAGCGCTCTCACACTGCTCCATAGCCTGCACCTCGGTCTTCAGGACGGAGGTCCGACCCTCAAGCTCAGCCTTAATCAGCTCCAAGTCCAGGTGATTCCTTCCATCCAGCTCAGCTCGTGCCTTCGCCAACCGCTTCTCCACCTCCACCTGGACCTGAGCTTCTTGGGCGGCGACAACATCCTCAACCACGGCGGCCTGACGCTCCCTCACCTCCAACCTCTCCAGTGCCAAGCTATGTTCCACGGCCTCCAGCGTCAAGTCCTCATGACGCCTTTGGAGCTTCGTCTCGGCAAGGGCCACCTCACCTGGTGAGGAGGCCAGCAGGGCACGACGCTCCTCAACTTCGCGCAGCAGGGCCGCATTTGAAGACAGAAGATCTCGCTCCCGCTCCTGAGCCACCTCGCGACGGCGGTTGGCTTCCTCGGCCTTGTCCATAGCACGGGAGCAAGCTTCACGAGAAACCGCGAGCGAGGCCGCCGCGCGCGCTTTAGCTTCGTCACGCTGAAGCTTCCCAAGGATGATGGCCACCTTCAGCCCCTGCCACTCATCCTCCAAGCGGTGGTCCTCTGCCTCAAGCCTGGTGTCGATGTTGGGAAGCTCCCCGCCGAGATGGTCCATCACACGCATCGCTTCACAAAAAAGCTCATCGCCAAGATCTTTGCCGGCTCCGGAAGTCGCCTGGGAGGCACGGGGTGCTCTGCCAGTCGCTGCCCCATAGCTTGAAGACGAAGGCTGCCCGGAGGGTACCCCCCAGCTGGTAGTGACAAGAGGAAGGATCACCGGTGCACCCCTCGCCTCGCGGGCAGAGTCGCGGGGGGAGAGAACTTGGGGCCCGGCTCCGGGGCGCCCTCAAGGCGTCATGTTGGATGGAGTGGTCCCATGCCTTGCGCAGGCTCGGGGCCCCGGGGCTGTGCGCACGCGCGAAGCTGGAGTCCTTGGAGGTGCCTGCCTCCCAAGGTTTCGCCTTCATGGAGACCCTGCAAAACCCCAGCCATGAGAAAACATGGCGCGCTAGGGAGTCAAGAGCAAAGGTACTTACTCATCGACGGCCACGTATCTCCTTGGCTTTAGCGGCCGGTGGGTGCTGTCGTCACGACACGGGGACCTCTTCCTCTTCAGGAGCGACTCAAGGCACAGGCGGCGTCGACCAGACCCCGACGGGCGATCCTCAGGAGGGAGAGCGTTTGTCTTGGTCCCTGAAGCGGGGGTCTCAAGGCTAGGGGCACCTGGCGATACCTTCTAGCTCGCGACTTCGGGGCTGTTGGTGGGCTCCTCGTCATCATCAACCATTCTGGAGCCACCATCTCGTGCGTCAGAAGCCCCTGCCTCCGAAGCTTGGGGTGGCTCCGGTTTTGCGGCGGCTCCTTCCTGGGCCCCAGAAGCCCCAGACTCCTGAGCCCTTGGTGGGGCCAGGCCTCTGGAGGAGCTCTCGACAGCTGATGGAGGCGCGCGCCCCCTGCCTCCACACTCGGGGCGCATGCGGCAGGATCGATCAGGAGAGGAGCTACGAAGATGGGATTTTTGCGGGGCCCCTCGGTGCCCTCAGGAAGCAACCCCACTCATCGAATAGAGGCATCTACCCCGCGAAGGCCTCCTTGTTTAAGCACAGATAGAGAAGGCAGCCACCCCCAGGAAGGTCGGTAGGCTCAGACTCGGCAGTCAGGAGCTTGAGCACCACGCTCAAGGTATCAGTAGCAAGCGACGGCTTCTGCAGCCTCTTCGGATCCCCGGCGCATGTGAAGTCCCACATTGGGTGAGCATGGCGCTGGAGGGGAGCAATGCGCTGCCTCACAAATTCCTTCACCACCATTGGCGCCGTTGAAAGTGCAACTATCCCTAGGTGGTTTTGGTAATTCATAACAACATATAGCTCATTGAGCTTATGCTATTCCAAGACTATTATTTTAGGAAAGCTCAATGAATGGCATGGCATGGATGATGAAAGTGGATCCCTCAAAATACTAAGGACAAAGGATTGGCTCAAGCTCAAATGCTCAAGACTCTTCATTTTATATTTTAGTGATCCAAGATCACATTGAGTCTATAGGAAAAGCCAATACTATCAAGGAGGGATGAGGTGTTGCTTAATGAGCCTCTTGCTTCATGTTCTTAGTGATATGCTCCAAAACCCTCAGCTACTTTCCCACATCCACAAATGACCTAAACCTAAAGCCAAAATCGGTCACACTGATTCTTCCTATCCGGCGCCACCGATTCCAAAAGTCATAGCCACTGCCACAAACCCTAAGCAAATCGGTCTTACCGATAGGGATCTCGGTCTCACCGAGATGGGATTGTAATCTCTTTGTTTCCCTTCGTAACGTTTCGGTCTAACCGAAGTGAGCGATCGGTCCCACCGAGATTGCAATGTAAACTCTCTGTTTCCCTTTTGTAACATTTCAGTCTCACCGAAAAGAGCAAATTGGTCCCACCAAGTTTACCTGACCAACTCTCTGGAAAGCTTATTACCAAAATCGGTCTCACCGAGATTGTGTAATCGGTCTTACCGAGATTACGTTATGCCCTAACCCTAACCGAATCGGCCTCACCGAGTTGCATGTCAGTCCCACCGAAAATCCTAACGGTCACTAGGTTTACTAAATCGGTCCGACCGAGTCTGTTGAATCGGTCCCACGGAGTTTGGTAAATTGTGTGTAACGGTTAGATTTTGTGTGGAGGCTATATATACCCCTCCACCTCCTCTTCTTTCGTGGAGAGATCCATCAGAACGAACCTACAGTTCCAACTTACCATTTCTGAGAGAGAACCACCTACTCATGTGTTGAGGCCAAGATATTCCATTCCTACCATATGAATCTTGATCTCTAGCCTTCCCCAACTTGCTTTCCACTCAAATCTTCTTTCCACCAGATCCAAAACCTATGAGAGAGAGTTGAGTGTTGCGGAGGCTATCATTTGAAGCACAAGAGCAAGGAGTTCATCATCAATGCACCATTTGTTACATCTTGGAGAGTGGTGTCTCCTAGATTGGCTAGGTGTCACTTGGGAGCCTCCGACAAGATTGTGGAGTTGAACCAAGGAGTTTGTAAGGGCAAGGAGATTGCCTACTTCGTGAAGATCTACCGCTATTGAGGCAAGTCCTTCGAGGGCGATGGCCATGGTGGGATAGACAAGGTTGCTTCTTCGTGGACCCTTCATGGGTGGAGCCCTCCGTGGACTCGCGCAACCGTTACCCTTCATGGGTTAAAGTCTCCATCAACGTGGATGTACGATAGCACCACCTATGGGAACCACACCAAAAACATCCGTGTCTCCAATTGCGTTTGAATCCTCCAAACCCGTCCCTTTAGTTTCTTGCAAGTTGCATGCTTTAATTTCTGCTGCCTATATACTCTTTGCATGCTTGCTTGAATTGTGTGATGATTGCTTGACTTGTCCTAAAGTAGCTAAAATTTGCCAAACTCTAAAATTGGGAAAAGGTTAAGTTTTTAATTCGGCAAGTAGTCTAATCACCCCCCATATAGACATACTTCAAGGTCCTACAAGTGGTATCAGAGCTTTGGTCTCCATTTTCTTTGATTTCCATAGCTTTTGGTGGTCATAGCCTTGGTTTCACAACCTAGGAGAGTATGGCGTCTAGCGAGCGAAATTATCACCGTAGAGGTCCTTACTTTGATGGTACTAATTTTGCTAGTTGGAAGCATAAGATGAAAATGCATATTCTTGGACATAACCTAGCCGTTTGGGAAATTATTTGTATTGGCTTGCAAGGTGAATTCTTTGATGGGAGAGAACCAAACCGTGAAGCTAATGCGGAAGAATTGAAGATGCTGCAATACAACGCTCAAGCTTGTGATATCATCTTCAACGGATTGTGCCCTGAAGAATTCAACAATATCAGCCGTCTTGAGAATGCAAAGGAAATTTGGGATACCTTGATTGATATGCATGAAGGTACCGGATCCATCAAGGAATCCAAGTTTGATTTGCTCCAAAGTCAGCTTGACAAGTTCAAAATGAAGGATGGTGAAGGTGTCGCTGAAATGTACTCTAGGCTTGCTCTTATCACAAATGAGATTGCCGGCTTAGGTAGTGAAGAGATGACCGACAAATTCATCATCAAGAAAATCCTAAGAGCATTGGATGGAAAGTATGATACCGTGTGCACATTGATTCAAATGATGCCAAACTACAAAGATCTCAAGCCAACGGAACTCATTGGAAGAATTGTTGCTCATGAGATGTCACTCAAGGATAAGGAAGAACTTCACAACAAGTCAAGTGGTGCTTACAAAGCCTCAAGTGAAGCCCCCACATCACCAAGTGAGAAACAAACCTTCAATGAAGAATTGAGCTTAATGGTGAAGAACTTCAACAAATTCTACAAGAGTAGAAGCAAAGAAAGAAGCTCCAAGTCAAGGTCTTACAATGACAAAAGATCTTCTAGTCGAGAGCGCAATTGCTACAAATGTGGGATACCCGGACACTATTCCAATGAGTGTATGACACCCTACAAAAGAAGAGAAGATTCTCCAAGAAGAAGAAGCAAAAGAGAAGAATCACCGCCAAGAGAGAGGAGGAGTAGAGATGATCGTTATGAACGAAGACCCTCACGGAGAAGCAAGGATTCGGAAAGGAAGGACAAGTCATCAAGGAGCTACACAAAACAAAGACATCAAGCTCATGTTGGTGAATGGGTATCCGGCTCCGACTCCGACAATCACTCCGAGAGAAGCTATCACTCCGACTCCGAATATACTCAATATGAAGGTGTTGCCGGTCTAGCACTTGTGTCAACCAACTCCTATGACATATTTGATTCACCAAATGAAGGAATTGGAAGATGCTTCATGGACAAAGGTCCAAAGGTAACACATCCTGAGTATGTTGATTTCAATAGTGATGAAGATGACTTGCTTGTGGATGATGATTTACTTGTTGACAACTCTAGTGATGAATACTATGATGAAACGTCAATTAATCATGCTAATCAAGATAAAACGAATGACAATGATAAGGAGAAGACTGAGCTTCTAACTAAAGAACTAAACACTCTTAAGTTGGCTCATGAAACTATCTTCGAAGATCATCGAGAACTTTTAAGGGCTCATGAGAAGTTACGATTTGAAAACCTCAATCTTGAGCAAGATCATGAGTTCTTAAAAGCAATCAATGATGATCTCCGCAAGAAAAGTTCTTCTTACAATGCCAAGCGCTTACTCTTATCTACTTACATGCCTCAAGTCAAGTCTAGTAACAAGTACAAGAAAGATACTTCCTCTAGTAGTAACAATAATAATGTCAAATCCAATATTGTTGCTTCTAGTAGTTCTCTTGATTCCACTAATGATTCTCTTAGCCAAGTTACACTTGAGCAAGAAAATAGCTTATTGAAGGGAATTATAGAGAAAGGTGTTTACATGAGCCTTGCCGGGAGTAAGCAATTCGAGGAAATTGTACGCAAGCAAGGAAGGCACCGGAAGAATCAAGGTGTTGGTTTTGAACGAAAGTTCAATGCCAATGGAGTTGAGTGGGAAGAAGATCAATACCCCAAGACGAAGTTTGTTCCTCAACAAGAGAAGTATGATCCTACTTCCTTCAAGGGAACACAAGCACAAGATGATCTTCCACCACAAGACCACAAGAACAAAGGCAAGGATAAGCTTCAAGAAGAGATTGATGCATTTGAAGAAGCACCTAAAGCCTCGTTTAAGTGGGTCCCCAAGACTACGTCAAGTTCTACTTCATCAAGTACAACTACAACTCCAAGGATTCCCATCAAGATGATGTGGATCCCTAAGAAGAAGAACTAGAGTGTTCTTGAGGGTGACTCCACCAACATTCTTCACTCATATCATTATGGCAAGAACAAGTGCAATCAAGTTCCACATCTTGCACTAGTTCAAGGAGTCACAAACCCTCATGTTGGTAAGGCAAGGGACAAGGTAACCTAATGATTTCATGGACATCATCTTGTGTGTGCATCACTCTATGTCTATGGATATTCTTTTTTGTTCCTTGTGGGACTAACCCATGTAGGTAAGTTGAAAGTGCAACTCACTCCAAAGGATTGCTCCAAATGATCTACATCAACATTGAGCATCCACATCTTCAACACCTACATGAAGTCATCATCGACCAAACCCAAGGTTAGTTCATCCCTCTAAGGGGGGATCTCACATCTAGGGGGAGCTTAACTCTAAGAATTGAGTCAAAGCAACTCTAATGGTGTGAACACATCAACGCATTATGTAAAAGTGGTAACCCCACTTGAGCTTAAACGATGAGTATGACCTATGATCAAATGTTCTCATTTGACTCCTAAGTCAATATACTCATATATAGATGACCTAGTCAATGCCAGTTGTTTGATAGATGCTAGTATTGGTTGTACATGCTTTGCCACATATTTCATTTGTCATCTTATTGTGTGAGCATGTTGGTGCATATTTTACTCATTCAAGGACATCCACTTGTTGTTTTGATTGTTTGGCTTCTTTTCTTTTTGCCAAGTGGATGGACAAGAATGCCTGAGAACTTTCTCTAGCTATCCATGCTTTTCTCATCTCAAACTTTATTCATGCTACATCACAAAATTTGATCAAGTCAGATTCGAACCACTCTGTGTGAGGAGCACTCGGAGTCCCCGATTCGTCATGGACTTAAACTTCCAGAACCTCTTTGTGACTCTCGGTCTGACCGATTCCTCCATTTCGGTCCTACCGAGATCATTAAGTTGATCTAAGTTTTCAATCTCGGTGCAACCAATTTGAACTTTTCAGTCACACCGATTTGTTGTAATTGTACATAGTTATGCATCTCGGTGCCACCGAGTTGTTCCACTCGGTCACACCGACAGGGTCGGACTATATATAGTCACGGGAATTTTTTTGGAAATTTCTCCGAACCCCTTCGCCCGCGTAATAACTCGCTCTGCCATCGAAGGTCTCCGAATCGTCTCCTCGTCGCCAGCCACCTCCAGTAGCTGGTCTCCGCCGCCGTCAACGGATTTCGCCCCCGCCGTTGCCGCTGTAGCGAGTTCATTGCCGAGCTAGGGTATGGACTCGATCATTGTGCTATCCTCGTCTGATTCCTAGCACATTGTGTTCTTATAGATTCTTGCCACGATTGAAACAATCCTATCCACTCAATATAGTCCGTAGATTAGATGAGATTCAAAATTTTAGGGTTAGGTTTCCGTCGAAACCATCTCGGACCCACCGAGTTGAAAAACTCGGTCCCACCGATTTGGCTTATGCCATTGCACAAGTAACTCTCGGTCTGACCGAGAATTGCTAATCGGTGCGACCGAGTTTAGAACTTTGTGAAACCCTAGCAGTCTCGGTTCCACCGAACTGTGACTCGGTCCAACCGAGTTCATCAGTTTAGGTTCCAAAACTGCTTCGGTATCACCGAGTTTGAAAATCGATTGATCCGAAATGCTTTCTGTGGAAAACTAAAACTGAATTTTTAAATCATTCTTTTGCAAAAATCTCTGCATTTTGTGATGCTCATCTATTCTATCTCATCTACAACTCTTCACAGGGTCAGCAGTCAGTGTTTGCAGCATGTCAGACCAGAGTGACAGCCAGAGCAGATCAGAAGAGGAGCTGTGGATATGCCCCTCAGATTCAAGAGTTGATAAACTCAAAGATGGGCAAAGGGAAATATCAATTGGATAAGGAACATTTTCCACTTTATCCAGACTTTGAGGACAATGAGGTTGTCATGAATGAGAATGACCCATCATCAGTTCAATCTCAAGAGAAGAAGGAGAAGGCAAAGAAGGAGAAGGCTGCCAACATGCCAACAGAAGAGGAGGCATCTAAATATTTCTTGAAGAACAAGAAGGAGCAGCTTGGTTACCTAATAGCATCAACACTGAGGATTGAGAAAGGACTGGCCACCCTCACTCAGAATCAGGAGAGCCTGGAAAGAATCATGGAACTCGAATTCCATGACCTTGATGTCAAAGTAACTGAGATTTAGTCAGTGGTAGAGCAGTTTGCAGGATGATATGCAGGAGAGGCAGGGCAAGACTACAACAAATGTGTTTGCCAGAGTGCCCAGAGCCCAGAGGTCAGTTGCACTGCCTGTGACAGACACTAGAGCAACATCATCTGCACCAGCTACAGCCCCTTCAGCTCCAGTGCAACCAGCTCCAGCATGATGAGGACATCAATACAATTGTTACACCCACAGCCCCTGCTGCTATACATACTGGACCAATTACTAGAGCTCGTGCACGCCAACTAAATTACCAGGTATTTTCGTTTCTTGGTAATGATTCTAATGTTCATGAGAATATGATGCTGCCTAAATTGGATACATTTGTTTTGCTTACAAATGAAGGGCCTAGCTTGGAGAAGGATGAACATTGGAGCAAGAACAAGCATGGAGATGATGGCATGCGCAAGGGGAACAAGAACGGAGTTACAAGTGATGATTTCAGGACTTTGAAGCCACCATAATGGGTGCATGAAGCCTTGGACGAAATATACAAGATGCCACTTCATAAATTTCGTCCCGAGGCTATTTTAGGTGATGCGTCACCTTATTATTGGGCCAGGCCCATGTAATTTCGAAATACATAAGTATAGGCTATTTTTAGAGTCCATATGTGTGGGGAAACAAGAGATAGGGTTGATTTCGGACCCCTCCACCAAGGGCCACGAAATCCCCCCCCCCCTCTTCCTCCATATATACAGCCCTTAGGGCATCGTTTAGACTTTGGGTTTTGTTTAGATTAAAAGTTCGCCATAGCTGCAATTTCGCGTACTTCGTTTGTGTTCAACGACCAGACAAAGGCGTCACAGAACCCCACCTTGATCAATAAAGCTTTCATCTTATATTCGCAATATCCAGATTGCAATATCAGTTTCTTGCTTGTTCTTCGTTTGCTCGCAGGAAACAGACCCTCGTGGTCAGGTTGATCATGCTCCGGCGTGGTCAATAACCTCTCGGAGTTGGTTTAGCGATTGCTAAGGCGCGACGTCCTCGCACGTTCGTAGTCGGATCGTCGAAGTCGACTGCCACCAAAGCGATATCCATCATCTCATCAAAAGATGGGACACCTTTGCCTCGATCAAGTGGTATCAGATTTCCAGGTTGCTCGGTGAGATTTTACAGTTTTTTGTAGTTTAGATCGAGTCTGTTCTTCATACCTATAGTGCACGAAAACACCACAAAAAAAATTTGGGTTAGTTCATCATATCCGAACCAATCTGAGCCTTTGCATAATCTTTTTAGGGTTTTGCTTTGTTGAATTTGCTGTTGCATCATCGTGTCTAGTTGCTGGTCTTAGAGTCTAGTCTTTTAGAGTTTCGAGTTCTGGTCATAAGTTGTCACGCCGCCGCCGCACCATCATCATCACCCCTGCCATCTACCACCACCGCTTATCCGCCACCGCTTCGAATCCGTATCCATATACCACCACAGCTGTCATATACCACCACCGCTGCCATCTACCACCATATATCCACCACCAATCCGAGTTCTTGTCATATTAGGTTTGTTTTCAAGATCCATCTCGATTCCGATTCGTGTTTCCTTGCCGGAGTAGGTTTCAGAAAAAAAAAGAGTCCGGAAACCACGCTCCGTTTAGGCCCAAAATTTTTCGAAAACGCATTTTTCGAAAAAAATTCTGGCTATCCTATTTTTAGGTGTTTCTGAGTGTTTTGAGACAGGTGCCATTATAGGAAGTTTTTTTTGACCTGTTTCCAGTTTTTGGGTCCGGGCAGTCGAAAAAAAAAATTGGTCAAAAAAATTTCGTGCCCATCCTGTCAGTTTGAGCTAGGAAGAGTTTTGAGACACTCACCATTATAGTGATTTTTCGCAAAAAAAAAAGCAGCGCAAAAAAAGAGCGCAAAAAAAAGAGCGAAAAAAAATTCCAGAGTGTGCTTTTCCCTTGTTTACGTGCCGCGCCGTGATTTTGTTGGTGTTCTAGGCTCGCGTCTCTAGCACAGTCTAGCCTAGGACCAGCACAGTATCGTCGTTGAGCGTTTATTCAACTTTGCATCTCTGAATTGATTATTTCTGACCCTTTTTGCTACCATATTATAAGCCTTCCCAGCTCCATGTACATCTACGTCGTGCGTTTGACTCTCCCTGGTAATCGCTCTATCCAAGCTTTGAGAGTTTTTGACTACAACGGTTGCCGATCACCCCTGCTGCTGGGTAAGAACTGGTAAGAATTTGAGATTTGCTTGACGGATTTGTGACACCCACCACCACCTCTTGTTAGTAGTCTGTAGGATCATATTCTTGTGTGTTTCTATTGCTGCTAACCATCCCAGGATCACAAGCCGACGAGACTGACTGGGAGAACATGACGAATAAGGATTTGCATGATAAATTTCAGCAAATGATGAGTGGACAGGTGCAAGACGTGCTAAACAGATTTGAAGAGGCCATGGAGAAGATAGATGGCATGGAGAAGACGTTCGAAACAAAGCTCGATAACAAGTTTAATGAATTGCTCGCGCGTCTTCCACCACCACCACCCGCTGCACCTAACGCACCTCTCCAACAACAACAACAACGACTACCTCCACGTCGCGAAATAGACCTCAGCCGAGCGAGCCGTGTTCCTCTTGCGTTTGGCCAAACTGTTGGAGTTGCTGTTGATACTTCTGTGGCTCCTGCTGCTGATGCGGAGGAGGATGATTATGTGGGAGATTACGAGGATGAGGTTGCTCAAAATCAGAACTACGTGCAACCACCAGCACCACCACCAGCAGGTCGACCTCAGGTATATATTCGTAATGGTAGGCCTGCACCACCACCTCAGGTACGAGATGATGTCCATATTCCTAAACTGAAATTGAATATTCCACCATTTGAGGGTAGATATGTTCCTGATATATATCTTACTTGGGAGTTAGAAACTGAACAACGTTTTACATGTTTACAATATCCCGAGGAGAGACGGGTTGCTACTGCTGTTTGTGCTTTCACTAGTTTTGCATGTGTCTGGTGGTCTGAACATTGTAGATTATATCCTATTCCAACTACTTGGGCTTCTTTGAAAACTGCTATGCGTACGCGTTGGGTTCCACCATATTATCAACATGAATTGCTTCAAAAATTGCAGCGTTTAAGACAAGGAAAATTTTTTGTAGAAGAATATTATCAGGAATTACAAACTGGCATGATTCGATGTTGTATTGTTGAAGAGAATGAAGCTATGCTTGCACATTTTCTGGGTGGATTAAATAGAGAGATTCAGACCATTCTAGACTATAAGGAGTATACTAATATTACTCGTTTATTCCATCTTGCTTGTAAAGCTGAACGTGAAGTGCAGGATCGACAAGCATTGGCGCGAACTAACTTTTCTGCAGGCCGACCTTCATCATGGACACCGCGTGCATCTTCTACTTCAACTGCACCAGCACCTCAATCAGGTGCCTACTACAGCCGTGATACAAGAAAACAGGAACAACCACCATTATCTGCCAAGAGCGCACCTCCCGGGCCTGCACAGAGTTCTTCTTCTTCCAGGGCATCAACAGGGCACACAAGTGATATTATTTGTCGTCGTTGTAAGGGAGGAGGTCATTATGCGAGAGAATGCAAATCTCCGCGTGTGATGATTGCTACCGAGGGTGGTGGATATGAGTCCGCTAGTGACTATGATGAGGAGACATTGGCTCTTATTACACGTGAAGAACATGGTGGAGATGATTCTGATCATGAGACGCAATACATGGCTCCTGAAGACGCTGACAGGTATGAATGTTTAGTTGCTCAACGTGTTTTGAGTGTGCAGGTCACACAAGCTGAGCAAAATCAGAGGCACAATTTGTTCCATACCAAGGGAGTTGTGAAGGAACGTTCTGTGCGCGTCATAATAGACGGAGGGAGCTGCAACAACTTGGCTAGCATGGAGATGGTGGAGAAGCTTTATCTCACCACAAGACCACATCCACATCCTTACTACATCCAATGGTTCAACAACAGCGGCAAGGTTAAGGTAACACGTATTGTTCATGTGCATTTTAGTATCTCTACATATGCTGATTATGTTGATTGTGATGTGGTGCCTATGCAAGCATGTTCCTTATTACTTGGTAGACCATGGCAATTTGATAAAAAATTTGTACACCATGGTAGAAACAATCACTATACTCTTGTTCATAAGGATAAAAATATTACTTTGCTTCCTATGACTCCTGATTCCATTTTGAAAGATGATATTAATAGAGCTAATAAAGCAAAACAGGAGAAGAATAAGAGTGAAAATCAGATTGTGGCAAAAGAATTTGAGCAACAAATGAAGCCTAATAATAAACCATCTAGTGTTGCTTCTGAAATTAAATTGAAAAGTGCATGTTTATTTGCCACCAAATCTGATATTGATGAGCTAGATTTCAGCAAATCTGTTTGCTATGCTTTTGTGTGCAAAGAGGCATTATTTTCATTCGAGGACGTGCCTTCCTCTTTGCCTCCTGCTGTCACTAACATTTTGCAGGAGTTCGCTGACGTTTTTCCACAAGACGTGCCACCAGGATTACCGCCTATTCGAGGGATTGAGCATCAGATTGACTTAATTCCCGGTGCTTCACTGCCAAACTGTGCACCATACCGTACCAATCCAGAGGAGACGAAGGAGATTATGCGTCAAGTACAAGAGCTTCTCGACAAAGGTTATATACGCGAATCCCTTAGTCCTTGTGCTGTTCCTATTATTCTAGTGCCGAAAAAGGATGGTACATCACGTATGTGTGTTGATTGTAGAGGCATTAATAATATTACTATTCGTTATCGTCATCCTATTCCTAGGCTAGATGATATGCTTGATGAATTGAGTGGCTCTACAATATTCTCCAAAGTTGATTTGCGTAGTGGCTACCATCAAATTCATATGAAATTGGGAGATGAATGGAAAACAGCATTTAAAACTAAGTTTGGATTATATGAGTGGTTAGTCATGCCTTTTGGGTTAACTAATGCACCTAGTACTTTCATGAGATTAATGAACGAAGTTTTACGTGCTTTCATTGGATGATTTGTGGTAGTTTACTTTGATGACATATTGATTTATAGCAGATCTTTGGAAGAACATTTGGAACATTTACGTGCTGTTTTTATTGCTCTACGTGATGCACGTTTGTTTGGTAACCTTGGGAAGTGCACCTTTTGCACCGACCGAGTATCTTTTCTTGGCTATGTTGTTACTCCACAGGGAATTGAAGTTGATAAAGCCAAGATTGAAGCTATTGAGAGTTGGCCGCAGCCCAAAACGGTCACACAAGTGAGGAGTTTTCTTGGCCTCGCTGGATTCTATAGGCGTTTTGTGAGAGATTTCAGCACCATTGCTGCACCTCTCAATGAGCTTACAAAGAAAGATGTGCCTTTTCTTTGGGGTACCGCACAGGAAGAAGCCTTCACGGTATTGAAAGATAAGTTGACACATGCTCCTTTTGATGAGGACATCAATACAATTGTTACACCCACAGCCCCTGCTGCTATACATACTGGACCAATTACTAGAGCTCGTGCACGCCAACTAAATTACCAGGTACTTTCGTTTCTTGGTAATGATTCTAATGTTCATGAGAATATGATGCTGCCTAAATTGGATACATTTGTTTTGCTTACAAATGAAGGGCCTAGCTTGGAGAAGGATGAACATTGGAGCAAGAACAAGCATGGAGATGATGGCATGCGCAAGGGGAACAAGAACGGAGTTACAAGTGATGATTTCAGGACTTTGGAGCCACCATAATGGGTGCATGAAGCCTTGGACGAAATATACAAGATGCCACTTCATAAATTTCGTCCCGAGGCTATTTTAGGTGCTGCGTCACCTTATTATTGGGCCAGGCCCATGTAATTTCGAAATACATAAGTATAGGCTATTTTTAGAGTCCGTATGTGTGGGGAAACAAGAGATAGGGTTGATTTCGGACCCCTCCACCAAGGGCCACGAAATTCTCCCCCTCTTCCTCCATATATACAGCCCTTAGGGCATCGTTTAGACTTTGGGATTTGTTTAGTTAAAAGTTAGCCATTGCAACTTCGTGTACTTCGTTTGTGTCCAACGACCAGACCAAGACCGCTTCTGGATCCCCACCATTATCAATACTTCATATATATTTGCAATATTCAGATTGCTTTATCATATTCTTGCTCGTTCTTCGATTGCTTGCAGGAATAGACCTTCGTGGTCAGGCTGACCGTGCTTCCAGCATCGTCAGTAACCTCAGGAGATTGGTTTAGCGATTGCTAAGGCGCAACGTCGTGCACGTTTGTAGTCAGATTGTCAAAGTCGTCTCCACCAAATCGATAGTTATCATCTCATCGAAAGATCGGGACCCTCGCCTCTATCAAATTCTGATAATGAGACGCAATACATGGCTCCTGAAGACGCTGACAGGTATGAATGTTTAGTTGCTCAACGTGTTTTGAGTGTGCAGATCACACAAGCTGAGCAAAATCAGAGGCACAATTTGTTCCATACCAAGGGAGTTGTGAAGGAACGTTCTGTGCGCGTCATCATAGACGGAGGGAGCTGCAACAACTTGGCTAGCATGGAGATGGTCGAGAAGCTTTCTCTCACCACAAGACCACATCCACATCCTTACTACATCCAATGGTTCAACAACAGCGGCAAGGTTAAGGTAACACGTACTGTTCGTGTGCATTTTAGTATATCTACATATGTTGATTATGTTGATTGTGATGTGGTACCTATGCAAGCATGTTCCTTATTACTTGGTAGACCATGGCAATTTGATAAAAATTCTGTACACCATGGTAGAAACAATCACTATACTCTTGTTCATAAGGATAAAAATATTACTTTGCTTCCTATGACTCCTGATTCCATTTTGAAAGATGATATTAATAGAGCTAATAAAGCACAACAGGAGAAGAATAAGAGTGAAAATCAGATTGTGGCAAAAGAATTTGAGCAACAAATGAAGCCTAATAATAAACCATCTAGTGTTCCTTCTGAAATTAAATTGAAAAGTGCATGTTTATTTGCCACCAAATCTGATATTGATGAGCTAGATTTCAGCAAATCTGTTTGCTATGCTTTTGTGTGCAAAGAGGCATTATTTTCATTCGAGGACGTGCCTTCCTCTTTGCCTCCTGCTGTCACTAACATTTTGCAGGAGTTCGCTGACGTTTTTCCACAAGACGTGCCACCGGGATTACCGCCTATTCGAGGGATTGAGCATCAGATCGACTTAATTCCCGGTGCTTCACTGCCAAACCGTGCACCATACCATACCAATCCAGAGGAGACGAAGGAGATTATGCGTCAAGTACAAGAGCTTCTCGACAAAGGTTATATACGCGAATCCCTTAGTCCTTGTGCTGTTCCTATTATTCTAGTGCCGAAAAAGGATGGTACATCACGTATGTGTGTTGATTGTAGAGGCATTAATAATATTACTATTCGTTATCGTCATCCTATTCCTAGGCTAGATGATATGCTTGATGAATTGAGTGGCTCTACAATATTCTCCAAAGTTGATTTACGTAGTGGATACCATCAAATTCGTATGAAATTGGGAGATGAATGGAAAACAGCATTCAAAACTAAGTTTGGATTATATGAGTGGTTAGTCATGCCTTTTGGGTTAACTAATGCACCTAGTACTTTCATGAGATTAATGAACGAAGTTTTACGTGCTTTCATTGGATGATTTGTGGTAGTTTACTTTGATGACATATTGATTTATAGCAGATCTTTGGAAGAACATTTGGAACATTTACGTGCTGTTTTTATTGCTCTACGTGATGCACGTTTGTTTGGTAACCTTGGGAAGTGCACCTTTTGCACCGACCGAGTATCTTTTCTTGGCTATGTTGTTACTCCACAGGGAATTGAAGTTGATAAAGCCAAGATTGAAGCTATTGAGAGTTGGCCGCAGCCCAAAACGGTCACACAAGTGAGGAGTTTTCTTGGCCTCGCTGGATTCTATAGGCGTTTTGTGAGAGATTTCAGCACCATTGCTGCACCTCTCAATGAGCTTTGATAGAGGCAGAGGTGTCCCGTCTTTCGATGAGATGATGGATTTCGCTTTGGTGGAAGTCGACTTTGACGATCCGACTATGAACGTGCGAGGACGTCGCGCCTTAGCAATCGCTAAACCAACTCCGAGAGGTTATTGACCACGCCGGAGCACGATCAACCTGACCACGAGGGTCTGTTTCCTGCGAGCAAACGAAGAACAAGCAAGAAACTAAGATTGCAATCTGGATATTGCGAATATAAGATGAAAGCTTTATTGATCAAGGTGGGGTTCTGTGACGCCTTTGTCTGGTCGTTGAACACAAACAAAGTACGCGAAGTCGCAGCTATGGCGAACTTTTAATCTAAACAAAACCCAAAGTCTAAACGATGCCCTAAGGGCTGTATATATGGAGGAAGAGGGGGAAATTTCGTGGCCCTTGGTGGAGGGGTCCGAAATCAACCCTATCTCTTGTTTCCCCACACATACGGACTCTAAAAATAGCCTATACTTATGTATTTCGAAATTACATGGGCCTGGCCCAATAATAAGGTGACGCAGCACCTAAAATAGCCTCGGGACGAAATTTATGAAGTGGCATCTTGTATATTTCGTCCAAGGCTTCATGCACCCATTATGGTGGCTTCAAAGTCCTGAAATCATCACTTGTAACTCCGTTCTTGTTCCCCTTGCGCATGCCATCATCTCCATGCTTGTTCTTGCTCCAATGTTCATCCTTCTCCAAGCTAGGCCCTTCATTTGTAAGCAAAACAAATGTATCCAATTTAGGCAGCATCATATTCTCATGAACATTAGAATCATTACCAAGAAACGAAAGTACCTGGTAATTTAGTTGGCGTGCACGGGCTCTAGTAATTGGTCCAGTATGTATAGCAGCAGGGGCTGTGGGTGTAACAATTGTATTGATGTCCTCATCATCCTCTCCTTCTTGAAATGAAGTCGTCCTTGACGGAAGTTCATCTTCCTCACCCAAATAAGGCTTCAAATCTGCAATGTTAAAAGTGGGACTAACCCCAAAATCTGCAGGCAACTCAAGTTTATATGCATTATCATTTATTTTCTCTAACACCTTAAAGGGACCATCAGCACGTGGCATTAGCTTTGATTTGCGCAAATCAGGAAATCTATCCTTACGCAAATGTAACCAAACAAGATCTCCAGGTGCAAACACAACATGTTTTCTACCCTTATCTCTAGCAAGTTTATATTTAGCATTCATACGCTCAATGTTTTCCTTAGTTAACTCATGCATTTTTAAAATCAATTCAGCACGTTGTTTAGCATCAAAATTAACCTTCTCCGAAGATGGAAGAGGCAACAAATCAATAGGTGCACGAGGTAGGAAACCATACACAACTTCAAAAGGGCACATCTTAGTAGTAGAATGCAATGAACGATTATAAGCAAATTCAATATGAGGCAAGCATTCCTCCCACATTTTCTTATTATTCTTCAAAACAGCCCTAAGCATAGTAGACAACGTTCTATTGACTACTTCAGTTTGTCCATTAGTTTGGGGGTGACAAGTAGTACTAAAAAGCAGTTTAGTCCCCAACTTAGCCCATAAACATCTCCAAAAGTGGCTAAGAAATTTAGTATCACGATCTGAAACAATAGTATTTGGCACACCATGCAATCGAATAATTTCACGAAAGAACAAATCAGCAACATTAACAGCATCATCGCTTTTATGACATGGTATAAAGTGTGCCATTTTCGAGAATCTATCCACGACAACAAATATGCTATTCCTCCCCTTCTTTGTTCGAGGTAAACCTAAAACAAAGTCCATAGATATATCCTCCCAAGGAACACTAGGTACAGGCAAAGGCATATATAAACCATGAGGATTGAGTCGTGACTTAGCTTTTTGACATGTAGTGCATCGAGCAATAAAATGCTCAACATCCCGTCTCATCTTTGGCCAAAAGAAATGTGTAGCAAGTACGTCCTCCGTCTTCTTCACGCCAAAGTGTCCCATTAATCCTCCTCCATGCGCCTCCTGCAACAACAAAAGACGAACGGAGCTAGCTGGAATGCATAGCTTGTTAGCACGAAACACAAATCCATCGTTAACGACAAACTTGTTCCACATTCTTCCTTCTTTACAATTCTGCATTACATCTTTAAAATCAGCATCATGCACATATTGATCTTTGATGGTCTCTAAACCAAATATTTTGAAGTCAAGTTGTGAAAGCATAGTATAGCGACGAGACAATGCATCAGCAATAACATTTTCTTTTCCCTTCTTGTGTTTAATGACATAAGGGAAAGTCTCAATGAATTCAACCCATTTAGCATGTCTACGATTCAGTTTAGCTTGACTTTTAATATGTTTCAAAGATTCATGATCAGAATGTATAACAAATTCTTTGGGCCATAAATAATGTTGTCATGTTTCTAAAGTCCGAACAAGAGCATATAATTCTTTATCATAAGTAGAATAATTCAGACTAGGCCCACTCAATTTTTCAGAAAAGTATGCAACGGGTTTGCCATCTTGTAATAACACACCTCCTAATCCAATTCCACTAGCATCACATTCAAGCTCAAAAGTCTTATTAAAATCAGGAAGTTGGAGTAAAGGAGCATGTGTCAACTTATCTTTCAATACCGTGAAGGCTTCTTCCTGTGCGGTACCCCAAACAAAAGGCACATCCTTCTTTGTAAGCTCGTTGAGAGGTGCAGCAATGGTGCTGAAATCTCTCACAAAACGCCTATAGAATCCAGCGAGGCCAAGAAAACTCCTCACTTGTGTGACCGTTTTGGGCTGCGGCCAACTCTCAATAGCTTCAATCTTGGCTTTCTCAACTTCAATTCCCTGTGGAGTAACAACATAGCCAAGAAAAGATACTCGGTCGGTGCAAAAGGTGCACTTCCCAAGGTTACCAAACAAACGTGCATCACGTAGAGCAATAAAAACAGCACGTAAATGTTCCAACTGTTCTTCCAAAGATCTGCTATAAATCAATATGTCATCAAAGTAAACTACCACAAATCGTCCAATGAAAGCACGTAAAACTTCGTTCATTAATCTCATGAAAGTACTAGGTGCATTAGTTAACCCAAAAGGCATGACTAACCACTCATATAATCCAAACTTAGTTTTAAATGCTGTTTTCCATTCATCTCCCAATTTCATACGAATTTGATGGTAGCCACTACGCAAATCAACTTTGGAGAATATTGTAGAGCCACTCAATTCATCAAGCATATCATCTAGCCTAGGAATAGGATGACGATAACGAATAGTAATATTATTAATGCCTCTACAATCAACACACATACGTGATGTACCATCCTTTTTCGGCACTAGAATAATAGGAACAGCACAAGGACTAAGGGATTCGCGTATATAACCTTTGTCGAGAAGCTCTTGTACTTGACGCATAATCTCCTTCGTCTCCTCTGGATCGGTACGGTATGGTGCACGGTTTGGCAGTGAAGCACTGGGAATTAAGTCAATCTGATGCTCAATCCCTCGAATAGGCGGTAATCCCGGTGGCACGTCTTGTGGAAAAACGTCAGCGAACTCCTGCAAAATGTTAGTGACAGCAGGAGGCAAAGAGGAAGGCACGTCCTCGAATGAAAATAATGCCTCTTTGCACACAAAAGCATAGCAAACAGATTTGCTGAAATCTAGCTCATCAATATCAGATTTGGTGGCAAATAAACATGCACTTTTTAATTTAATTTCAGAAGCAACACTAGATGGTTTATTATTAGGCTTCATTTGTTGCTCAAATTCTTTTGCCACAATCTGATTTTCACTCTTATTCTTCTCCTGTTGTGCTTGATTAGCTCTATTAATATCATCTTTCAAAATGGAATCAGGAGTCATATAAAGCAAAGTAATATTTTTATCCTTATGAACAAGAGTATAGTGATTGTTTCTACCATGGTGTACAGAATTTTTATCAAATTGCCATGGTCTACCAAGTAATAAGGAACATGCTTGCATAGGTACCACATCACAATCAACATAATCAGCATATGTAGAGATACTAAAATGCACACGAACAGTACGTGTTACCTTAACCTTGCCGCTGTTGTTGAACCATTGGATGTAGTAAGGATGTGGATGTGGTCTTGTGGTGAGAGAAAGCTTCTCCACCATCTCCATGCTAGCCAAATTGTTGCAGCTCCCTCCGTCTATTATGACGCGCACAGAACGTTCCTTCACAACTCCCTTGGTATGGAACAAATTGTGCCTCTGATTTTGCTCAGCTTGTGTGACCTGCACACTCAAAACACGTTGAGCAACTAAACATTCATACCTGTCAGCGTCTTCAGGAGCCATGTATTGCGTCTCATGATCAGAATCATCTCCACCATGTTCTTCACGTGTAATAAGAGCCAAAGTCTCCTCATCATAGTCACTAGCGGACTCATATCCACCATCCGCGGTAGCAATCATCACACGCGGAGATTTGCATTCTCTCGCATAATGACCTCCTCCCTTACAACGACGACAAATAATATCACTTGTGTGCCCTGTTGATGCCATGCAAGAAGAAGAACGCTGTGCAGGCCCCGCAGGTGCGCTCTTGGCAGATAATGGTGGTTGTGCCTGTTTTCTTGTATCACGGCTGGAGGTGGCACCGGATGGAGGTGCTGGTGCAGTTGAAGTAGAAGATGCACGTGGCGTCCATGATGAAGGTCGGCCTGCAGAAAAGTTAGTTCGCCCCAATGCTTGTCGATCCTGCACTTCACGTTCAGCTTTACAAGCAAGATGGAATAAACGAGTGATATTAGTATACTCCTTATAGTCTAGAATGGTCTGAATCTCTCTATTTAATCCACCCAGAAAACGTGCAAGCATAGCTTCATTCTCCTCAACAATACCACATCTAATCATGCCAGTTTGTAATTCCTGATAATATTCTTCTACAGAATTTTTTCCTTGTCTTAAACGCTGCAATTTTTGAAGCAATTCACGTTGATAATATGGTGGAACCCAACGCGTACGCATAGCAGTTTTCAAAGCAGCCCAAGTAGTTGGAATAGGATATAATCTACAATGTTCAGACCACCATACACATGCAAAACTAGTGAAAGCACAAATAGCAGCAGCAACTCGTCTCTCCTCAGGATATTGTAAACATGTAAATCGTTGTTCTGTTTCTAACTCCCAAGTAAGATATATATCAGGAACATATCTACCCTCAAATGGTGGAATATTCAATTTCAGTTTAGGAATATGGACATCATCGCGTACCTGAGGTGGTGGTGCAGGCCTACCATTACGAATATATACCTGAGGTCGACCTGCTGGTGGTGGTACAGGTGGCTGCACGTAGTGTTGATTTTGATCAACCTCATCCTCATAGTCTCCCACATAATCATCCTCCTCCGCATCAGCAGCAGGAGCCACAGAAGTATCAACAGCAGCACCAACAGTTTGGCCAAACGCAAGAGGAACACGGCTTGCTCGGCGGAGGTCTGCTTCGCGACGTGGAGGCAGACGTTGTTGTTGTTGGAGAGGTGCGTTAGCTGCAGCGGGTGGTGGTGGTGGAAGACGCGCGAGCAATTCATTAAACTTGTTATCGAGCTTTGTTTCGAACGTCTTCTGATAGAGGCAAAGGTGTCCCGTCTTTCGATGAGATGGTGGATTTCGCTTTGGTGGAAGTCGACTTTGACGATCCGACTACGAACGTGCGAGGACGTCGCGCCTTAGCAATCGCTAAACCAACTCCGAGAGGTTATTGACCACGCCGGAGCACGATCAACCTGACCACGAGGGTCTGTTTCCTGCGAGCAAACGAAGAACAAGCAAGAAACTAAGATTGCAATCTGGATATTGCGAATATAAGATGAAAGCTTTATTGATCAAGGTGGGGTTCTGTGACGCCTTTGTCTGGTCGTTGAACACAAACGAAGTACGCGAAGTTGCAGCTATGGCGAACTTTTAATCTAAACAAAACCCAAAGTCTAAACGATGCCCTAAGGGCTGTATATATGGAGGAAGAGGGGGGGAATTTCGTGGCCCTTGGTGGAGGGGTCCGAAATCAACCCTATCTCTTGTTTCCCCACACATACGGACTCTAAAAATAGCCTATACTTATGTATTTCGAAATTACATGGGCCTGGCCCAAAAATAAGGTGACGCAGCACCTAAAATAGCCTCGGGACGAAATTTATGAAGTGGCATCTTGTATATTTCGTCCAAAGCTTCATGCACGCATTATGGTGGCTTCAAAGTCCTGAAATCATCACTTGTAACTCCGTTCTTGTTCCCCTTGCGCATGCCATCATCTCCATGCTTGTTCTTGCTCCAATGTTCATCCTTCTCCAAGCTAGGCCCTTCATTTGTAAGCAAAACAAATGTATCCAATTTAGGCAGCATCATATTCTCATGAACATTAGAATCATTACCAAGAAACGAAAGTACCTGGTAATTTAGTTGGCGTGCACGAGCTCTAGTAATTGGTCCAGTATGTATAGCAGCAGGGGCTGTGGGTGTAACAATTGTATTGATGTCCTCATCACACTAGATGGTTTATTATTAGGTTTCATTTGTTGCTCAAATTCTTTTGCCACAATCTTATTTTCACTCTTATTCGTCTCCTGTTTTGCTTTATTAGCTCTATTAATATCATCTTTCAAAATGGAATCAGGAGTCATAGGAAGCAAAGTAATATTTTTATCCTTATGAACAAGAGTATAGTGATTGTTTCTACCATGGTGTACAGAATTTTTATCAAATTGCCATGGTCTACCAAGTAATAAGGAACATGCTTGCATAGGTACCACATCACAATCAACATAATCAGCATATGTAGAGATACTAAAATGCACACGAACAGTACGTGTTACCTTAACCTTGCCGCTGTTGTTGAACCATTGGATGTAGTAAGGATGTGGATGTGGTCTTGTGGTGAGATAAAGCTTCTCCACCATCTCCATGCTAGCCAAGTTGTTGCAGCTCCCTCCGTCTATTATGACGCGCACAGAACGTTCCTTCACAACTCCCTTGGTATGGAACAAATTGTGCCTCTGATTTTGCTCAGCTTGTGTGACCTGCACACTCAAAACACGTTGAGCAACTAAACATTCATACCTGTCAGCGTCTTCAGGAGCCATGTATTGCGTCTCATGATCAGAATCATCTCCACCATGTTCTTCACGTGTAATAAGAGCCAATGTCTCCTCATCATAGTCACTAGCGGACTCATATCCACCATCCGCGGTAGCAATCATCACACGTGGAGATTTGCATTCCCTCGCATAATGACCTCCTCCCTTACAACGACGACAAATAATATCACTTGTGTGCCCTGTTGATGCCATGGAAGAAGAAGAACGCTGTGCAGGCCTCGCAGGTGCGCTCTTGGCAGATAATGGTGGTTGTGCCTGTTTTCTTGTATCACGGCTGGAGGTGGCACCGGATGGAGGTGCTGGTGCAGTTGAAGTAGAAGATGCACGTGGTGTCCATGATGAAGGTCGGCCTGCAGAAAAGTTAGTTCGCCCCAATGCTTGTCGATCCTGCACTTCACGTTCAGCTTTACAAGCAAGATGGAATAAACGAGTGATATTAGTATACTCCTTATAGTCTAAAATGGTCTGAATCTCTCTATTTAATCCACCCAGAAAACGTGCAAGCATAGCTTCATTCTCCTCAACAATACCACATCTAATCATGCCAGTTTGTAATTCCTGATAATATTCTTCTACAGAATTTTTTCCTTGTCTTAAACGCTGCAATTTTTGAAGCAATTCACGTTGATAATATGGTGGAACCCAACGCGTACGCATAGCAGTTTTCAAAACAGCCCAAGTAGTTGGAATAGGATATAATCTACAATGTTCAGACCACCATACACATGCAAAACTAGTGAAAGCACAAACAGCAGCAGCAACTCGTCTCTCCTTAGGATATTGTAAACATGTAAATCGTTGTTCAGTTTCTAACTCCCAAGTAAGATATATATCAGGAACATATCTACCCTCAAATGGTGGAATATTCAATTTCAGTTTAGGAATATGGACATCATCTCGTACCTGAGGTGGTGGTGCAGGCCTACCATTACGAATATATACCTGAGGTCGACCTGCTGGTGGTGGTACAGGTGGCTGCACGTAGTGTTGATTTTGATCAACCTCATCCTCATAATCTCCCACATAATCATCCTCCTCCACATCAGCAGCAGGAGCCACAGAAGTATCAACAGCAGCACCAACAGTTTGGCCAAACGCAAGAGGAACACGGCTTGCTCGGCGGAGGTCTGCTTCGCGACGTGGAGGTAGTCGTTGTTGTTGTTGTTGGAGAGGTGCGTTAGGTGCAGCGGGTGGTGGTGGTGGAAGACGCGCGAGCAATTCATTAAACTTGTTATCGAGCTTTGTTTCGATCGTCTTCTCAAGGCCAGTGATCTTCTCCATGGCCTCTTCAAAATTGTTCAGCACATCTTGCACCTGTTCAGTCATCATTTGCTGAAACTTATCATGAAGCTCCTTGTTCGATAAATTCTCCCAGTCAATCTCGTCGGCTTGTGATCCTGGCATGGTTAGCAGCAATAGAAACACACAAGAATATGATCCTACAGACTACGAACAAGTGGTGGTGGTGGGTGTCACAAATCCGTCAAGCAAATCTCAAATTCTTACCAGTTCTTACCTAGCAGCAAGCGGTGATCGGCAACCGTTGTAGTCAAAAACTCTCAAAGCTTGGATAGAGCGATTACCAGGGAGAGTCAAACGCACGACGTAGATGTATGTGGAGCTGGGAAGGCTTATAATATGGTAGCAAAAAGGGTCAGCAATAATCAATTCAGAGATGCAAAGTTGAATAAACGCTCAACGACGGTACTGTGCTGGTCCTAGGCTAGACTGTGCTAGAGACGCGAGCCTAGAACACTAACAAAATCACGGCGCGGCACGTAAACAAGGGAAAAGCACACTCTGGAATTTTTTTTTCGCTCTTTTTTTTTGCGCTGCTTTTTTTTTGCGCTCTCTTTTTTTTGCGCTGCTTTTTTTTTGCGAAAAATCACTATAATGGCGAGTGTCTCAAAACTCTTCTTAGCTCAAACTGACAGGATGGGCACGAAATTTTTTCGACTAATATTTTTTTTTGACTGCCCGGACCCAAAAACTGGAAACGGGTCAAAAAAAACTTCCTATAATGGCACCTGTCTCAAAACACTCAGAAACACCTAAAAATAGGATAGCCAGAAATTTTTTCGAAAAATGCGTTTTCGAAAAATTTTGGGCCTAAACGGAGCGTGGCTACCCACAGCCCCTGCTGCTATACATACTGGACCAATTACTAGAGCTCGTGCACGCCAACTAAATTACCACGTACTTTCGTTTCTTGGTAATGATTCTAATGTTCATGAGAATATGGTGCTGCCTAAATTGGATACATTTGTTTTGCTTACAAATGAAGGGCCTAGCTTGGAGAAGGATGGACATTGGAGCAAGAACAAGCATGGAGATGATGGCATGCGCAAGGGGAACAAGAACGGAGTTACAAGTGATGATTTCAGGACTTTGAAGCCACCATAATGGGTGCATGAAGCCTTGGACGAAATATACAAGATGCCACTTCATAAATTTCGTCCCGAGGCTATTTTAGGTGCTGCGTCACCTTATTATTGGGCCAGGCCCATGTAATTTCGAAATACATAAGTATAGGCTATTTTTAGAGTCCGTATGTGTGGGGAAACAAGAGATAGGGTTGATTTCGGACCCCTCCACCAAGGGCCACGAAATCCCCCCCCCCTGTTCCTCCATATATACAGCCCTTAGGGCATCGTTTAGACTTCGGGTTTTGTTTAGATTAAAAGTTCGCCATAGCTGCAACTTCGCGTACTTTGTTTCTGTTCAACGACCAGCCAAAGGCGTCACAGAACCCCACCTTGATCAATAAAGCTTTCATCTTATATTCGCAATATCCAGATTGCAATCTCAGTTTCTTGCTTGTTCTTCGTTTGCTCACAGGAAACAGACCCTCGTGGTCAGGTTGATCGTGCTCCGGCGTGGTCAATAACCTCTCGGAGTTGGTTTAGCGATTGCTAAGGCGCGACGTCCTCGCACGTTCGTAGTCGGATCGTCAAAGTCGACTGCCACCAAAGCGATATCCATCATCTCATCGAAAGACGGGACACCTTTGCCTCTATCACAGCATCAACTCCAGCACCCTCTACTTCAACTGAAGCCTTCGTCCTTGGAGTTATCCGGACACCACCACCTGAAGATCAAGCCTGAGAGTCAATTTAGCACTGTGCATTTTCTATGAACTTTTTGGTAACTTGTTGCCAAAGGGGGAGAAAAATGTATAGATCATAGGCTTCGAGAGAGAGAGAGAGAGTTACTTTTGTTCTCTCTTGCTTTATTTGGTGGTTAAACTTGTTTGCTTTTTGATTGCTTGTGTTACTATGCTTGTGAGACATTGATGATCATGTGTTTGATCATAAGCTACACTTATGCATGTTTGATGATATTATCCTATCTATCCTATGTGATCATTCACTTTGCTTGGTGATGAGTGCATGTATTCAATATTTTTTATTTTGAGCGCTCCACCAAGATGTATGTGACATGGAAGAGTAACCCATGAGCCAAATTCATTGTGCATTTGCAGTCCAAAGCAAATCTTAAACTATGCACAAATTTAGGGGGAGCTCTTGCTTATCACATACTTCTCAAAGCGACGATGTTATTCAATCTTATTATCATTTGTCGAAGCTTTGATCTATATGTTGTCATCAATTACCAAAAAGGGGGAGTTTGAAAATGCAACTATCCCTAGGTGGTTTTGGTAATTCATAACAACATATAGCTCATTGAGCTAATGCTATTCCAAGACTATTATTTCAGGAAAGCTCAATGAATGGCATGGCATGGATGATGAAAGTGGATCCCTCAAAATACTAAGGACAAAGGATTGGCTCAAGCTCAAATGCTCAAGACTCTTCATTTTATATTTTAGTGATCCAAGATCACATTGAGTCTGTAGGAAAAGCCAATACTATCAAGGAGGGATGAGGTGTTGCTTAATGAGCCTCTTGCTTCATGTGCTTAGTGATATGCTCCAAAACCCTCAGCTACTTTCCCACATCCACAAATGACCTAAACCTAAAGCCAAAATCGGTCACACCGATTCTTCCTATCCGGCGCCACCGATTCCAAAAGTCATAGCCACTGCCGCAAACCCTAAGAAAATCGGTCTTACCGATAGGGATCTCGGTCTCACCGAGATGGGATTGTAATCTCTCTGTTTCCCTTCGTAACGTTTCGGTCCAACCGAAGTGAGCGATCGGTCCCACCGAGATTGCAATGTAAACTCTCTGTTTCCCTTTTGTAACATTTCGGTCTCACCGAAAAGAGCAAATCGGTCCCACCGAGTTTACCTGACCAACTCTCTGGAAATCTTATTACCAAAATCGGTCTCACCGAGATTGTGTAATCGGTCTTACCGAGATTACGTTATGCCCTAACCCTAACCGGATCGGTCTCACCGAGATGCATGTCAGTCCCACCGAAAATCCTAACAGTCACTAGGTTTGCTAAATCGGTCCCACCTCCTCTTCATTCGTGGAGAGAGCCATCAGAACAAACCTACACTTCCAACTTACCATTTCTGAGAGAGAACCACCTACTCATGTGTTGAGGCCAAGATATTCCATTCCTACCATATGAATCTTGATCTCTAGCCTTCCCCAAGTTGCTTTCCACTCAAATCTTCTTTCCACCAGATCCAAAACCTATGAGAGAGAGTTGAGTGTTGGGGAGACTATCATTTGAAGCACAAGAGCAAGGAGTTCATCATCAACGCACTATTTGTTACTTCATGGAGAGTGGTGTCTCCTAGATTGGCTAGGTGTCACTTGGGAGCCTCCGACAAGATTGTGGAGTTGAACCAAGGAGTTTGTAAGGGCAAGGAGATCGCCTACTTCATGAAGATCTACCGCTAGTGAGGCAAGTCCTTCGTGGGCGACGGCCATGGTGGGATAGACAAGGTTACTTCTTTGTGGACCCTTCGTGGAAGGAGCCCTCTGTGGACTCGCGCAACCGTTACCCTTCGTGTGTTGAAGTCTCCATCAACGTGGATGTACGATAGCACCACCTATCGGAACCACACCAAAAACATCCGTGTCTCCAATTGCGTTTGAATCCTCCAAACCCTTCCCTTTACTTTCTTGCAAGTTGCATGCTTTAATTTCCGCTACCTATATACTCTTTGCATGCTTGCTTGAATTGTGTGATGATTGCTTGACTTGTCCTAAAGTAGCTAAAATCTTCCAAACTCTAAAATTGGGAAAAGGTTAAGTTTTTAATTAGTCAAGTAGTCTAATCACCCCCCCTCTAGACATACTTCAAGGTCCTACAGCCGTCACCTCCAGTTCCCGGAGCCTTACCAACCTCTTCCAGACAAAAGCAAGACGCCGGTCGGTGAGCCTCTTATGGAACTAGCCGGAGCTAGGCGAAGACGGCGAGGAGCGTGACAGAGCGAGGGTCCAGATTCAGCAGATGGATCTGGTAATGCGACATCACAACATTGAAGAAAGGGGAGAAGGGAGGAATCAGCCCAGCAAGAAGAGCATGGAGATAGATGGGAATGTCGGTGGCACTCATCTCTCTGGTACACCAAGACGCAGGGCGGACAGCCGTTGCCTTCCCCTCATTGGAATAGGCGGCGAGCGCATGGTGAACCTTGTCCAGCCCCTCCTTATTGATCACCGTCGACTGCTCAAGGGCCGGCTCCAGGGCCGGCGGAGGACCGGCCGGTGCACGCGGCTGCCCCTTCTTCTTCCTCGGCTTGGGGGCCATGGAGAACACCAAGAGAGGGCAAGGCGCTGGCAACAGATCTATGGACACGGCGGCGATACTGGGAAGGAGGAAACAAGAGCCGAGAACAGTACTCTGCGAAGGGAGAGTTGCACTGACAACGGGCGGCTACTGGGTCTACCGGATATCAAGGCGGCGTGGGGAAATGGAGATGCCCACGTCCCATCAACTGCCACGTGTCTTCAGGGCCACATGCCGATGGGGCCCGCGGCGCTCCGCCCTTGCCTTTTGGCTTTGCCTAGAAGCTAAGTCCGAGCGCGCCTTGGGCCCGGGGGCTACTGTCGGCGTCCTAGATTCGGGGGTATCCAGTCCTGCCTGCCTGCGGCCTGCCACGTGGCCTCAACAACGGCCAGGTACGACCCAGCATCAACACCAACACCACAAGACCCTCGCGAGGGGCCTAGCCTCGCGAGGCAGATGCCGCCAAGACCCCCGAAGGAAGTGGCCTCCTCAGGAGGGCTCCTGAGGGGCGGAGAGTTCTATGCAGCTACCTCATGAGGCTTAGCTGACGTGAGCCAAGACGACCAAGGCCACGCGGGCGCCAAGCGGGTGCCGGGCAGGTGCAGAGCGCAGGTTTCCTCTTCGGTGCAAGGGAGGCAAGCCACAGGTGCGGAGTATCGAGGAATCAGCCAAAGGTTTCCATTCTGGTGCAACAAGACCAAGACCGCCAGGACGGCAGGACGGAGGTCATCACCGATCCCACCGCAGCGTCACGACCAGAGGCTTTTCGTAGGCGAAGACCACTTTTGTCAGGATAGACTGTACTACTTGTCCCCTTTCAAATCCCGCCATTGTGGAATCCCTTCCCGCTCATATTTGGGAAGAGTACCAAGGCCACTATATATAGGACTTAGCCACCACCATAGAGGAGGACCGAAACCAGAACAAGTAGAGCACCACACCAGCCTAAGAACACCTCACCTCCTGAGGCTTGCTCATCCTTGTACTAGTCCATGCATAGCCCCTCGAGGCAATCCACCACACCACACTAGATTAGGGTATTACACCACAATGGTGGCCTGAACCAGTATAAATCTCTGTGTCTTTGTGTCTCTTTGAGCTCGACGCGCTAGGCTAGGCAGGATCGCGAGTAGGCAGGCTAGGCAGGTTGAGATCTCCGCATGCACCCAAGAGTTCTAACCTCTCTAGGGTTTCCGGATCCCGAATCCGATAGCGGACCCTACGGAGTTCTTCAGAGCATACACGGAGGCCATCTGGGCGCCGGGCGGAGACGACAAGGCCATGGCAAATTGGCTCCCTATGGCACTCACAGGTGTGCCTCGCTACTGGCTGCTCGACCTGTCGGAGTCTTTGGTGATCTCTTGGGAAGAGTTGCGCAAGTTGTTCATTGCGCTTCGCGGCTCCGGTGCCCCACACCATCACGGCCATCCTCAGCGGGTCACGGGCACCCGTTTCAAGCCACCACGTCAAGCAGTTCTTCCGCCAGATGGGGGCTTCTCTATCCCCCTGTGGGGCCCATCCGAGCTGGGCGGTGCCCAAGGCCGAGCTCACGTTCGACTCCAGGGATCACCCCAAGACCACGGCTGGTGCCGGGACGCTGCCCATGATCTGCACCCCCACCATCTGCAACATAGTAGTCACCAGGACCCTTATCGATGGCGGTGCCGGCCTCAACGTCCTCTTAGTGGAGGCAGCCGGCCTGCTTCACGTGCCTCATGACCGGCTCCTCTCCACCAAGCAAAGAAGTAGGTGAGGACCGCTCTCTCGCCCCAGGAGACAAAGTGCGTGATGACTGGGTCATGTATTTTGATGGCGCATTCGCACGCCAGGGCGCGAGGGCTGGAGCCGTGCTCATCTCGCCCACCCAAGACAAGCTCTACTATGTTGTGCAGCTCTGCTTCCAGCATGACGAGAAGGTCTCCAACAACATCACTGAATTCGAGGGCTTGATCATTGGTCTCAAGGCCGCGGTTACCCTGGGGGTCTGGCGCCTGACCTTCAGGGGCGACTCCCAGCTCCTCATCAACTTCTCCAAAGAGGAGTACATGCCAAAGGACGAGCACATGGAGGCATACCTCGAGGAGGTATGCAAAACTGAGAAACAATTCTTAGGTTTGGAGTTGCGACACGTACCGTGCGACACGAACAAGGAGGCGGACGACATCGCCAAGAAGGCATCCCGGCGCCTCCCCAAGTAGCCTGGTGTCTTCGAGGAGCGGCTCTCCAGGCCGTCGGTAGCTCCCCCGATTCCCGAGCTGGTGCTACCTCAAGAGGAGCTGCCTGTGGCACCCACTGTGGGCACCCCAGCCTGTGGCCCCGCTTCAAGGGACCGTCTTCTCCTCGCGCTTGAGCCTAAGGAGGGGTGCTAGACTGAGGAATTCAAGGCGTACCTGCTTCAGGGCACCCTGCCGGAGAAGGAAGAGGATGCAGAGTGTGTGGCTCGCCAGGCCACCGCATACTCCAACCAGGATGGCGAGCTCTATCGGAGGTGCCCGAACGACGTCTCCCTGCGGTACCTCTCTAAGGAGCAGGGGTGCGAGCTGCTAGACAACATTCACGGTGGGGATTGTGGGCATCACTCCTCATCGCGCACCCTCATGGGCAAGGCGTTCCATAGCGTGTTCTATTGGCCCACTGCGCTCAATGACGCTGCTGAACTGGTAAGATCTTGTGAAGCCTATCAATTCCATGCTAAACAAATCCACCAGCCCGCTCAAGGCCTCAAGACCATCCCGCTCTCATGGCCATTTGCGGTCTGTGGGTTGGACATCTTGGGCCTGTTTCCTCGAGCGCCCAAGGGCTACCGCTACCTCTACGTCACCATCGACAAGTTCACCAAGTGGGCAGAGGTGGAAGCTGTCCGCACCATCCCGGACGGCTCTGCAGTCAAGTTCATCAAGGGCCTCGTGAGCCGCTTTGGGGTGCCCAACCGCATCATCACCGACAACGGCTCCCAGTTCAAGAGAAACCTCTTTAAAATATATTGTGCTAACCTTGGGAAGCAGATATGCTACGCTTCGGTGGCGTACCCACGGAAAAATGGCCAGGCCAAGCGCGCCAACGCGGAGATCTTGAGGGGCCTCAAGGCAAGGAGCTTCAAGAAAAAGCTCGAGGCCTCCGGTAGGGGCTGGCTCAATAAACTCCCGTCCATGCTATGGTCTAACCGCACCACCGCGACCAAGCTACAGGCGAGACCCCGTTCTTCCTTGTCTATGGAGTTGAGGCGGTCCTCCCTCACGAGGTCAGGTATCACTCCCCGCGGGTGCTGGTATTCGAGGAGGCGCGTCAGGATGCCTCGCGGGAGATGGACCTCATGTTGGGGGGGGGGACGTCATCGCCAAGCCTCGCTCTGAGCTGCGAGGTACCAGCAGGCGCTACGATGGTACCACTGCCGCAACATCTGTTCAAGGACCCTCGAGGTGGGTGACCTCGTCCTGAGGTGGGTGCTCTCCAGGGAAGGGCTTCACAAACTCTCCCCCATGTGGGAGGGCCCGTTCAGGATCGCCCGTGTCTCCAGGCCTGGCGTCGCGCACCCTGGATACGCAGGACGGGGTCCCCATCCAGAATGCCTTGAACATCCAGCATCTCCGGAAGTTCTACCCGTAAAGAAGGCTCCGCACCTGTGAAGGTCTCCGCTCGTGACACTCTCACGTAATAATGAGTTGGGGCTGTACACGCCCCGGAGTCTCCTGAGCGTCGTCCTTGGGCCTCATGGGGGATCCTACCCATGTGCTAGTGGCAACACTTTGCTCCGCGCTGGTGAGAAGAATAGCATAGGTGTCGGGCGCGGCTGTTCTTTTGCTTGCTTTCTATATCTGATTTGTGACTTCTTGAATAGATTTTGGAGTTTTAGAGTCTCTTTTTGAAGGTTGGGAGTTTTTCTTCTTGCCTCGTTCGTTCTCTCAGGCCTTGCCTCAGGAGTAGTGGCAGTTTCCTGTTGCTCCTCCTCGCGTGCCCCGCGCGCGGGGGATGGGCAGGTGTGTGCCGCTTCAGGCTTGCCCGCGAACGCACCTCGCCAAAGCCCCAGTCCTTGGCCTTGTGGCGTATCTATCCTCATGCGACGCTCTCGAACAAGCTCGTAGGCACTGTTCCTCCAGGGCCTACTAGTCCTACAGCTGCAAGGGCCCCCTCCTGAGGCCTGGTGACCCTGAGTCACCTGTCGACAAGGAGTGCTCCCGTGGCGCGGAAGTTCATCACAGGAACCCTGAGCTAAGTTGTCCTAATCACAATCAATGGCAACACGAGTATCAGGAGGAAACATAGAAATAATAACATAACGGCGCAAGCGCCATAGTCGATTACACGCCCTAGTAGGGGCCCCCTACTTCTTCTTTCTTTTTTTTTGCAGCAGAAAGAAAAGAACAAAAGCAAGTGCATAACGAAGGCAGCTCCTGAGGCCCGGCCGTAGCAGCGCTCGGGCTCACTCATAGTCCTCCTCCCTCTTCACCGGGTGTGACACCCCAAAATTTTAACCTTGTTTTTTTGATTAAAATTTTGCCAGGAAATTAAAACTCTTATTTTCTGGACTCACTTTTGATTTTTTGAAACATTTCCTTTCTTATCATCATGGAGTTTTTACCTCAAGTGAAATACTTCTCAATATTATTGGACTCGTTTAACCTCTCAAGAAAAACTTTTCTTTTATTAGTAGAACTAATTACATAATTAATTTGCTTGATCTTTATTTTCTTGAAAAATGGTTTTTCAAGGTTATATGGCCATATTTGAACTACAACCATTTGATAAATTCACTTAAAATTCCAACCAAAATTGATGTCAGGTGATGTTTTTAAATAACTTTTATGCAAAAATATCTTTTATTCATAAAATATTTTGAGCTCTGCACCCAATTTTCTTCTCTGGTCCAGTGGGCAATTTTGCACTACAACTCATTTAAATACTTCTTTCTAGCCTCCACCAAAAGTATGGGATGCTGGTAGTAGCTTATGATTCAACTTTATGCAAAAAAACAGTGTTGTTCTTTGAAAATTTTGAGTGAATCAACCTCATCTTCATTCTGGTCCATCATGATGGTTTGTACATCAACCATATTCTTGCTTGCTCTTTGGCCCTTGAGTTTTCTCCTTCTTGTAGTGCTCCTTGCCAAACCCTTAAGTCCAAGAGAGTGGACCCATTGGATGATTCTAAGTGCTTGCAATCATGCCCTCTTCTTTCTGTCAAAAACTGAAGTTTTGCAAAACTTGCACTAACAAGTTTCTCCTTTTAACAAACTAACTTCACCACCCTCTCATGCATCCAAGGAGACACTAGCCTGGGGATTTTGGCCACTCCAAGAAAAGCCTAGGTGCCTGTGGCATTTTGCAAACACCTGGAGTGCATGGACAGAAAGGCGGTTCGCCGGCATCCTCATCGACCACCGCAAACCGACCTCGTCGCGCTACAAAAGGAGGCCCCCGATCCCATCCAAGGACACAGGCGACTTCAGGCCACCCCCATGGCACCCCCACAGCCCGCAATCGTCGGGGAAACGCCGTCTTCCCCAACTCCGGCCGGTTCAGCCGCCGCCACGCCTCAGCTCCGCTCACCGCAACCAGATCTCCTCTAGTCAAACCAGTGCCACAAACCTTCTCCTCTCACCCTTGCGGAGCCGCCCAGTACCCCAAACGCGATCGAAAGCCACCATAGTCGAAACGCCTAAAACTCCCGAAGCCATCGGCCGCCGTGAAGCTCGCCGCCGGCGACTCACTTCGTCCCCACCGGCAAGACGACTACCGGGAGAACTGCCCTGATCTTGCGGATCTAACCTTGCCCTTGGATCCCCGTGGAGAGCTGATGTTCGACGGCGGTGGTCGCCGGAGCCCCGCCCCGCTCGGGCAGAGGAGGGAGCAGACGCGGGCGACTGGTCAAACCTGACCAGTGGGCCAGGCGGGCCCACCGTCAGTGACCCAGCGCCGGTCCATGTGGGTTAAGTGGAAGCGTATTTCCAGAATACGCCTTCGACGTGTACGTATATATTAGAAACGTTTTCTTTTCTGTTTTATTTTTAAATAGCAGATTTTGACCAAACTTTGACCGGCTATATCTTTTTAAATATAACTCCAAATGAATTGATTCTTTTTCCTACCTCTCTCAAATTTAATCTAGTTTATTTTAAGATTTATTTGAAAATTTTTCAAACAACTTTTTGTGCTGTTTTTGAATTTGTGTGTTAATTCAAATTTATTTAAAATAGGACTTTGGAGAGAGAGAAGAAAACTTGCAGAAGTTTTGGAGTGCACCCTGCCTTTCCACACCTTGAAGGCAAGCATTCTGAACCCCGGCATAATATTTCTGGTGTGTTCGTTGACACGTTTATAACACCACCTCATTTCGGAAAACTTGTTATTTCATGTGATATGATCATATGCATGAATGCATATTAGTGATTTCCATGCTGTTGGAAATGAACACACTTGTGATGATAATTATCGTCATGTGCCTTGCATGCGTGCCGGAAGGAATCCGGGAAAACCTCTGCCTTGGGTAGCCATGAGTTTGTCGCCGGTCTCCGTCGGGACGGTTATGTCCGGTATGGCATAGTGAGGTATAGTGATCGGTGATTCCGTTGGTTGAAATATTTTTGTTATGCATGTCATGCACGGGAAAATTATAAACCTCCTGAGTCGACCGTAGATCGAGTCTTGTTCCAGTAACCCCCATGCTTGTTTCGTACTACCACTCGTCTCTACAACAAGTAGAGTACGGTTCAGTAATTTGTCAACCCCTTTCTAGCACACACCGTACAGAGGGGCCGGGATGAGGGTACCACGGCCATGGATTAAAGCCAATCATCCGGTCAATGGGCGTGGGTGTTTCAGTTGTAGCCGAGGGGGTAGCTTCCCCAGTTTTGCGCGCGGTATAAATTTTGTGATCCCATGCTAATCGAGGTTGTAGCCTCCCCACTTAGAGTTTTGCTTAATGAGTGTCATGGGTGATTCCAGACACCGGTGAGTTGAGCTGGTGTGTGCAAGTCAGGTGCGTTTTCATTTAAAAGACCGTAGACGGGATTAGTCCCGAGGGACTAAAGGAATCCATTACTCGTGGGTAAAGAGTACACCCTCTGCAGAGATTAAACCTATTCGAATAGCCGTGTCCATGGTTAAGACTACAGTCTGGGATGGGTCAAGTGTCGGTCTTAGTGTCAGTCTTCGGAGGTGAAACTGTTAAACCAGAACTGGAATCACGACTTGTGACTTGTGATAATTATGATTATTATTTTTGTTATGGACTAACTTGTTATTTACATTTGATATAAGCCCTTTCTGCGATGTCGCTCAGACGTCCGACTGTGGCATTACCTTTATAAGCCCTTTATGTGGTGTCGCTGAGACGCCTGACTGCGGCATTTCTTTTATAAGCCCTTTATGTGATGTCGCTCAGACGTCCGACTGTGGCATTTCTTTTATAAGCCCTTTATGTGGTGTCGCTGAGACGCCCGACTGTGGCATTTCTTTCAAAGCCCTTTATGTGATGTCGCTTAGACGTCCGACTGTGGCATTTCTTTTATAAGCCCTTTATGTGGTGTCGCTGAGACGCCCGACTGTGGCATTTCTTTTATAAGCCCTTTATGTGATGTTGCTCAGACGTCCGACTGTGGCATTTATTTTAAAGCCCTTTATGTGGTGTCGCTAAGACGGCCGATTGTGGCATGATTGTTATTTGTTTAAATACCACTATGACATTGCATATTCATAAATAGCATGCTTACATGCCTCAGAGTTTTCATTATCTTTTGTGACTGACGTCATGAGCATAAAATTTTGTTGGCACGTCATTGTTATATTATACCTGTGTTCGTAATGTTTGCGAGTACATTCAAAGTACTCACTGGCTTGTCCCTGGCTATTGTCTTGGCCAGATTTTCTTGAGCGGAGAAGAGCGACCGTGCCGACAGTCCCGGAACCTAAGCAGCGGTGCTAGCAGCCTCGCGAAGATAGGAGTTAACCTGGTCAGCTGTTCCTGTGGGAAATGGAGTCCCATAGACGCTGATGATTCACAGACTGCTTCCGCCATCAACCACTAGAAACCATTTGTTGTACTCACATGCCAGAATGGTCTTGTACTACATATGTTGTATTTTGCTTGGAATTTCTGTATCAAGTTGGTGCCTCATCAGCTAACAGTTACCCTGGGGCTGGCGAGCACAACGGCCATTTTCTGGAATTTAATACCCGGAAAACCGGTCGTCACAAACTTGGTATCAGAGCCAGGCTGACCATTGGCTAATCCTATCTTAGCCAGGTCGAAAAACCTAGGAAAACCAACCCACCAGACCCTAGCCAAAACACCAGCCAAGCTTCCCGTGCAGGATAGCCACACAGTGACCCCGACACTTTTGGCAGTCGGTGCCCAACCTATCAGCCTAGCCTGTCGATCACGCGCCGGTGACCGACAAATAATATGTCTTATTCGCAAGCGTGCGAAGGAAGACTCTGTTCCCTTTTTCTATAAAAAGGGCACACTAGCCTCAACACAGCACAGCCCCGGCCATCAACCAAAATACCTTGATGACCCAAGAAGTGCTTCGTCGCCTTTTGGGAACATGCTCCAACGGGATTGTGGCCAACAATCCCCGAGATGGTCATCATTGCTACCCCGACCCTGTAGCCCCTCAAGCCCCTCCAGCAGATCACGACAGTGAAAACCGTGGAGAAACCTCGACGTCCGCGAGGCAAGCCCGCTTAGATATGAACGAGGTAGACTGAGTCGCTCGAGTAGTACCGAGTCTTAGTATGTCCTCGCCTTGTAACTATGTGATCCTATATCGCCATAATTAAATACTGTTTGCCTGTGCATCCCTATTTTTGTTATAAGTCATGCATGAGTATGTTGATGCGCGATTGCATTTTTATCCCGGGCGTAGCTGCCAACCTCGACGACGCAAGTTTGTGCTATGAATAAATCTTTTGTTTCCAGCTCACAGGATAGATATTTTCAAAACAACTCTTAACAAATCTCGAGGACGAGATTTTCTGTTAAGGGGGGTAGTGTTGTGACACCCCAAAATTTTAACCTTGTTTTGTTGACTAAAATTTTGACAGGAAATTAAACCTCTTATTTTCTGGACTCACTTTTGATTTTTTGAAACATTTCCTTTCTTATCATCATGGAGTTTTTACCTCAAGTGAAATACTTCTCAATGTTATTGGACTTGTTTAACCTCTCAAGAAAAACTTTTCTTTTATTAGTAGAACTAATTACATAATTAATTTGCTTGATCTTTATTTTCTTGAAAAATGGTTTTTCAAGGTTATATGGCCATATTTGAACTACAACCATTTGATAAATTTTTCTTAAAATTCCAACAAAATTGATGTCATGTGATGTTTTTAAATCACTTTTATGCAAAAATATCTTTTATTCATAAAATATTTTGAGCTCTGCACCCAATTTTCTTCTCTGGTCCAGTGGGCAATTTTGCACTACAACTCATTTAAATACTTCTTTCTAGCCTCCACCAAAATTATGGGATGCTGGTAGTAGCTTATGATTCAACTTTATGCAAAAAAAACAGTGTTGTTCTTTGAAAATTTTGAGTGAATCAACCTCATCTTCATTTTGGTCCATCATGATGGTTTGTACAGCAACCGTATTCTTGCTTGCACTTTGGCCCTTGAGTTTTCTCCTGCTTGTTGTGCTCCTTGCCAAACCCTTAAGTCCAAGAGAGTGGACCCATTGGATGATTCTAAGTGCTTGCAATCATGCCCTCTTCTTTCTATCAAAAACTGAAGTTTTGCAAAACATGCACTAACAAGTTTCTCCTTTTAACAAACTAACTTCACCACCCTCTCATGCATCCAAGGAGACACTAGCCTGGGGATTTTGGCCACTCCAAGAAAAGCCTAGGTGCCTGTGGCATTTTGTCAAACACCTGGAGTGCATGGACAGAATTGACATGAGTGTTTGTTTGCATTGTAAACTTGAGCCCCTGACCTATCCACCATGTCCCTTGATTCCTTGCTAACCCTAAACTAGCCCTGTTTCTTGCCAACCTCAACCACGACATCTAGGCTACCCTGGCATTTCGTCGAACACGTCCCGGGCGTGCTCTGGGCGCGCCTAGAGCGTGCGTTTGGCACGCACGTGCGCCCGAGCTACCGCGTCTCGCCTCGCACCCGTTCTGGCCCTTGGCCAACCGCAGCCAACACACCACGTATCCTCCTGCACCGCCACGCCACCCCGACCGCCCTGGCACTCTACAGCGCCGCCGTCAGGGCACTCTTAGCGGCACGCCGGCGTCCATAGTGCGCCTCTGCCATGGTCGGCGCCGCCCGAGCCACCCTGGCTCGCCACCTGCCCCTGGGAGCCGCGCAAGTTTATCCCCTCGCTCGTCGGCTAGCTCTGATGAGGACATCAATACAATTGTTACACCCACAGCCCCTGCTGCTATACATACTGGACCAATTACTAGAGCTTGTGCACGCCAACTAAATTACCAGGTACTTTCGTTTCTTGGTAATGATTCTAATGTTCATGAGAATATGATGCTGCCTAAATTGGATACATTTGTTTTGCTTACAAATGAAGGGCCTAGCTTGGAGAAGGATGAACATTGGAGCAAGAACAAGCATGGAGATGATGGCATGCGCAAGGGGAACAAGAACGGAGTTACAAGTGATGATTTCAAGACTTTGAAGCCACCATAATGGGTGCATGAAGCCTTGGACGAAATATACAAGATGCCACTTCATAAATTTCGTCCCGAGGCTATTTTAGGTGCTGCGTCACCTTATTATTGGGCCAGGCCCATGTAATTTCGAAATACATAAGTATAGGCTATTTTTAGAGTCCGTATGTGTGGGGAAACAAGAGATAGGGTTGATTTCGGACCCCTCCACCAAGGGCCACGAAATTCCCCCCTCTTCCTCCATATATACAGCCCTTAGGGCATCGTTTAGACTTTGGGTTTTGTTTAGATTAAAAGTTCGCCATAGCTGCAACTTCGCGTACTTCATTTGTGTTCAACGACTAGACAAAGGCGTCACAGAACCCCACCTTGATCAATAAAGCTTTCATCTTATATTCGCAATATCCAGATTGCAATCTTAGTTTCTTGCTTGTTCTTCGTTTGCTCGCAGGAAACAGACCCTCGTGGTCAGGTTGATCGTGCTCCGGCGTGGTCAATAACCTCTCGGAGTTGGTTTAGCGATTGCTAAGGCGCGACGTCCTCGCACGTTCGTAGTCGGATCGTCAAAGTCGACTTCCACCAAAGCGAAATCCACCATCTCATCGAAAGACAGGACACCTTTGCCTCTATCAAGTGGTATCAGATTTCCAGGTTGCTCGGTGAGATTTTACAGTTTTTCGTAGTTTAGATCGAGTCTGTTCTTCATACCTATAGTCCACGAAAAAGCCACACAAAAAAATTAGGGTTAGTTCATCATATCCGAACCAATCTGAGCCTTTGCATAATCTTTTTAGGGTTTTGCTTTGTTGAATTTGCGGTTGCATCGTCGGTCTAGTTGCTGGTCTTAGCGTCTAGTCTTTTAGAGTTTCGAGTTCTGGTCATAAGTTGTCACGCCGCTGCCGCACCATCATCATCGCCCCTGCCATCTACCACCACCGCTCCGAATCCGTATCCATATACCACCACCAATCCGTGTCCATATACCACCACCGATCCATATCCATATACTACCACCGCTACCACCACCGCTGCCATATACCACCACCATATATCCACCACCAATCCGAGTTCCTTGATTATTAGGGTTGTTTTCGAGATCCATCTAGTTTCCGATTCGTGTTTCCTTGCAGGAGTAGGTTTCGGAAAAAAAAAGAGTCGGGTAGCCACGCTCCGTTTAGGCCCAAAATTTTTCGAAAACGCATTTTTCGAAAAAATTTCTGGCTATCCTATTTTTAGGTGTTTCTGAGTGTTTTGAGACAGGTGCCATTATAGGAAGTTTTTTTTGACCCGTTTCCAGTTTTTGGAAAAAAAAATTGGTCGAAAAAATTTCGTGCCCATCCTGTCAGTTTGAGCTAAGAAGAGTTTTGAGACACTCGCCATTATAGTGATTTTTCGCAAAAAAAAAGCAGCGCAAAAAAAAAGCAGCGCAAAAAAAAAGAGCGAAAAAAAAATTCAGAGTGTGCTTTTCCCTTGTTTACGTGCCGCGCCATGATTTTGTTGGTGTTCTAGGCTCGCGTCTCTAGCACAGTCTAGCCTAGGACCAGCACAGTACCGTCGTTGAGCGTTTATTCAACTTTGCATCTCTGAATTGATTATTGCTGACCCTTTTTGCTACCATACTATAAGCCTTCCCAGCTCCACATACATCTACGTCATGTGTTTGACTCTCCCTGGTAATCGCTCTATCCAAGCTTTGAGAGTTTTTGACTACAACGGTTGCCGATCACCGCCTGCTGCTGGGTAAGAACTGGTAAGAATTTGAGATTTGCTTGACGGATTTGTGACACCCACCACCACCACTTGTTCGTAGTCTGTAGGATCATATTCTTGTGTGTTTCTTTTGCTGCTAACCATGCCAGGATCACAAGCCGACGAGATTGACTGGGAGAATTTATCGAACAAGGAGCTTCATGATAAGTTTCAGCAAATGATGACTGAACAGGTGCAAGATGTGCTGAACAATTTTGAAGAGGCCATGGAGAAGATCACTGGCCTTGAGAAGACGTTCGAAACAAAGCTCGATAACAAGTTTAATGAATTGCTCGCGCGTCTTCCACCACCACCACCCGCTGCACCTAACGCACCTCTCCAACAACAACAACAACAACAACGACTACCTCCACGTCGCGAAGCAGACCTCCGCCGAGCAAGCCGTGTTCCTCTTGCGTTTGGCCAAACTGTTGGTGCTGCTGTTGATACTTCTGTGGCTCCTGCTGCTGATGCGGAGGAGGATGATTATGTGGGAGATTATGAGGATGAGGTTGATCAAAATCAACACTACGTGCAGCCACCTGTACCACCACCAGCAGGTCGACCTCAGGTATATATTCATAATGGTAGGCCTGCACCACCACCTCAGGTACGAGATGATGTCCATATTCCTAAACTGAAATTGAATATTCCACCATTTGAGGGTAGATATGTTCCTGATATATATCTTACTTGGGAGTTAGAAACTGAACAACGATTTACATGTTTACAATATCCTAAGGAGAGACGAGTTGCTGCTGCCGTTTGTGCTTTCACTAGTTTTGCATGTGTATGGTGGTCTGAACATTGTAGATATATCCTATTCCAACTACTTGGGCTGCTTTGAAAACTGCTATGCGTACGCGTTGGGTTCCACCATATTATCAACGTGAATTGCTTCAAAAATTGCAGCGTTTAAGACAAGGAAAAAATTCTGTAGAAGAATATTATCAGGAATTACAAACTGGCATGATTAGATGTGGTATTGTTGAGGAGAATGAAGCTATGCTTGCACGTTTTCTGGGTGGATTAAATAGAGAGATTCAGACCATTCTAGACTATAAGGAGTATACTAATATCACTCGTTTATTCCATCTTGCTTGTAAAGCTGAACGTGAAGTGCAGGATCGACAAGCATTGGGGCGAACTAACTTTTCTGCAGGCCGACCTTCATCATGGACACCACGTGCATCTTCTACTTCAACTGCACCAGCACCTCCATCCGGTGCCACCTCCAGCCGTGATACAAGAAAACAGGCACAACCACCATTATCTGCCAAGAGCACACCTGCGGGGCCTGCACATCGTTCTTCTTCTTCCATGGCATCAACAGGGCACACAAGTGATATTATTTGTCGTCGTTGTAAGGGAGGAGGTCATTATGCGAGGGAATGCAAATCTCCGCGTGTGATGATTGCTACTGCGGATGGTGGATATGAGTCCGCTAGTGACTATGATGAGGAGACATTGGCTCTTATTACACGTGAAGAACATGGTGGAGATGATTCTGATCATGAGACGCAATACATGGCTCCTGAAGACGCTGATAGGTATGAATGTTTAGTTGCTCAACGTGTTTTGAGTGTGCAGGTCACACAAGCTGAGCAAAATCAGAGGCACAATTTGTTCCATACCAAGGGAGTTGTGAAGGAACGTTCTGTGCGCGTCATAATAGACGGAGGGAGCTGCAACAACTTGGCTAGCATGGAGATGGTGGAGAAGCTTTCTCTCACCACAAGACCACATCCACATCCTTACTACATCCAATGGTTCAACAACAGCGGCAAGGTTAAGGTAACACGTACTGTTCGTGTGCATTTTAGTATCTCTACATATGCTGATTATGTTGATTGTGATGTGGTACCTATGCAAGCATGTTCCTTATTACTTGGTAGACCATGGCAATTTGATAAAAATTCTGTACACCATGGTAGAAACAATCACTATACTCTTGTTCATAAGGATAAAAATATTACTTTGCTTCCTACGACTCCTGATTCCATTTTGAAAGATGATATTAATAGAGCTAATAAAGCACAACAGGAGAAGAATAAGAGTGAAAATCAGATTGTGGCAAAAGAATTTGAGCAACAAATGAAGCCTAATAATAAGCCATCTAGTGTTGCTTCTGAAATTAAATTGAAAAGTGCATGCTTATTTGCCACCAAATCTGATATTGATGAGCTAGATTTCAACAAATCTGTTTGCTATGCTTTTGTGTGCAAAGAGGCACTATTTTCATTAGAGGACATGCCTTCCTCTTTGCCTCCTGCTGTCACTAACATTTTGCAGGAGTTCGCTGACGTTTTTCCACAAGACGTGCCACCGGGATTACCGCCTATTCGAGGGATTGAGCATCAGATTGACTTAATTCCCGGTGCTTCACTGCCAAACCATGCACCATACCGTACCAATCCAGAGGAGACGAAGGAGATTATGCGTCAAGTACAAGAGCTTCTCGACAAAGGTTATATACGCGAATCCCTTAGTCCTTGTGCTGTTCCTATTATTCTAGTGCCGAAAAAGGATGGTACATCACGTATGTGTGTTGATTGTAGAGGCATTAATAATATTACTATTCGTTATCGTCATCCTATTCCTAGGCTAGATGATATGCTTGATGAATTGAGTGGCTCTACAATATTCTCCAAAGTTGATTTGCGTAGTGGCTACCATCAAATTCGTATGAAATTGGGAGATGAATTGAAAACAGCATTTAAAACTAAGTTTGGATTATATGAGTGGTTAGTCATGCCTTTTGGGTTAACTAATGCACCTAGTACTTTCATGAGATTAATGAACGAAGTTTTACGTGCTTTCATTGGACGATTTGTGGTAGTTTACTTTGATGACATATTGATTTATAGCAGATCTTTGGAAGAACATTTGGAACATTTACGTGCTGTTTTTATTGCTCTACGTGATGCACGTTTGTTTGGTAACCTTGGGAAGTGCACCTTTTGCACCGACCGAGTATCTTTTCTTGGCTATGTTGTTACTCCACAGGGAATTGAAGTTGATAAAGCCAAGATTGAAGCTATTGAGAGTTGGCCGCAGCCCAAAACGGTCACACAAGTGATAGAGGCAAAGGTGTCCCGTCTTTCGATGAGATGGTGGATTTCGCTTTGGTGGAAGTCGACTTTGACGATCCGACTACGAACGTGCGAGGACGTCGCGCCTTAGCAATCGCTAAACCAACTCCGAGAGGTTATTGACCACGCCGGAGCACGATCAACCTGACCACGAGGGTCTGTTTCCTGCGAGCAAACGAAGAACAAGCAAGAAACTAAGATTGCAATCTGGATATTGCGAATATAAGATGAAAGCTTTATTGATCAAGGTGGGGTTCTGTGACGCCTTTGTCTGGTCGTTGAACACAAACGAAGTACGCGAAGTTGCAGCTATGGCGAACTTTTAATCTAAACAAAACCCAAAGTCTAAACGATGCCCTAAGGGCTGTATATATGGAGGAAGAGGGGGGAATTTCGTGGCCCTTGGTGGAGGGGTCCGAAATCAACCCTATCTCTTGTTTCCCTACACATACGGACTCTAAAAATAGCCTATACTTATGTATTTCGAAATTACATGGGCCTGGCCCAATAATAAGGTGACACAGCACCTAAAATAGCCTCGGGACGAAATTTATGAAGTGGCATCTTGTATATTTCGTCCAAGGCTTCATGCACCCATTATGGTGGCTTCAAAGTCCTGAAATCATCACTTGTAACTCCGTTCTTGTTCCCCTTGCGCATGCCATCATCTCCATGCTTGTTCTTGCTCCAATGTTCATCCTTCTCCAAGCTAGGCCCTTCATTTGTAAGCAAAACAAATGTATCCAATTTAGGCAGCATCATATTCTCATGAACATTAGAATCATTACCAAGAAACGAAAGTACCTGGTAATTTAGTTGGCGTGCACGAGCTCTAGTAATTGGTCCAGTATGTATAGCAGCAGGGGTTGTGGGTGTAACAATTGTATTGATGTCCTCATCATCCTCCCCTTCTTGAAATGAAGTCGTCCTCGACGCAAGTTCATCTTGCTCACCCAAATAAGGCTTCAAATCTGCAATGTTAAAAGTGGGACTAACCCCAAAATCTGCAGGCAGCTCAAGTTTATATGCATTATCATTTATTTTCTCTAACACCTTAAAGGGACCATCAGCACGTGGCATTAGCTTTGATTTGTGCAAATCAGGAAATCTATCCTTACGCAAATGTAACCAAACAAGATCTCCAGGTGCAAACACAACATGTTTTCTACCCTTATCTCCAGCAAGTTTATATTTAGCATTCATACGCTCAATGTTTTCCTTAGTTAACTCATGCATTTTTAAAATCAATTCAGCACGTTTTTTAGCATCAAAATTAACCTTCTCCGAAGATGGAAGAGGCAACAAATCAATAGGTGCACGAGGTAGGAAACCATACACAACTTCAAAAGGGCACATCTTAGTAGTAGAATGCAATGAACGATTATAAGCAAATTCAATATGAGGCAAGCATTCCTCCCACATTTTCTTATTATTCTTCAAAACAGCCCTAAGCATAGTAGACAACGTTCTATTGACTACTTCAGTTTGTCCATCAGTTTGGGGGTGGCAAGTAGTACTAAAAAGCAGTTTAGTCCCCAACTTAGCCCATAAACATCTCCAAAAGTGGCTAAGAAATTTAGTATCACGATCTGAAACAATAGTATTTGGCACACCATGCAAGCGAATAATTTCACGAAAGAACAAATCAGCAACATTAACAGCATCATCGCTTTTATGACATGGTATAAAGTGTGCCATTTTCGAGAATCTATCCACGACAACAAATATGCTATCCCTCCCCTTCTTTGTTCGAGGTAAACCTAAAACAAAGTCCATAGATATATCCTCCCAAGGAACACTAGGTACAGGCAAAGGCATATATAAACCATGAGGATTGAGTCGTGACTTAGCTTTTTGACATGTAGTGCATCGAGCAATAAAACGCTCAACATCCCGTCTCATCTTTGGCCAAAAGAAATGTGTAGCAAGTACGTCCTCCGTCTTCTTCACGCCAAAGTGTCCCATTAATCCTCCTCCATGCACCTCTCCAACAACAACAACAACAACGACTACCTCCACGTCGCGAAGCAGACCTCCGCCGAGCAAGCCGTGTTCCTCTTGCGTTTGGCCAAACTGTTGGTGCGGCTGTTGATACTTCTGTGGCTCCTGCTGCTGATGCGGAGGAGGATGATTATGTGGGAGACTATGAGGATGAGGTTGATCAAAATCAACACTACGTGCAGCCACCTGTACCACCACCAGCAGGTCGACCTCAGGTATATCTTCGTAATGGTAGGCCTGCACCACCACCTCAGGTACGAGATGATGTCCATATTCCTAAATTGAAATTGAATATTCCACCATTTGAGGGTAGATATGTTCCTGATATATATCTTACTTGGGAGTTAGAAACTGAACAACGATTTACATGTTTACAATATCCTGAGGAGAGACGAGTTGCTGCTGCCGTTTGTGCTTTCACTAGTTTTGCATGTGTATGGTGGTCTGAACATTGTAGATTATATCCTATTCCAACTACTTGGGCTGCTTTGAAAACTGCTATGCGTACGCGTTGGGTTCCACCATATTATCAACATGAATTGCTTCAAAAATTGCAGCGTTTAAGACAAGGGAAAAATTCTGTAGAAGAATATTATCAGGAATTACAAACTGGCATGATTAGATGTGGTATTGTTGAGGAGAATGAAGCTATGCTTGCACGTTTTCTGGGTGGATTAAATAGAGAGATTCAGACCATTCTAGACTATAAGGAGTATACTAATATCACTCGTTTATTCCATCTTGCTTGTAAAGCTGAACGTGAAGTGCAGGATCGACAAGCATTGGGGCGAACTAACTTTTCTGCAGGCCGACCTTCATCATGGACACCACGTGCATCTTCTACTTCAACTGCACCAGCACCTCCATCCAGTGCCACCTCCAGCCGTGATACAAGAAAACAGGCACAACCACCATTATCTTCCAAGAGCGCACCTGCGGGTCCTGCACAGCGTTCTTCTTCTTCCATGGCATCAACAGGGCACACAAGTGATATTATTTGTCGTCGTTGTAAGGGAGGATGTCATTATGCAAGGGAATGCAAATCTCCGCGTGTGATGATTGCTACCGCGGATGGTGGATATGAGTCCGCTAGTGACTATGATGAGGAGACATTGGCTCTTATTACACATGAAGAACATGGTGGAGATGATTCTGATCATGAGACGCAATACATGGCTCCTGAAGACGCTGACAGGTATGAATGTTTAGTTGCTCAACGTGTTTTGAGTGTGCAGGTCACACAAGCTGAGCAAAATCAGAGGCACAATTTGTTCCATACCAAGGGAGTTGTGAAGGAACGTTCTGTGCGCGTCATAATAGACGGAGGGAGCTGCAACAACTTGGCTAGCATGGAGATGGTGGAGAAGCTTTCTCTCACCACAAGACCACATCCACATCCTTACTACATCCAATGGTTCAACAACAGCGGCAAGGTTAAGGTAACACGTACTGTTCGTGTGCATTTTAGTATCTCTACATATGCTGATTATGTTGATTGTGATGTGGTACCTATGCAAGCATGTTCCTTATTACTTGGTAGACCATGGCAATTTGATAAAAATTCTGTACACCATGGTAGAAACAATCACTATACTCTTGTTCATAAGGATAAAAATATTACTTTGCTTCCTACGACTCCTGATTCCATTTTGAAAGATGATATTAATAGAGCTAATAAAGCACAACAGGAGAAGAATAAGAGTGAAAATCAGATTGTGGCAAAAGAATTTGAGCAACAAATGAAGCCTAATAATAAGCCATCTAGTGTTGCTTCTGAAATTAAATTGAAAAGTGCATGCTTATTTGCCACCAAATCTGATATTGATGAGCTAGATTTCAACAAATCTGTTTGCTATGCTTTTGTGTGCAAAGAGGCACTATTTTCATTAGAGGACATGCCTTCCTCTTTGCCTCCTGCTGTCACTAACATTTTGCAGGAGTTCGCTGACGTTTTTCCACAAGACGTGCCACCGGGATTACCGCCTATTCGAGGGATTGAGCATCAGATTGACTTAATTCCCGGTGCTTCACTGCCAAACCATGCACCATACCGTACCAATCCAGAGGAGACGAAGGAGATTATGCGTCAAGTACAAGAGCTTCTCGACAAAGGTTATATACGCGAATCCCTTAGTCCTTGTGCTGTTCCTATTATTCTAGTGCCGAAAAAGGATGGTACATCACGTATGTGTGTTGATTGTAGAGGCATTAATAATATTACTATTCGTTATCGTCATCCTATTCCTAGGCTAGATGATATGCTTGATGAATTGAGTGGCTCTACAATATTCTCCAAAGTTGATTTGCGTAGTGGCTACCATCAAATTCGTATGAAATTGGGAGATGAATGGAAAACAGCATTTAAAACTAAGTTTGGATTATATGAGTGGTTAGTCATGCCTTTTGGGTTAACTAATGCACCTAGTACTTTCATGAGATTAATGAACGAAGTTTTACGTGCTTTCATTGGACGATTTGTGGTAGTTTACTTTGATGACATATTGATTTATAGCAGATCTTTGGAAGAACATTTGGAACATTTACTGATGAGGACATCAATACAATTGTTACACCCACAGCCCCTGCTGCTATACATACTGGACCAATTACTAGAGCTCGTGCACGCCAACTAAATTACCAGGTACTTTCGTTTCTTGGTAATGATTCTAATGTTCATGAGAATATGATGCTGCCTAAATTGGATACATTTGTTTTGCTTACAAATGAAGGGCCTAGCTTGGAGAAGGATGAACATTGGAGCAAGAACAAGCATGGAGATGATGGCATGCGCAAGGGAAACAAGAACGGAGTTACAAGTGATGATTTCAGGACTTTGAAGCCACCATAATGGGTGCATGAAGCCTTGGACGAAATATACAAGACGCCACTTCATAAATTTCGTTCCGAGGCTATTTTAGGTGCTGCGTCACCTTATTATTGGGCCAGGCCCATGTAATTTCAAAATACATAAGTATAGGCTATTTTTAGAGTCCGTATGTGTGGGGAAACAAGAGATAGGGTTGATTTCGGACCCCTCCACCAAGGGCCACGAAATTCCCCCCCTCTTCCTCCATATATACAGCCCTTAGGGCATCGTTTAGACTTTGGGTTTTGTTTAGATTAAAAGTTCGCCATAGCTGCAACTTCGCGTACTTCGTTTGTGTTCAACGACCAGACAAAGGCGTCACAGAACCCCACCTTGATCAATAAAGCTTTCATCTTATATTCGCAATATCCAGATTGCAATCTTAGTTTCTTGCTTGTTCTTCGTTTGCTCGCAGGAAACAGACCTTCGTGGTCAGGTTGATCGTGCTCCGGCGTGGTCAATAACCTCTCGGAGTTGGTTTAGCGATTGCTAAGGCGCGACGTCCTCGCACGTTCGTAGTCGGATCGTCAAAGTCGACTTCCACCAAAGCGAAATCCTCCATCTCATCGAAAGACGGGACACCTTTGCCTCTATCAGGTACCTATGCAAGCATGTTCCTTATTACTTGGTAGACCATGGCAATTTGATAAAAATTCTGTACACCATGGTAGAAACAATCACTATACTCTTGTTCATAAGGATAAAAATATTACTTTGCTTCCTATGACTCCTGATTCCATTTTGAAAGATGATATTAATAGAGCTAATAAAGCAAAACAGGAGACGAATAAGAGTGAAAATCAGATTGTGGCAAAAGAATTTGAGCAACAAATGAAGCCTAATGATAAACCATCTAGTGTTGCTTCTGAAATTAAATTGAAAAGTGCATGTTTATTTGCCACCAAATCTGATATTGATGAGCTATATTTCAGCAAATCTGTTTGCTATGCTTTTGTGTGCAAAGAGGCATTATTTTCATTCGAGGACGTGCCTTCCTCTTTGCCTCCTGCTGTCACTAACATTTTGCAGGAGTTCGCTGACGTCTTTCCACAAGACGTGCCACCGGGATTACCGCCTATTCGAGGGATTGAGCATCAGATTGACTTAATTTCCGGTGCTTCACTGCCAAACCGTGCACCATACCGTACCAATCCAGAGGAGACGAAGGAGATTATGCGCCAAGTACAAGAGCTTCTCGACAAAGGTTATATACGCGAATCCCTTAGTCCTTGTGCTGTTCCTATTATTCTAGTGCCGAAAAAGGATGGTACATCACGTATGTGTGTTGATTGTAGAGGCATTAATAATATTACTATTCGTTATCGTCATCCTATTCCTAGGCTAGATGATATGCTTGATGAATTGAGTGGCTCTACAATATTCTCCAAAGTTGATTTGCGTAGTGGCTACCATCAAATTCGTATGAAATTGGGAGATGAATGGAAAACAGCATTTAAAACTAAGTTTGGATTATATGAGTGGTTAGTCATGCCTTTTGGGTTAACTAATGCACCTAGTACTTTCATGACATTAATGAACGAAGTTTTACGTGCTTTCATTGGACGATTTGTGGTAGTTTACTTTGATGACATATTGATTTATAGCAGATCTTTGGAAGAACATTTGGAACATTTACGTGCTGTTTTTATTGCTCTACGTGATGCACGTTTGTTTGGTAACCTTGGGAAGTGCACCTTTTGCACCGACCGAGTATCTTTTCTTGGCTATGTTGTTACTCCACAGGGAATTGAAGTTGATAAAGCCAAGATTGAAGCTATTGAGAGTTGGCCGCAGCCCAAAACGGTCACACATGTGAGGAGTTTTCTTGGCCTCGCTGGATTCTATAGGTGTTTTGTGAGAGATTTCAGCACCATTGCTGCACCTCTCAATGAGCTTACAAAGAAAGATGTGCCTTTTCTTTGGGGTACCGCACAGGAAGAAGCCTTCTCCGTATTGAAAGATAAGTTGACACATGCTCCTTTACTCCAACTTCCTGATTTTAATAAGACTTTTGAGCTTGAATGTGATGCTAGTGGAGTTGGATTAGGAGGTGTGTTATTACAAGAGGGCAAACCCGTTGCATACTTTTCTGAAAAATTGAGTGGGCCTAGTCTGAATTATTCTACTTATGATAAAGAATTATATGCTCTTGTTCGGACTTTAGAAACATGGCAACATTATTTATGGCCCAAAGAATTTGTTATACATTCTGATCATGAATCTTTGAAACATATTAAAAGTCAAGCTAAACTGAATCGTAGACATGCTAAATGGGTTGAATTCATTGAGACTTTCCCTTATGTCATTAAACACAAGAAGGGAAAAGAAAATGTTATTGCTGATGCATTGTCTCGTCGCTATACTATGCTTTCACAACTTGACTTCAAAATATTTGGTTTGGAGACCATCAAAGATCAATATGTGCATGATGCTGATTTTAAAGATGTAATGCAGAATTGTAAAGAAGGAAGAATGTGGAACAAGTTTGTCGTTAACGATGGATTTGTGTTTCGTGCTAACAAGCTATGCATTCCAGCTAGCTCCGTTCGTATTTTGTTGTTGCAGGAGGCGCATGGAGGAGGATTAATGGGACACTTTGGCATGAAGAAGACGGAGGACGTACTTGCTACACATTTCTTTTGGCCAAAGATGAGACGGGATGTTGAGCGTTTTATTGCTCGATGCACTACATGTCAAAAAGCTAAGTCACGACTCAATCCTCATGGTTTATATATGCCTTTGCCTGTACCTAGTGTTCCTTGGGAGGATATATCTATGGACTTTGTTTTAGGTTTACCTGGAACAAAGAAGGGGAGGGATAGCATATTTGTTGTCGTGGATAGATTCTCGAAAATGGCACACTTTATACCATGTCATAAAAGCGATGATGCTGTTAATGTTGCTGATTTGTTCTTTCGTGAAATTATTCGCTTGCATGGTGTGCCAAATACTATTGTTTCAGATCGTGATACTAAATTTCTTAGCCACTTTTGGAGATGTTTATGGGCTAAGTTGGGGACTAAACTGCTTTTTAGTACTACTTGTCACCCCCAAACTGATGGACAAACTGAAGTAGTCAATAGAACGTTGTCTACTATGCTTAGGGCTGTTTTGAAGAATAATAAGAAAATGTGGGAGGAATGCTTGCCTCATATTGAATTTGCTTATAATCGTTCATTGCATTCTACTACTAAGATGTGCCCTTTTGAAGTTGTGTATGGTTTCCTAGCTCATGCACCTATTGATTTGTTGCCTCTTCCATCTTCGGAGAAGGTTAATTTTGATGCTAAACAACGTGCTGAATTGATTTTAAAAATGCATGAGTTAACTAAGGAAAACATTGAGCGCATGAATGCTAAATATAAACTTGCTGGAGATAAGGGTAGAAAACATGTTGTGTTTGCACCTGGAGATCTTGTTTGGTTACATTTGCGTAAGGATAGATTTCCTGATTTGCGCAAATCAAAGTTAATGCCACGTGCTGATGGTCCCTTTAAGGTGTTAGAGAAAATAAATGATAATGCATATAAACTTGAGCTGCCTGCAGATTTTGGGGTTAGTCCCACTTTTAACATTGCAGATTTGAAGCCTTATTTGGGTGAGGAAGATGAACTTCCGTCGAGGACGACTTCATTTCAAGAAGGGGAGGATGATGAGGACATCAATACAATTGTTACACCCACAGCCCCTGCTGCCATACATACTGGACCAATTACTAGAGCTCGTGCACGCCAACTAAATTACCAGGTACTTTCTTTTCTTGGTAATGATTCTAATGTTCATGAGAATATGATGCTGCCTAAATTGGATACATTTGTTTTTCTTACAAATGAAGGGCCTAGCTTGGAGAAGGATGAACATTGGAGCAAGAACAAGCATGGAGATGATGGCATGCGCAAGGAAAACAAGAACGGAGTTACAAGTGATGATTTCAGGACTTTGAAGCCACCATAATGGGTGCATGAAGCCTTGGACGAAATATACAAGATGCCACTTCATAAATTTCGTCCCGAGGCTATTTTAGGTGCTGCGTCACCTTATTATTGGGCCAGGCCCATGTAATTTCGAAATACATAAGTATAGGCTATTTTTAGAGTCCGTATGTGTGGGGAAACAAGAGATAGGGTTGATTTCGGACCCCTCCACCAAGGGCCACGAAATTCCCCCCTCTTCCTCCATATATACAGCCCTTAGGGCATCGTTTAGACTTTGGGTTTTGTTTAGATTAAAAGTTCGCCATAGCTGCAACTTCGCGTACTTCGTTTGTGTTCAACGACCAGACAAAGGCGTCACAGAACCCCACCTTGATCAATAAAGCTTTCATCTTATATTCGCAATATCCAGATTGCAATCTTATTTTCTTGCTTGTTCTTCGTTTGCTCGCAGGAAACAGACCCTCGTGGTCAGGTTGATCGTGCTCCGGTGTGGTCAATAACCTCTCGGAGTTGGTTTAGCGATTGCTAAGGCGCGACGTCCTCGCACGTTCGTAGTCGGATCGTCAAAGTCGACTTCCACCAAAGTGAAATCCACCTTCTCATCGAAAGACGGGACACCTTTGCCTCTATCACTGCTGCTGTTTGTGCTTTCACTAGTTTTGCATGTGTATGGTGGTCTGAACATTGTAGATTATATCCTATTCCAACTACTTGGGCTGCTTTGAAAACTGCTATGCGTACGCGTTGGGTTCCACCATATTATCAACGTGAATTGCTTCAAAAATTGCAGCGTTTAAGACAAGGGAAAAATTCTGTAGAAGAATATTATCAGGAATTACAAACTGGCATGATTAGATGTGGTATTGTTGAGGAGAATGAAGTTATGCTTGCACGTTTTCTGGGTGGATTAAATAGAGAGATTCAGACCATTCTAGACTATAAGGAGTATACTAATATCACTCGTTTATTCCATCTTGCTTGTAAAGCTGAACGTGAAGTGCAGGATCGACAAGCATTGGGGCGAACTAACTTTTCTGCAGGCCGACCTTCATCATGGACACCACGTGCATCTTCTACTTCAACTGCACCAGCACCTCCATCCGGTGCCACCTCCAGCCGTGATACAAGAAAATAGGCACAACCACCATTATCTGCCAAGAGCGCACCTGCGGGGCCTGCACAGCGTTCTTCTTCTTCCATGGCATCAACAGGGCACACAAGTGATATTATTTGTCGTCGTTGTAAGGGAGGAGGTCATTATGCGAGAGAATGCAAATCTCCGCGTGTGATGATTGCTACCGCGGATGGTGGATATGAGTCCGCTAGTGACTATGATGAGGAGACATTGGCTCTTATTACACGTGAAGAACATGGTGGAGATGATTCTGATCATGAGACGCAATACATGGCTCCTGAAGACGCTGACAGGTATGAATGTTTAGTTGCTCAACGTGTTTTGAGTGTGCAGGTCACACAAGCTGAGCAAAATCAGAGGCACAATTTGTTCCATACCAAGGGAGTTGTGAAGGAACGTTCTGTGCGCGTCATAATAGACGGAGGGAGCTGCAACAACTTACTTTCATGAGATTAATGAACGAAGTTTTACGTGCTTTCATTGGACGATTTGTGGTAGTTTACTTTGATGACATATTGATTTATAGCAGATCTTTGGAAGAACATTTGGAACATTTACGTGCTGTTTTTATTGCTCTACGTGATGCACGTTTGTTTGGTAACCTTGGGAAGTGCACCTTTTGCACCGACCGAGTATCTTTTCTTGGCTATGTTGTTACTCCACAGGGAATTGAAGTTGACAAAGCCAAGATTGAAGCTATTGAGAGTTGGCCGCAGCCCAAAACGGTCACACAAGTGAGGAGTTTTCTTGGCCTCGCTGGATTCTATAGGCGTTTTGTGAGAGATTTCAGCACCATTGCTGCACCTCTCAACGAGCTTACAAAGAAGGATGTGCCTTTTGTTTGGGGTACCGCACAGGAAGAAGCCTTCACGGTATTGAAAGATAAGTTGACACATGCTCCTTTACTCCAACTTCCTGATTTTAATAAGACTTTTGAGCTTGAATGTGATGCTAGTGGAATTGGATTAGGAGGTGTGTTATTACAAGATGGCAAACCTGTTGCATACTTTTCTGAAAAATTGAATGGGCCTAGTCTGAATTATTCTACTTATGATAAAGAATTATATGCTCTTGTTCGGACTTTAGAAACATGGCAACATTACTTATGGCCCAAAGAATTTGTTATACATTCTGATCATGAATCTTTGAAACATATTAAAAGTCAAGCTAAACTGAATCGTAGACATGCTAAATGGGTTGAATTCATTGAGACTTTCCCTTATGTCATTAAACACAAGAAGGGAAAAGAAAATGTTATTGCTGATGCATTGTCTCGTCGCTATACTATGCTTTCACAACTTGACTTCAAAATATTTGGTTTGGAGACCATCAAAGATCAATATGTGCATGATGCTGATTTTAAAGATGTAATGCAGAATTGTAAAGAAGGAAGAATGTGGAACAAGTTTGTTGTTAACGATGGATTTGTGTTTCGTGCTAACAAGCTATGCATTCCAGCTAGCTCCGTTCGTCTTTTGTTGTTGCAGGAGGCGCATGGAGGAGGATTAATGGGACACTTTGGCGTGAAGAAGACGGAGGACGTACTTGCTACACATTTATTTTGGCCATAGATGAGACGGGATGTTGAGCGTTTTATTGCTCGCTGCACTACATGTCAAAAAGCTAAGTCACGACTCAATCCTCATGGTTTATATATGCCTTTGCCTGTACCTAGTGTTCCTTGGGAGGATATATCTATGGACTTTGTTTTAGGTTTACCTCGAACAAAGAAGGGGAGGGATAGCATATTTGTTGTCGTGGATAGATTCTCGAAAATGGCACACTTTATACCATGTCATAAAAGTGATGATGCTGTTAATGTTGCTGATTTGTTCTTTCGTGAAATTATTCGCTTGCATGGTGTGCCAAATACTATTGTTTCAGATCGTGATACTAAATTTCTTAGCCACTTTTGGAGATGTTTATGGGCTAAGTTGGGGACTAAACTGCTTTTTAGTACTACTTGTCACCCCCAAACTGATGGACAAACTGAAGTAGTCAATAGAACGTTGTCTACTATGCTTAGGGCTGTTTTGAAGAATAATAAGAAAATGTGGGAGGAATGCTTGCCTCATATTGAATTTGCTTATAATCGTTCATTGCATTCTACTACTAAGATGTGCCCTTTTGAAGTTGTGTATGGTTTCCTACCTCGTGCACCTATTGATTTGTTGCCTCTTCCATCTTCGGAGAAGGTTAATTTTGATTCTAAACAACGTGCTGAACTGATTTTAAAAATGCATGAGTTAACTAAGGAAAACATTGAGCGCATGAATGCTAAATATAAACTTGCTGGAGATAAGGGTAGAAAACATGTTGTGTTTGCACCTGGAGATCTTGTTTGGTTACATTTGCGTAAGGATAGATTTCCTGATTTGCGCAAATCAAAGTTAATGCCACGTGCTGATGGTCCTTTTAAGGTGTTAGAGAAAATAAATGATAATGCATATAAACTTGAGCTGCCTGCAGATTTTGGGGTTAGTCCCACTTTTAACATAGCAGATTTGAAGCCTTATTTGGGTGAGGAAAATGAACTTCCGTCGAGGACGACTTCATTTCAAGAAGGGGAGGATGATGAGGACATCAATACAATTGTTACACCCACAGCCCCTGCTGCTATACATACTGGACCAATTACTAGAGCTCGTGCACGCCAACTAAATTACCAGGTACTTTTGTTTCTTGGTAATGATTCTAATGTTCATGAGAATATGATGCTGCCTAAATTGGATACATTTGTTTTGCTTACAAATGAAGGGCCTAGCTTGGAGAAGGATGAACATTGGAGCAAGAACAAGAACGGAGTTACAAGTGATGATTTCAGGACTTTGAAGCCACCATAATGGGTGCATGAAGCCTTGGACGAAATATACAAGATGCCACTTCATAAATTTCGTCCCGAGGCTATTTTAGGTGCTGTGTCACCTTATTATTGGGCCAGGCCCATGTAATTTCGAAATACATAAGTATAGGCTATTTTTAGAGTCCGTATGTGTGGGGAAACAAGAGATAGGGTTGATTTCGGACCCCTCCACCAAGGGCCACGAAATTCCCCCCTCTTCCTCCATATATACAGCCCTTAGGGCATCGTTTAGACTTTGGGTTTTGTTTAGATTAAAAGTTCGCCATAGCTGCAACTTCGCGTACTTCGTTTGTGTTCAACGACCAGACAAAGGCGTCACAGAACCCCACCTTGATCAATAAAGCTTTCATCTTATATTCGCAATATCCAGATTGCAATCTTAGTTTCTTGCTTGTTCTTCGTTTGCTCGCAGGAAACAGACCCTCGTGGTCAGGTTGATCGTGCTCCGGCGTGGTCAATAACCTCTCAGAGTTGGTTTAGCGATTGCTAAGGCGCGACGTCCTCGCACATTCGTAGTCGGATCGTCAAAGTCGACTTCCACCAAAGCGAAATCCACCATCTCATCGAAAGACGGGACACCTTTGCCTCTATCAAGCTCTCATCGCCTCCACGTCGCCCTGCAAACTACAGAGAGGCGGTTCGCTGGCATCCTCATCCACCACTGCAAACCGACCTCGTCGCGCTACAAAAGGAGGCCCCCGAACCCATCCGAGGACACAGGCGAGCTCAGGCCACCCCCATGGCACCCCCACAGCCCGCAATCATCGGGGAAACGCCGTCTTCCCCAACTCCGGCCGGTTCGACCACCGCCACGCCTCAGCTCCGCTCACCGCAACCAGAGCTCCTCCAGTCAAACCAGTGCCACCAACCTTCTCCCCTCACCCTTGCGGAGCCGCCCAGCACCCCAAACGCGATCGAAAGCCACCAAAGTCGAAACGCCGAAAACTCCCGAAGCCACCGGCCGCCACGAAGCTCCCCGCCGGTGACTCACTCCGTCCCCGCCGGTAAGACGACTACCGGGAGAACTGCCCTGATCTTGCGGATCTAACCTTGCCCTTGGATCCCCGTGGAGAGCTGATGTTCGACGGCGGTGGTCGCCGGAGCCCCGCCCCGCTCGGGCAGAGGAGGGAGCAGACGCGGGCGACTGGTCAAACCTGACCAGTGGGCCAGGCGGGCCCACCGTCAGTGACCCAGCGCCGCTCCATGTGGGTTAAGTGGAAGCGTATTTCCAGAATACGCCTTCGACGTGTACGTATATATTCGAAACGTTTTCTTTTCTGTTTTATTTTTAAATAGCCGATTTTGACCAAACTTTGACCGGCTATATCTTTTTAAATATAACTCCAAATGAATTGATTCTTTTTCCTACCTCTCCCAAATTTAATCTAGTTTATTTTAAGATTTATTTGAAAAAATTTCAAACAACTTTTTTCCTGTTTTTGAATTTGTGTGTTAATTCAAATTTATTAAAATGGGACTTTGGAGAGAGAGAAGAAAACTTTCAAAAGTTTTGGAGTGCACCCTGCCTTTCCACACCTTGAAGGCAAGCATTCTGAACCCCGGCATAATATTTCTGGTGTGATCGTTGATATGTTTATAACACCACCTCATTTCGGAAAACTTGTTATTTCATGTGATATGATCATATGCATGAATGCATATTAGTGATTTCCATGCTGTTGGAAATGAACACACTTGTGATGATAATAATCCTCATGTGCCTTGCATGCGTGCCGGAAGGAATCCGGGAAAACCTCTGCCTTGGGTAGGCATGAGTTTGTCGCCGGTCTCCGTCTGGACGGTTATGTCCGGTATGGCATAGTGAGGTATAGTGAGCGGTGATTCTGTTGGTTGAAATATTTTTGTTATGCATGTCATGCAGGGGAAAATTATAAACCTCCTGAGTCGACCGTAGATCGAGTCTTGTTCCAGTAACCCCCATACTTGTTTCGTAGTACCACTCGTCTCTACAACAAGTAGAGTACGGTTCAGTAATTTGTCAACCCCTTTCTAGCACACACCGTACAGAGGTGCCGGGATGAGGGTACCACGGCCATGGATTAAAGCCAGTCATCCGGTCAGGGGGCATGGGTGTTTCGGTTGTAGCAGAGGGGGTAGCTTCCCCAGTTTTGCGCGTGGTATAAATTTCTTTTATAAGCCCTTTATGTGATGTCGCTCAGACGTACGACTGTGGCATTTCTTTTATAAGCCCTTTATGTGGTGTCGCTGAGACGCCCGACTGTGGCATTTCTTTCAAAGCCCTTTATGTGATGTCGCTCAGACGTCCGACTGTGGCATTTCTTTTATAAGCCCTTTATGTGGTGTCGCTGAGACGCCCGACTGTGGCATTTCTTTTATAAGCCCTTTATGTGAGGTCGCTCAGACGTCCGACTGTGGTATTTATTTTAAAGCCCTTTATGTGGTGTCGCTAAGACGCCCGATTGTTGCATGATTGTTATTTATTTAAATACCACTATGACATTGCATATTCATAAATAGCATGCTTACATGCCTCAGCGTTTTCATTATCTTTTGTGACTGACGTCATGAGCATAAAATTTTGTTGGCACATCATTGTTATATTATACCTGTGTTTGTAATGTTTGCGAGTACATTCAAAGTACTCACTGGCTTGTCCCTGGCTATTGTCTTGGCCAGATTTTCTTGCGCGGAGAAGAGCGACCGTACCGACAGTCCCGGAACCTAAGCAGCGGTGCTAGCAGCCTCGCGAAGATAGGAGTTAACCTGGTCAGCTGTTCCTGTGGGAAATGGAGTCCCATAGACGCTGATGATTCACAGACCGCTTCCGCCATCAACCACTAGAAACCATTTGTTGTACTCACAGGCCAGAATGGTCTTGTACTACATATGTTGTATTTTGCTTGGAATTTCTGTATCAAGTTGGTGCCTCACCAGCTAACAGTTACCGTGGGGCTGGTGAGCACAACGGCCATTTTCTAAAATTTAATACCCAGAAAACCGGTCATGACACCGGGGCATGGCGACAGCGCAGCTCATCTCCCCTCCAGGTTCGGGCTCGGCGACGCGACGGCTCATCAGAGTCATCGTCGCTGGAGCTTTCCGCAGAGGAGAAGCCACCGCTGCTGGAGGCGGCACGACCATCGCCAAGGGAGAGTTCATCACCAACGACGACGCCGCCCCTCCGTCTGCCGTTCTCATCACCGTCGTCATTGTTGTCGCTCTCCGGGAAGCACCCTACGCGACCGCCATCCTCCCGGAAGATCCTCACGTAGAGGGTCACGACCCCGTCGTACCTAAAGTGGATGGTGCACCTCCCGCGCAGGTCCCGTGCGCGGGCAAAGGACTGCCACCGACGGTTCAGGAACACGTTGTCAGCGGCCGTGACCTCGGCCTCCACCCATGAGGCCTTACTGCAGCAGCCATCAGTTGAAGCCAGAAGCCACCAGGTCCCCTGACTGGAAGCGCTCTCCCGAAGAAGCGCGGGAGCCGGAGCCAGGCGCCTGTGGGCCTCTCCGCCCACACCACGAACTCCGGGGGAGCGTCGGCTGAGTTGGACCGCGGCCGTGGTGGCCGGATGGCCACCGCACACCTCGCCTCCTTGTAGCAGCTTCCCTTACAGCGACGGCTTCCACCGCAAGAGAACATGCCCCCAAGACCGTTGGAGGAAGCGCCAGCCTTTGAGGGAGGATGCACACGCCTGCGGGAAGCCGCTGCCGGCATCACAACATACTTTCGGGGGCGCCCGTGGCCCATCTTGGGCGGAGGCGAGTCCGATTCCTCCTTGGGGCCTTTCCCTTCTCCACAGCGGAGAATCTCCTCGTCGGCGCCATGGATGCTCTGGCAATATGGTGGAGCAAGAAGAAGTAGAAGCAAGAAGCGAGAAGGTGAAGATGGGAAGGGGGTTCCGTCCGCTCCAGCATTTATAGCCACGGGGAGGTCAATCGGCGGCCTCCCACGATCTCGAGTAATGATGGTCTTCTCTACATGTAGCAGGCAGTTGTGGGTGATTAGACTACTTGACCAAATAAAAATCTAGCCTTTTCCCAATTTTAAGTCTTGGTAGATTTTAGCAACTTAACACAAATCAAGCAATCAACCTACACATGCAGTTCTAAGAGTGTAGTAGCCGGATGTAAAACATTGCATATGAAGGTAAAAGGGGAGGGTTTGGAGAGGGCAAACGCAATATAGACACGGAGATTTTTGGCGTGGTTTTGATAGGTGGTTCTATCGTACATCCACGTTGATGGAGACTTCAACCCACGAAGGGTTACGGTTGTGCGAGTCCAAGGAGGGCTCCACCCATGAAGGTTCCATGAAGAAGCAACCTTGTCTACCCCACCATGGCCATCGCCCATGAAGGACTTGCCTCACTTGGGTAGATGTTCACAAAGTAGGCGATCTCCTTGCCCTTGCAAACTCCTTGGTTCAACTCCACAATCTTGACGGAGGCTCCCAAGTGACACCTAACCAATCTAGGAGACACCACTCTCCAAAAGGTAATAGATGGTGTGTTGATGATGAAATCCTTGCTCTTGTGCTTCAAATGATAGTCTTCCCAAAACTCAACTCTCTCTCATAGATTTGGATATGGTGAAAAGATGATTTGAGTGGAAAGCAACTTGGGGAAGGCTAGAGATCAAGATTCTTGTGGTTGGATTGGAATGCCTTGGTATCAACACATGACTAGGTGGTTCTCTCTCAGAAAATGAGTAGTGGAAGTCTAGGGATGTTCTGATGCCTCTCTGACAAATGCAGAAGGGGGTGGAGGGGTATATATATATAGCCTCCACACAACATCTAACCATTACACACAATTTACCTAACTCGGACAAATTGAATAGTAAAACTCGATGGGACCAGTCTAGCTCAGAATGTGAACGTTAGGGTTTTCGATGCGACCGACGAGATCAACTTGGTGGGACCGATGCGCTAGGGTTAGGGGAAAACCTCATCTTGGTGGGACCGATCGCATGAAATCGGTGAGACCGATTTAAGCAATAAGCAAACATAGACTTGGTCAAGCAAACTCGGTGGGACCGATCGCTCATTTCAGTGAGACCGAAACGTTACAAAACGGAAACACAGTGTTTGCATTGCCAACTTAGTGGGATCGATCGCTCATCTCGGTATGATGAAATGTTACGAAGGGAAACTATGAGTTTGCAATCCCATCTTGGTGAGACCAAACTGATTAGGGTTTCTGGCTATGGCTATGTCAAGTGAACTCGATGGTGTCGGGTATATCAAATCGGTGGGGCCGATTTTGACTTTAGGTTTAGGACAAATGGGGAAATGAGAAAGTGGTTGAGGGATTTGGAGCATATCACTAAGCATTTTGAGCAAGCAAGCCATTAAGCAACGCCTCATCCCCTTTTAATAGTATTGGCTTTTCCTATGGACTCAATGTGATCTTGGATCAGTAAAATGAAAATGAAGAGTCTTGAGCTTTTGCCAATATGTGTCCTTAGCATTTTAAGGGGTCCACATTCTAGTCCATACCATGCCAATAATTAAACTTTCTGAAATATTTAACTTGAATGGATATTAGTTCATTGAGCTATATGTTGTTATGAATTACCAAAACTACATGGGGATTAGTTGCACTTTAATCCCCCCTTTTTGGTAATTGATGACAACATATAGATCAAAGCTTCGACAAATGATAATATCAAGGAAGTACATCGTCGCTTTGAGAAGTATGTGATAAGCAAGAGGTCCCCCTAAATTTGTGCATTATTTCATATTTGCTTTTGAATGCAAATGCGCAATCGATTAGGATCATGGGTTACTCTTCCATGTCACATACATCTTGGTGGAACGCTCAAAATGATAGAATATAAGAAATATGCACTCATCACCAAGGCAAACATGAATGATCATACATAAGAGATAATATATCAACATTCAAGTACACATTAAAGCTTAACATGACCAAACACACGATCATAGGAGTATCACACACAAGCACAAATAATGTAGCAACCAAAAAGCAAATAACAAGTAGCAAGAGAGGCAAATAAAGCAAAACACACACACTCTCACTCTCGAAGCCTATGATCTATACACTTTCTACCCCTTTGGCAACAGGTTGCCAAAAAGCTTGAAAATGCATAGTGCTATGTGGCACTCTAAGCGGGAGCTCCAGTGTGCGAAGATGGCATGGAGAGGAGTCCTTCAACAAAAGCATCTGAGGAGGTTTGTGGAGCTGGTGGAGTTGAGACTGGAGGGGCAACTGGGGCAGTGGCTGCAGGTGCTGAGGTGGTAGCTCTTGTGTCATTGGCTAGCATAGCTACAGACCTTTATGCCCTTGGCACTCTCTAAAAGGCATCTATGGTAGCTCTCCCTTTCCTTTCCTCTCCTTCTTCTTGAAGTTGCTCAACTATGGTCTGAATTTCTCTGGCATTCAAGTCTAGATCATTAAATTTTGTTTTGATGATCCTCTCAAGACTTCTTGGTTTTGAGTCAGGGTGGCTAGTCCTTTCTCAATCCTCAACGTGGCCTCAAGTAGATAGCTAAGATGATCTTGCTTGGTCTTGAGATGTACAGTTGAGGCATCTGGAACTTTGGAAGATTGTGCTACCTTCTCTGCCTCTGCTTTCTCTCTCTTCTCCTGAGCCTCTACATATGTTGGATGTGATGGATCGATGACAATCTCATTGTCCTCAAATTCTGGCCCCAGGGGAAGATGCTCTTTGTCTAGAAGATATGTGCATGTGCCCATCTTAGAGTTGATGAGAATCTAAATGTCTGGGGCATAACCACATGATCTCTTCTGATCTACTGTAGTCCTCTGATAGAGGCGGGGTGTCCCGATCTTTCGATGAGATGATAACTATCGATTTGGTGGAGACGACTTTGACGATCCGACTACAAACGTGCACGACGTTGCGCCTTAGCAATCGCTAAACCAACTCCGAGAGGTTATTGACCACGCCGGAGCACAATCAACCTGACCACGAAGGTCTATTCCTGCAAGCAATCGAAGAACAAGCAAGAATATGATAAAGAAATCTGAATATTGCAAATATATATGAAGTATTGATAATGGTGGGGATCTGGAAGCGGTCTTGGTCTGGTCGTTGGACACAAACGAAGTACACGAAGTTGCAATGGCTAACTTTTAACTAAACAAATCCCAACGAAAAGCTACTAGATGGATCTACTTATATAGGAGCAAGGGGTGACAGCCAATGAGGTGGGAGGACGTCCCAAGGCAGCCTAAAACTAAATCTAGGTCGTACAAGGCCAATGGGCCCAAGTGGAGGTGATGTAACACCTTTAGACTTGTAGTTTGACTCGGATTCTGCTGCAGCATCAGATTGTTTCGTCCACAACTCAACGCTCCGGACGAATTTGAAGGTGATTCCATTTGGGTTGGAAAGTGCACGAAATCTAGTTTCCAACAAAAAAAGAATCACCCAATTCGGAGTCCGTATGAAAAACTTGTGTGCGTTTTGAGTCAGGTGTGTCTGTGCAGTCCGAATCTGAATCCAGAACGTGAGAGACTTGGACTCTATCTTTTTTTGGGCCAAAAGTGACGTGAGAGAACTTTTTGGACAACAAATAAACATCTCTTTCTTCCTTATCTTCATATGTGGATTGTACAAATGTCCCATACACCTGCAATTAGACAAAACACAAAAGTGTGTGAAGTATTTTTGTTCTGGATAACATAAATAGATTATTGAATAGTTTGCACTAGAAATCACCTGACAAATATGCATATATGCAATATTTTTGGTCATATCCAAGGTAGTCATGTCCTCATCATCCTCCCCTTCTTGAAAATAAAGCCGTCCTCGGCGTTGCTTAATCTGAAATGTGGCTAACAAAAGAGACAAGGTGTACATGTTGTATATGTATATGTCATCCATTTTTACTTCCCTTGATTTTTGCATATATGACACATGAATAGGTGAGTAACTTGCATAGTTCATAAAATCTAAAGCCAAAAAATTAGCACAAGAAGTAGAAGGCATGAAAATATTGCAACTCAGTTTGCACATATAAGTGAAGCTCTTATTCATTTCAAAAGATTGACAATGTTCATCATTAAACCATCCCAACATTGGTGAATAAACCTTACTTGCATCAAATTTACATGCTACAACATGCTTAAATAAGCAAACATGTAATAAGTCATTCAACACAGAATCATCACCAAGATTAGAGGTCATATCAAAATGATTAAACATTGGTTCTTTTGCATCAATAGTTAATTCAATGGGTGCACTCAAAATTGTTGGTATTTTAGTTGTTTGATCACATGGCAAAGTCAAATTATCAACATAGTCCTCTAAAATAGGTGGTGTGATCAAAGTAGTGGGTAGCTCATCAGATGGTGCACTCAAATTGACAAGGCATTCATCATTCTCATGTAGAGATGGAAGATCAGTACCTTTTTCATTACCTCTTATGATCAACTCAGATGATGTAGCCACTCTCGGAGGCGATGTGTCACATGGTGGAGGTGATGTAGTCCTGACAACAACGGATGTGGTTGTCATAGTATGCCTAGTAGTTGAAGGAACAATCATATCAACTCTTGAAATGTGCACCGTGCGCTTGTTCTCCTCGTGGCCAACACGTCGTTTTATTTCATGTTCAGCTTTGCAAGCAAGATGAAACAAATGGTCCATAGGATAACACTCTTCATGAATTAGTATCTCTTGAATATCACGGTTTAATCCTCCCCAAAATCTATCCATAAAATCATCTTCACTTTCTTCTAAAGAGGAATGCAACAAGGTAGTTTGTAAATCATCATAATATTTTGTTACAGTTTCACTACCTTGTTTTAAGTGTTGCAACTTCTTAATCATGTCACGAGTATAATAAGTAGGGACGAAAGTATGTCGCATGGCAAGTTTCAAATCATCCCAAGTAGTAGGTATATAATCAGGGTGTAACCGACAATATTCACTCCACCAAACCAAAGCATAACCAGTGAAAGAACCAACCGCAACCTTAACCTTTTTATGTTCATCGAAATTATGGGAAGCAAATATATTTTTTATGTCGAACTCCCATTCAATATATAAAGCAAGTTTAAAACGGCCATTAAATGGTGGTATAGATACATTAACCTGATCATGTGCATTTGGATGTTTGTGCACCTCTCGTGACGGTTGTGGTATTTGCAAAGGTGGTGGCACGTCTCCCGCGATCGACAAAGCCCATGAATTGACTCTGGATCCTGTCATGATTAGTAGAACAAGAAACAAAACCCAAAAATAATGTTCCTATAACTACTAGGATGTGGTGGTAAAACGCTCACAGTAAAGCAAATATCAATGTCTTACAAGTTCTTACCATGCAGCAGGCGGTGATCGGCAACCAGCGGTGTCAAGTAACTCCGAATATTGAGTAAAGCGATTGCCAGGGGAGCGTACGTATACACGGTGTAGAAATATGTGGAGCTGGGTTGGCTATATATGGTAGCAAAAGATTAGCAATAATCAATTCTGATGAGGACATCAATACAATTGTTACACCCACAGCCCCTGCTGCTATACATACTGGACCAATTACTAGAGCTCGTGCACGCCAACTAAATTACCAGGTACTTTCGTTTCTTGGTAATGATTCTAATGTTCATGAGAATATGATGCTGCCTAAATTGGATACATTTGTTTTGCTTACAAATGAAGGGCCTACCTTGGAGAAGGATGAACATTGGAGCAAGAACAAGCATGGAGATGATGGCATGCGCAAGGGGAACAAGAACGGAGTTACAAGTGATGATTCCAGGACTTTGAAGCCACCATAATGGGTGCATGAAGCCTTGGACGAAATATACAAGATGCCACTTCATAAATTTCGTCCCGAGGCTATTTTAGGTGCTGCGTCACCTTATTATTGGGCCAGGCCCATGTAATTTCGAAATACATAAGTATAGGCTATTTTTAGAGTCCGTATGTGTGGGGAAACAAGAGATAGGGTTGATTTCGGACCCCTCCACCAAGGGCCACGAAATTCCCCCCTGTTCCTCCATATATACAGCCCTTAGGGCATCGTTTAGACTTTGGGTTTTGTTTAGATTAAAAGTTCGCCATAGCTGCAACTTCGCGTACTTCGTTTGTGTTCAACGACCAGACAAAGGCGTCACAGAACCCCACCTTGATCAATAAAGCTTTCATCTTATATTCGCAATATCCAGATTGCAATCTTAGTTTCTTGCTTGTTCTTCGTTTGCTCGCAGGAAACAGACCCTCGTGGTCAGGTTGATCGTGCTCCGGCGTGGTCAATAACCTCTCGGAGTTGGTTTAGCGATTGCTAAGGCGCGACGTCCTCACACGTTCGTAGTCGGATCGTCAAAGTCGACTTCCACCAAAACGAAATCCACCATCTCATCGAAAGACGGGACACCTTTGCCTCTATCACATGGCAAGTTTCAAATCATCCCAAGTAGTAGGTATATAATCAGGGTGTAACCGACAATATTCACTCCACCAAACCAAAGCATAACCAGTGAAAGAACCAACCGCAACCTTAACCTTTTTATGTTCATCGAAATTATGGGAAGCAAATATATTTTTTATGTCGAACTCCCATTCAATATATAAAGCAGGTTTAAAACGGCCATTAAATGGTGGTATAGATACATTAACCTGATCATGTGCATTTGGATGTTTGTGCACCTCTCGTGACGGTTGTGGTATTTGCAAAGGTGGTGGCACGTCTCCCGCGATCAACAAAGCCCATGAATTGACTCTGGATCCTGTCATGATTAGTAGAACAAGAAACAAAACCCAAAAATAATGTTCCTATAACTACTAGGATGTGGTGGTAAAACGCTCACAGTAAAGCAAATATCAATGTCTTACAAGTTCTTACCATGCAGCAGGCGGTGATCGGCAACCAGCGGTGTCAAGTAACTCCGAATATTGAGTAAAGCGATTGCCAGGGGAGCGTATGTATAAATGGTGTAGAAATATGTGGAGCTGGGTTGGCTATATATGGTAGCAAAAGATTAGCAATAATCAATTCAAAGATGCAATGTTGAATAAACGCTCAACGACGGTACTGTGCTGGTCCTAGGCTAGACCGGACTAGAGACGCGAGCCTAGAACACTAATAAGGTCACGGCGTAGCACAACTAGCATCAATGAAGGATACTAAGTAGCTCTTGACAGCAAGATATAAGTGAAGATCACAACGGCAGTGAAGATAATGATGAAAAACAACTGCCAAGCAGGATATACAACAACTCTCTCTCCAACTTTCCTCTTGAAAAGTTTGAGACAATTTTCTGATAAATTCTTTCAAAGAATGCTACTAACCCAAGCTTTCTAATGCAAAAAGAATCACTCAATTCCGAGTTGATATGAGGAGTCAAAGAATTCTAAAACTGGCCTGAAAAATTGGAACAAGTTGTGTTCACGAACTTCGGAGGGCAAAAAGACCTATTTAGAAGCCGATTTTGAGGTGTCAAATATTGAACTAGCTTCTGCAACTATTTAAATGCGGCTCGTCGCTATCTTCAATTTGAGTACTTACGGAGCCAAAACTGACTTCGTATGAGGAAGATACACCTGTTTTACTGAACAGTGCGCAAAACAGATTCCAATCCGAATTCAGGTACGAGATTGATTCTAGATAGATCCAATTTTTTTTTCTCTCTTTTTTTTCACGCTTTTTTTTTCTTTTTCTTCTCTCTCTTTTTCTTTTTTTTCCTTTTTTCTCTTTTTTTCTCTATCTTCTTTTTTTTCCAAGACAAACTAGATAAGATGCAGATTGGATTAGGCAAAGATGTGAATGACCTCAACTATGATTATGACAATGAACAGTGCGTAGCATGTGGTGGAAATTAATAGATGGGATGGTGGACAGCGGAAGGGATAATGATGCAGTGGCGGCGTGACTAATGTGAACAGAACTCGAACTCTAAAGGAACTAAACGCTAAGACCAGCAACTGACACGACGATGCAACCGATAATTCAACTATACAATTAATGAATAGAAAATTGCAAAGGCTCAGACTGGCTTGGATAAAGGAGGAACAGATCTAACTTTTTTTTGTGGCTTTTTCTTGGACAATAGGTAAGAAAATAAATCTAATCTAGGAAAACTGGAAATTCTCACCGAGCAACCTGAAAACTGATACCACTTGATAGAGGCGGGGTGTCCCGATCTTTCGATGAGATGATAACTATCGATTTGGTGGAGACGACTTTGACGATCCGACTACAAACATGCACGACGTTGCGCCTTAGCAATCGCTAAACCAACTCCGAGAGGTTATTGACCACGCCGGAGCACAATCAACCTGACCACGAAGGTCTATTCCTGCAAGCAATCGAAGAACAAGCAAGAATATGATAAAGCAATCTGAATATTGCAAATATATATGAAGTATTGATAATGGTGGGGATCCGGAAGCGGTCTTGGTCTGGTCGTTGGACACAAACAAAGTACACGAAGTTGCAATGGCTAACTTTTAACTAAACAAATCCCAACGAAAAGCTACTAGATGGATCTACTTATATAGGAGCAAGGGGTGACGGCCAAGGAGGTGGGAGGACGTCCCAAGGCAGCCTAAAACTAAATCTAGGTCGTACAAGGCCAATGGGCCCAAGTGGAGGTGATGTAACACCTTTAGACTTATAGTTTGACTCGGATTCTGCTGCAGCATCAGATTGTTTCGTCAACAACTCAATGCTCCGGACGAATTTGAAGGTGATTCCATTTGGGTTGGAAAGTGCACGAAATCTAGTTTCCAAAAAAAAAAAGAATCACCCAATTCGGAGTCCGTATGAAAAACTTGTGTGCGTTTTAAGTCAGGTGTGTCTGTGCAGTCCGAATCTGAATCCAGAACGTGAGAGACTTGGACTCTATCTTCTCTTGGGTCAAAAGTGACGTGAGAGAACTTTTTGGACAGCAAATAAACATCTCTTTCTTCCTTATCTTCATATGTGGATTGTACAAATGTCTCATACACCTGCAATTAGACAAAACACAAAAGTGTGTGAAGTATTTTTGTTCTGGATAACATAAATAGATTATTGAATAGTTTGCACTAGAAATCACCTGACAAATATGCATATATGCAATATTTTTGGTCATATCCAAGGTAGTCATGTCCTCATCATCCTCCCCTTCTTGAAAATAAAGCCGTCCTCGGCGTTGCTTAATCTGAAATGTGGCTAACAAAAGAGACAAGGTGTACATGTTGTATATGTATATGTCATCCATTTTTACTTCCCTTGATTTTTGCATATATGACACATGAATAGATGAGTAACTTGAATAGTTCATAAAATCTAAAGCCAAAAAATTAGCACAAGAAGTAGAAGGCATGAAAATATTGCAACTCAGTTTGCACATATAAGTGAAGCTCTTATTCATTTCAAAAGATTGACAATGTTCATCATTAAACCATCCCAACATTGGTGAATAAACCTTACTTGCATCAAATTTACATGCTACAACATGCTTAAATAAGCAAACATGCAATAAGTCATTCAACACAGAATCATCACCAAGATTAGAGGTCATATCAAAATGATTAAACATTGGTTCTTTTGCATCAATAATTAATTCAATGGGTGCACTCAAAATTGTTGGTATTTCAGTTGTTTGATCACATGGCAAAGTCAAATTATCAACGTAGTCCTCTAAAATAGGTGGTGTGATCAAAGTAGTGGGTAGCTCATCAGATGGTGCATTCAAATTGACAAGGCATTCATCATTCTCATGTAGAGATGGAAGATCAGTACCTTTGTCATTACCTCTTATGATCAACTCAGATGATGTAGCCACTCTCGGGGGCGGTGTGTCACATGGCGTAGGTGATGAAATAAAGCCGTCCTCGGCGTTGCTTAATCTGAAATGTGGCTAACAAAAGAGACAGGGTCTACATGTTGTATATGTATATGTCATCCATTTTTACTTCCCTTGATTTTTGCATATATGACACATGAATAGATGAGTAACTTGCATAGTTCATAAAATCTAAAGCCAAAAAATTAGCACAAGAAGTAGAAGGCATGAAAATATTGCAACTCAGTTTGCACATATAAGTGAAGCTCTTATTCATTTCAAAAGATTGACAATGTTCATCATTAAACCATCCCAACATTGGTGAATAAACCTTACTTGCATCAAATTTACATGCTACAACATGCTTAAATAAGCAAACATGCAATAAGTCATTCAACACAGAATCATCACCAAGATTAGAGGTCATATCAAAATGATTAAACATTGGTTCTTTTGCATCAATAGTTAATTCAATGGGTGCACTCAAAATTGTTGGTATTTTAGTTGTTTGATCACATGGCAAAGTCAAATTAGCAACGTAGTCCTCTAAAATAGGTGGTGTGATCAAAGTAGTGGGTAGCTCATCAGATGGTGCACTCAAATTGACAAGGCATTCATCATTCTCATGTAGAGATGGAAGATCAGTACCTTTTTCATTACCTCTTATGATCAACTCAGATGATGTAGCCACTCTCGGAGGCGATGTGTCACATGGTGGAGGTGATGTAGTCCTGACAACAACGGATGTGGTTGTCATAGTATGCCTAGTAGTTGAAGGAACAATCATATCAACTCTTGAAATGTGCACCGTGCGCTTGTTCTCCTCGTGGCCAACACGTCGTTTTATTTCCTGTTCAGCTTTGCAAGCAAGATGAAACAAATGGTCCATAGGATAACACTCTTCATGAATTAGTATCTCTTGAATATCACGGTTTAATCCTCCCCAAAATCTATCCATAAAATCATCTTCACTTTCTTCTAAAGAGGAATGCAACAAGGTAGTTTGTAAATCATCATAATATTTTGTTACAGTTTCACTACCTTGTTTTAAGTGTTGCAACTTCTTAATCATGTCACGAGTATAATAAGTAGGGACGAAAGTATGTCGCATGGCAAGTTTCAAATCATCCCAAGTAGTAGGTATATAATCAGGGTGTAACCGACAATATTCACTCCACCAAACCAAAGCATAACCAGTGAAAGAACCAACCGCAACCTTAACCTTTTTATGTTCATCAAAATTATGGGAAGCAAATATATTTTTTATGTCGAACTCCCATTCAATATATAAAGCAGGTTTAAAACGGCCATTAAATGGTGGTATAGATACATTAACCTGATCATGTGCATTTGGATGTTTGTGCACCTCTCGTGACGGTTGTGGTATTTGCAAAGGTGGTGGCACGTCTCCCGCGATCAACAAAGCCCATGAATTGACTCTGGATCCTGTCATGATTAGTAGAACAAGAAACAAAACCCAAAAATAATGTTCCTATAACTACTAGGATGTGGTGGTAAAACGCTCACAGTAAAGCAAATATCAATGTCTTACAAGTTCTTACCATGCAGCAGGCGGTGATCAGCAACCAGCGGTGTCAAGTAATTCCGAATATTGAGTAAAGCGATTGCCAGGGGAGCGTATGTATAAATGGTGTAGAAATATGTGGAGCTGGGTTGGCTATATATGGTAGCAAAAGATTAGCAATAATCAATTCAAAGATGTAATGTTGAATAAACGCTCAACGACGGTACTGTGCTGGTCCTAGGCTAGACCGGACTAGAGACGCGAGCCTAGAACACAAATAAGGTCACGGCGTAGCACAACTAGCATCAATGAAGGATACTAAGTAGCTCTTGACAGCAAGATATAAGTGAAGATCACAACGGCAGTGAAGATAATGATGAAAAACAACTGCCAAGCAGGATATACAACAACTCTCTCTCCAACTTTCCTCTTGAAAAGTTTGAGACAATTTTCTGCTAAATTCTTTCAAAGAATGCTACTAACCCAAGCTTTCTAATGCAAAAAGAATCACTCAATTCCGAGTTGATATGAGGAGTCAAAGAATTCTAAAACTGGCCTGAAAAATTGGAACAAGTTGTGTTCACGAACTTCGGAGGGCAAAAAGACCTATTTAGAAGCTGATTTTGAGGTGTCAAATATTGAACTAGCTTCTGCAACTATTTAGATGCGGCTCGTCGCTATCTTCAATTTGAGTTCTCATGGAGCCAAAACCGACTTCGTATGAGGAAGATACACCTGTTTTACTGAACAGTGCGCAAAACAGATTCCAATCCGAATTCAGGTACGAGATTGATTCTAGATAGATCCAATTTTTTTTCTCTCTTTTTTTCACGCTTTTTTTTTCTTTTTCTTCTCTCTCTTTTTCTTTTTTTCCTTTTTTCTCTTTTTTTCTCTATCTTCTTTTTTTTTCTTTCCAAGACAAACTAGATAAGATGCAGATTGGATTAGGCAAAGATGTGAATGACCTCAACTATGATTATGACAATGAACAGTGCGTAGCATGTGGTGGAAATTAATAAATGGGATGATGGACAGCGGAAGGGATAATGATGCAGTGGCGGCGTGACTAATGTGAACAGAACTCGAAACTCTAAAGGAACTAAACGCTAAGACCAGCAACTGACACGACGATGCAACCGATAATTCAACTATGCAAGCAATGAATAGAAAATTGCAAAGGCTCAGACTGGCTTGGATAAAGGATGAACAGATCTAACTTTTTTTTGTGGCTTTTTCTTGGACAATAGGTAAGAAAATAAATCTAATCTAGGAAAACTGGAAATTCTCACCGAGCAACCTGAAAACTGATACCACTTGATAGAGGCGGGGTGTCCCGATCTTTCGATGAGATGATAACTATCGATTTGGTGGAGACGACTTTGACGATCCGACTACAAACGTGCACGACGTTGCGCCTTAGCAATCGCTAAACCAACTCCGAGAGGTTATTGACCACGCCGGAGCACAATCAACCTGACCACGAAGGTCTATTCCTGCAAGCAATCGAAGAACAAGCAAGAATATGATAAAGCAATCTGAATATTGCAAATATATATGAAGTATTGATAATGGTGGGGATTCGGAAGCGGTCTTGGTCTGGTCGTTGGACACAAACGAAGTACACGAAGTTGCAATGGCTAACTTTTAACTAAACAAATCCCAACGAAAAGCTACTAGATGGATCTACTTATATAGGAGCAAGGGGTGACGGCCAAGGAGGTGGGAGGACGTCCCAAGGCAGCCTAAAACTAAATCTAGGTCGTACAAGGCCAATGGGCCCAAGTGGAGGTGATGTAACACCTTTAGACTTGTAGTTTGACTCGGATTCTGCTGCAGCATCAGATTGTTTCGTCCACAACTCAACGCTCCGGACGAATTTGAAGGTGATTCCATTTGGGTTGGAAAGTGCACGAAATCTAGTTTCCAACAAAAAAAGAATCACCCAATTCGGAGTCCGTATGAAAAACTTGTGTGCGTTTTAAGTCAGGTGTGTCTGTGCAGTCCGAATCTGAATCCAGAACGTGAGAGACTTGGACTCTATCTTCTCTTGGGCCAAAAGTGACGTGAGAGAACTTTTTGGACAGCAAATAAACATCTCTTTCTTCCTTATCTTCATATGTGGATTGTACAAATGTCCCATACACCTGCAATTAGACAAAACACAAAAGTGTGTGAAGTATTTTTGTTCTGGATAACATAAATAGATTATTGAATAGTTTGCACTAGAAATCACCTGACAAATATGCATATATGCAATATTTTTGGTCATATCCAAGGTAGTCATGTCCTCATCATCCTCTTAACTGTTTCAACAATCATGGTCATCACCTTGAACTTCTCTGGCACATCAAACATATGCTGCAAGTTGATTGAGTGCCCTTTGATCATCCTGTCATCTCCTAATTTGGGCAACAATGTAAATCTCAAAATGGTGTTGATAGTGGGTAGCCTTGACAGCAAATAGTAAATGGAGCCAAATTTGTGAGTCTCCAAGGCATCATCAAGAATTTACTTGTACATGTGTGCCATGGAGTTATGACCTTTCCTGGGCTTGGCATAAACATCTGTGTATTCTTCATGTTTTTCAGGGGCATTGATCAGTTTGGCCCACTCAGCAATAGAAGATTGGTACCTAGTACCCTCAGTCATCCAGACAATCTTTCCATCTAGGTAAAAATGTGTAGTTGAATAAAATTGCATCACCATCTCATCATTCCATTTTGTTAGTTTCTGACAAACAAACTTGTCAACTCCAGTCAATCTAAAGTTGTCATGCACTCCAGGGAAATAATCAGCATTCTATCCAATATATGTCTAGTCAACCCATCTCATGTCACTGACAATGGGCTTCTTGTCCAGAAGTACTGTCTCATAGAAGTCCTGCTTCTCCTTGGTGTGAAACCTGTAATCCACAACAGTCCTTCTCCTTGTAGCATAGGGGTCTATCTGTCTCCACAGTCTGAGACCTGCATCTTCTCTCAATTTCATGTTCTCTGCAACTAGATGAGTATCGTCATGATCTGGATTTTTTGCTTTGAGCTTCTTGAGCACTTGGGCTTCCTCATCTTCTTGAACTTCAGGCATTGGGGCCTTGTCCTTCTCAGCAGTTGGGATATTTCTTGTGGATCTCTTGGGTGTTGTGGATCTCTTGGGTGTCTTGGGCTTAGATGGAGCAGACCCAGACTTGATTGCATCTCCCATTAGCTTGTGGGTCTCGGCAGGAGGTGCAATGGGCTCTTCCTCCTCCTCTTCATCTGATGACCTGATCATAGATGGCTTTCCAATCTCTCTGGACATGGTATTCTTGACCTTTTCTTTCCTTTTCTTGCCTCCAACAGCCTATTTTTCTTTTGGTTCAAGGGTGATCTCCATTGTTTCCTGAGTTGAGGCTCTGGATTTTGACTTAGGGATTCTCTTGGCAGGTGCCTTCTTCTTCATGCCAGGATTAGAGGATGCAGCAGTGCCAAATTCTTTCTTGAGAACCTTCGTCTTTGAGGTTACTTCCTCAATCTCAAAGTCCTCAACTTCTGAGTCGGAAGTTCTCTTCTTCCTTTGCCTGTAGTGTCCTTAGAAAGATTGCTTGAGGTGCTTCTGCTACCCTCCTCATAACTGTTGTTTTAGGGACTAGTGCCCTCACTCAGATGTGCCTGCTCCTCAGATCTGTTCCGTCTATCACTATTGTCTGACATTGCTGACACTGAAAGCTGACCCTGTGAATAGATAGGTTATGATAGAGTGGATGATCATCACAAAGTACAGGCATTTTGCAAAACAAATGAGTCAAAAACTTAGTTTTAGGTTTCTAAAGAAAGCATTTCAGAGCTACCGATATGACAAACTCGTTGACACCGAAGCAACTTTAGAGTCTAAACACGTGAAATCGATCTGACCGAGACACAATTCGGTCACTCCGAGATTGCTAGGGTATCACTGAGAAAGTAAACTCGGTCACACCAATTAGTACACTTCGGTCAGACCGAGTAGTACATGTGCAATGGCCTGGGCCAAAATCGGTGAGACCGAATTATCCAAATCAGTCGGTCTGAGATGAGTTCGGCAGAAACCAAACCCTATGTTTTTGGATCAAAACTAATCTAGAGGATGTTCTGGTTGGATAGAAGGATCTCAATCGTGGCAAGAATCATGGCATTGTCCTTAGTGCAAGAATCGGAGTTAAAGATTAACAAGGGGGTCAAGATCATACCCTAACTTGGTGATGAACTCGCTAAGGTGACAACGACGGCAAAGTTTCTTGTTAACGGTGGCAGAGACCAGCGGTAGGAGGTCGCTGGCAACAACGGAGACGATCCGGAGACCATGAGTCGGCAGAGTTGGACAGGCGCAGGCGAAGCATTTGGAGAAAATTCCAAATTTTTGGACCATGGGTATATATATCCAGACTCTGTTGGTGTGACGAGTGGAACAACTCGGTGACACCGAGATGCAGAATCGCAAGCGGTTGCTGAAACTCGGTGTGACTGAAAAGTTCAAATCGGTCGCACCGAGATTGAAACCTAGATCAACTTATTGAACTCGGTTTGACCGAATGGGATGAATCGGTCAGACCGAAATGCACTAAGAGGTTTTGGAAGTTAAGTCTATGATGAAACGTTTGCTCCAAGTGCTCCTCACTCAGAGGGTTCGAATATGACTTGATCAAAGTTTTTGATGTAGCATGAATAGAGTTTGAGACGAGAAAAGCATAGATAGCTAGAGGGAGTACTTAGGCATTCTTGTCCATCAATTTGGAAAAAACAAAAACCAAACAATCAAAGGAACATATGGATGTCCTCGAATGCAAAAAATTATGCAACCAACATGCTCACACAGTAAGATAGCAAATGAAATATGTGGCAAAGCATGCACAAATAATCTAGCATCTACCAAGCAATTAGCAATGACTAGGTCATCTATATATGAGTATATTGACTTAGGAGTCAAATGAGAACATTTGATCATTGGTCATACTCATCATTTAAGCACAAGTGGTGTTACCACTTTTACATAAAGCATTGTTGTGCTCACACCATTAGAGTTGCTTTAGCTCAATTCTTAGAGTAAAGCTCCCCCTAGATGTGATATCCCCTTTTAGAGGTGATAGAGGCGGGGGTGTCCCGATCTTTCGATGAGATGATAACTATCGATTTGGTGGAGACGACTTTGACGATCCGACTACAAACGTGCACGACGTTGCGCCTTAGCAATCGCTAAATCAATGAAGGATACTAAGTAGCTCTGGACAGCAAGATATAAGTGAAGATCACAACGGCAGTAAAGATAATGAGGTGAAACAACAGCCAAGCAGGATATATCAACAACTTTGTCTCCAACTTTCCTCTGAAAAAGTTTGTGCCGATTTTTTTGTTTTTTTTTCTTCTCTCTTTTTTTTCCTCACACTTTTTTTTCTTTCTCTCCTTTTTTTTCTCTGACTTTTTTTTTCCTTTTTTTTCTCGTTTTTTTTTCTTTCTTTTTTTCTCCCTCTTTCCAAAACAAACTAGATAAGATGCAGATTGGATCAAGTGAAGATGTGAACGATCTCAACTATTATTATGACAATGAATGGTGGGTAGCACGTGGTGGAAATTGATGGATGGGTGGTGGACAGCGGAAGAGATAATGATGCAGCAGTGGCGTGACTAATGTGAACAGAACTCGAAACTCTAAACGAACTAGACACTAAGACCAGCAACTCGACACGACGATGCAACCGATAATTCAACTATGCAAGCAATGAAAAGAAAATTGCAAAGGCTCAGACTGGCTTGGACCAAGGATGAATAGATCTAACTCTTTTTATGGCTTTTTCTTGGACAATAGGTAAGAAAATAAATCTAATCTAGGAAAAACTGGAAATTCTCACCGAGCAACCTGAAAACTGATACCACTTGATAGAGGCGGGGTGTCCCGATCTTTCGATGAGATGATAACTATCGATTTGGTGGAGACGACTTTGACGATCCGACTACAAACGTGCATGACGTTGCGCCTTAGCAATCGCTAAACCAATCTCCTGAGGTTACTGACGATGCCGGAAGCACGGTCAGCCTGACCACGAAGGTCTATTCCTGCAAGCAATCGAAGAACGAGCAAGAATATGATAAAGCAATCTGAATATTGCAAATATATATGAGGTATTGATAATGGTGGGGATCTATAAGCGGTCTTGGTCTGGTCGTTGGACACAAACGAAGTACACGAAGTTGCAATGGCTAACTTTTAACTAAACAAATCCCCAGAGAAAAGCTATTAGATGGATCTACTTATATAGGAGCAAGGGGTGGTGGCCAAGGAGGTGGGAGGACGTTCCAAGGCAGCCTAAAACTAAATCTAGGTCGTACAAGGCCAATGGGCCCAAGTGGAGGTGATGTAACACCTTTGGACTTGTAGTTTGACTCGGATTCTATTGCAGCATCAGATTGTTTCGTCCACAACTCAACGCTCCGGACGAATTTGAAGGTGATTCCAATTGGGTTGGAAAGTGCACGAAATGTAGTTTCCAATAAAAAAAGAATCACCCAATTCGGAGTCCGTAGGAAAAACTTGTGTGCGTTTTGAGTCAGGTATGTCTGTGCAGTCCGAATCTGAATCCAGAACGTGAGAGACTTGGACTCTATCTTCTCTTGGGGCAAAAGTGACGTGAGAGAACTTTTTGGACAGCAAATAAACATCTCTTTCTTCCTTATCTTCATATGTGGATTGTACAAATGTCCCATACACCTGCAATTAGACAAAACACAAAAGTGTGTGAAGTATTTTTGTTCTGGATAACATAAATAGATTATTGAATAGTTTGCACTAGAAATCACCTGACAAATATGCATATATGCAATATTTTTGGTCATATCCAAGGTAGTCATGTCCTTATCAAGAGGGATGAACTAACCTTGGGTTTTGTCGATGATAACTTCATGTAGATGTTGAAGATGTGGATGCTCAATGTTGATGTAGATCATTTGGAGCAATCCATTGGAGTGAGTTGCACTTTCAATACCTACATGGGTTACTCCCACTAGGAACAAAGAAGAATATCCATAGACATAGAGTGAAGTTCACATGTGATGATGTCCATGAAAGCATTTGGTTACCTTGTCCCTTGACTTACCAACAAGAGGGTTTGTGACTCCTTGAACTAGTGCAAGATGTGGAATTTGATTGCACTTGTCCTTGCCAATGTGCATATGCGTGAAGTATGTTGGCGGAGTCACCCTCAAGAACTCTCTAGTTCTTCTTCTTTGGGATCCACATCAACTTGATGGGAATCCTTGGAGTTGTAGTCGTACTTGATGAAGTAGAACTTGAAGTAGCCTTGGGAACCCACTTGACCAAGGCCTTTGGAGCTTCTTCAAATGCATCAATCTCCTCTTGAAGCTTGTCCTTGCCTTTTAGCTTGTGGTCTTGTGGTGGAAGATCATCTTGAGCTTGTGTTCCCTTGAAGGAAGTGGGATCATACTTATCTTGTTGAGGAACAAACTTTATCTTAGGGTATTTATCTTCTTCCCACTCAACTCCATTGGCATTGAACTTTCGTTCAAAACCAACACCTTGATTTTTCCGGTGCCTTCCTTGCTTGCGTACAATTTCTTCAAATTGCTTACTTACGGCAAGGCTCTTGTAAACACCTTTCTCTATAATTCCCTTAAATAAGCTATTTTCTTGCTCAAGCATAACTTGGCTAAGAGAATCATTAGTGGGATGAAGAGAACTACTAGAAGCAACAATATTGGATTTAGCATGATTATTGTTACTACTAGAAGAAGAATCTTTCTTACTCATTGCTAGATTTTACTTGTGGCATGTAAGTAGACAAGAGTAAACGCTTGGCAATGTAAGAAGAACTTTTCTTCTGAAGATCATCATTGATTGCCTTTAAGAACCCATGATCTTGCTCTAGGTTGAGCTTTTCGAAGTGTAGCTTCTCATGAATTCTTAAAAGTTCTCGATGATCCTCTAAAGTAGTTTCATGAGCTAACTTAAGAATGTTTAGTTCTTTAGTTAGACGCTCAATATCCTTCTTATAATTGTCATTTGTTTCATCTTGATTAGCATGACTAATAGCAATTTCATCATAATTTTCATCACTAGCATTGTCAACAAGCAAATCATCATCACCTAGCAAATCATCTTCATCACTGTTGAAATCAATATACTCGGGGTGTGATACCTTGGGGCCTTTAGCCATGAAGCATCTTCCAATTCCTTCATTTGGTGAGTTAAATATGCGTAGGAGTTGGTTGACACAAATGCAAGACCGACAACACCTTCATCTTGAGTATATTCGGAGTCGGAGTGATAACATCTCTCAGAGTGGTTGTCCGAGTCGTAATTGGATACCCTTTCACCAACATGAGCTTGATGTCTTCATTTTGTGTAGCTCCTCGATGACTTGTCCTTCCTTTCGGAATCCTTACTTCTGCGAGAGGGTCTTTGTTCATAATGATCATCTCTACTCCTTCTCTCTCTTGGAGGTGATTCTTCTCTTCTACTTCTCCTTTTAGATGAGTCTTCTTTCTTTTGTAGGGAGTCGTACACTCATTGGAGTAGTGTCCTAGTCTTCCACAATTGTAGCAATTTCGATCACGACTAGAAGATCTTTTGTCATGGTAGGACCTTGACTTGGAGCTTCTCTCTTTGCTTCTACTCTTGTATAGAATTTGTTTAAGTTCTTCACCATTAGCACAATTCTTAATTGAAGACTTGTTTTCACTTGATGTGGTAGGAGCATCACATGAAGCTTAATAAGCACCACTAGACTTGTTGTGAAGCTCTTCCTTATCCTTGAGTGAAAACTCATGAGCAATAATTCTTCCAATGACTTCCTTTGGCTTGAGATCTTGTAATTGGGCATCATTTGGATCAATGTGCTCACGGTATCATATTTTCCATCCAAAGATCTTAGGATCTTCTTGATGATGAATCTGTCAGTCATCTCTTCACTTCCTAAGCCGACAATCTCATTTGTGATGAGAGCAAGCCGAGAGTACATTTAAGCGACACCATCACCATCCTTCATTTTGAACTTGTCAAGTTGACTTTGAAGCACATCCAATTTGGATTCTTTGAAGGACTCGGTACCTTCGTGCATATCAATAAAAGTATCCCAAATTTCCTTTGCATTGTCAAGACGGCAGATTTTGTTGAATTCTTCGGGGCATAGTCCATTGAAGAGGATATCGCAAGCTTGAGCGTTGTATTGCAGCATATTTAATTCTTCCGTAGTTGCTTCACGATTTGGTTCTCTTCCATCAAAGAATTCACCTTGCAAACTGTCGGTGCAACAAACCCTGGGTCTTTTGCCCTGACTGTGCATAGGCGCAGGATCAAGATTCAAGCGCCAGTCCTAGGCAGAATGCGAGAAACCAATAGATTCGAAGAACCAACCAGAAGATTAGAGGGATCAAGGCTAAGCCAGAGAAGCAAGCTGTCATCAAGGAAGAAGCCTCCCTTGCCGGGCAGGCGAGCCCGGCAAGGGGCGAGGCCACCCCCAGAAGAAGATGACCAAGGCATCCCGGCAGGGCCTGCCGGGGGCTTGCGGAGGCTGAAACACGTCACCAAGCACTCCACCATGACTCACGTCGTCGATCAGTGCGGTTTGAAGCCGCAAAGTGATTGTGTGGCAGCCATTCGCCACATGGCAGCCCTTTTCTACCAAGAAAACCCACAGACGACACTCGTCCTATGACGTGTCAGACAAGCAGGCGTGGAGCTGGCAAGATAGCCCGGTGATAGAGGCGGGGTGTCCCGATCTTTCGATGAGATGATAACTATCGATTTGGTGGAGACGACTTTGACGATCCGACTACAAACGTGCACGACGTTGCGCCTTAGCAATCGCTAAACCAACTCCGAGAGGTTATTGACCACGCTGGAGCACGATCAACCTGACCACGAATGTCTATTCCTGCAAGCAATCAAAGAACGAGCAAGAATATGATAAAGCAATATGAATATTGTGAATATATATGAAGTATTGATAATGGTGGGGATCCAGAAGCGGTCTTGGTCTGGTCGTTGGACACAAACGAAGTACACGAAGTTGCAATGGCTAACTTTTAACTAAACAAATCCCAAGGAAAAGCTACTAGATGGATCTACTTATATAGAAGCAAGGGGTGGCGGCCAAGGAGGTGGGAGGACGTCCCAAGGTAGCCTAAAACTAAATCTAGGTCGTACAAGGCCAATGGGCCCAAGTGGAGGTGATGTAACACCTTTGGACTTGTAGTTTGACTTGGATTCTGCTGCAGCATCAGATTGTTTCGTCCACAACTCAACGCTCTAGACGAATTTGAAGGTGATTCCAATTGAGTTGGAAAGTGCACGAAATCTAGTTTCCAACAAAAAAAGAATCACCCAATTCGGAGTCCGTATGAAAAACTTGTGTGCGTTTTGAGTCAGGTATGTCTGTGCAGTCCAAATCTGAATCCAGAACGTGAGAGACTTGGACTCTATCTTCTCTTGGGCCAAAAGTGACGTGAGAGAACTTTTTGGACAGCAAATAAACATCTCTTTCTTCCTTATCTTCATATGTGGATTGTATAAATGTTCTATACACCTGCAATTAGACAAAACACAAAAGTGTGTGAAGTATTTTTGTTCTGGATAACATAAATAGATTATTGAATAGTTTGCACTAGAAATCACCTGACAAATATGCATATATGCAATATTTTTGGTCATATCCAAGGTAGTCATGTCCTCATCATCCTCCCCTTCTTGAAAATAAAGCCGTCCTCGGCGTTGCTTAATCTGAAATGTGGCTAACAAAAGAGACAAGGTGTACATGTTGTATATGTATATGTCATCCATTTTAACTTCCCTTGATTTTTGCACATATGTCACATGTATACATGAGTAACTTTCATTGTTCATAAAATCTAAAGCCAAAAAATTATCACAAGAAGTAGAAGGCATGAAAATATTGCAACTCAGTTTGCACATATAAGTGAAGCTCTTATTCACTTCAAAAGATTGGCAATGTTCATCATTAAACCATCCTAACTTCGATGAATAAACCTTACTTGCATCAAATTTACATGCTACAACATGCTTAAATAAGCAAACATGCAATAAGTCATTGGACACAGAATCATCATCAAGATTAGAGGTCATATCAAAATGATTAAACATTGGTTCTTTTGCATCAACAGTTAATTCAATGGGTGCACTCAAAATTGTTGATATTTCAGTTGTTTGATCACATGACGCATTCATGACAGTAACAAGAGTCTCTAAAATAGGTGGTGTGCTCAAATCAACAGGTAACTCAACACATGATGCATTCAAGTTAACTAGGCGTGCTTCATTCTCATGTGAAGTTATATCATCAAGACCTTTACTGTTACCTCGCAGAGATGTAGCTGATGTAGGTACGGACGTTGACAATGTACCATACTCTTGAGATGATATCGCGCTCACAATCCGAGGTGGGGCTGCTCTAGTAGGTGCAATAGTGGAGTAACCAACCAGCGGTGGTGAGCATGAACTGGAATAGTAGTTGTTATAGTCACCCAATGCATCCTCCTGTATTTGTCTCTCAAAGGTACAAGCACGGACATACATACCAGTAATGCAACGAGGAATATACTGAAATCTTGCCTGAATATCATTGTTCAAACCACCAAAAAATCTATTCATTGTATCATCCTTAGATTCTTCTATGTCACAATGATGCATATAAGATTTGAACTCTTGGTAGTAAGCATGAACAGTGTTACTGCCTTGTTTTAATTGCTCCAATTTGCGACGCAATTCACGACGATAGTAAGGAGGAAAAAATTGTTGTCTCATTACAGCTTTCAAAACTTTCCAAGTTGTGGGTTGGTTAATGTTTTTCTTACAATGTACACTCCATCAAACAGAAGCAAAACCAGTAAATGCTCTAATGGTAGCTCGTACTCTCTCAAGTTCAGAAAAATCATGGTGACTAAAAACGTGTTCTACTTCAAGCTCCCAAGCTAGATAAATAGCAGGATTAAATGTACCCTCAAATGATGGTAAAGAGATAACCTGACCATATGCTTGTGTGTGTTGTCCCAACTCTCGTGATGGTGAAGATGTGTCCGTCATCCAAGAACTTCTATCTCTGGAACCTGTCATGATTAGTAGAAACAAGAACCAAAATTCGAGAATAATGTTCCTATGAACTACTAGGATGTGGTTGTAAAGTGCTCACAGTAAATCAAATATCAATATCTTACAAGTTCTTACCATGTGGCAGGTGGTGACAGGCAACCAGCGGTGTCAAATAACTCCGAAGATTGTGTAAAACGATTGCCAGAGGAACGTACGTATACACGGTGTAGAAATATGTGGAGCTGGGTTGGCTATATATGGTAGCAAAAGATTAGCAATAATCAATTCAAAGATGCAATGTCGAATAAATGCTCAACGACGGTACTGTGCTGGTCCTAGGCTAGACCGTACTAGAGACGCGAGCCTAGAACACTAATGAGGTCACGGCGTAGCACAACTAGCATCAATGAATGATACTAAGTAGCTCTTGACAGCAAGATATAAGTGAAGATCACAACGGCAGTGAAGATAATGATGAAAAACAACTGCCAAGCAGGATATACAACAACTCTCTCTCCAACTTTCCTCTTGAAAAGTTTGAGACAATTTTCTGATAAATTCTTTCGAAGAATGCTACTAACTCAAGCTTTCCAATGCAAAAAGAATCACTCAATTCCGAGTTGATATGAGGAGTCAAAGAATTCTAAAACTGGCCTGAAAAATTGGAACAACCTGTGTTCATGAACTTCGGAGGGCAAAAAGACCTATTTAAAAGCCGATTTTGTGGTGTCAAATATTGAACTAGCTTCTGCAACTATTTAGATGCGGCTCATCGCTAGATTCAATTTGAGTACTCACGGAGCCAAAACGGACTTCGTATGAGGAAGATACACCTGTTTTACTGAACAGTGCGCAAAACAGATTCCAATCCGAATTCAGGTACGAGATTGATTCTAGATAGATCCAATTTTTTTTCTTCTCTCTTTTTTTTCTCACGCTTTTTTTTTCTTTTTCTTCTCTCTCCTTTTCTTTTTTTTCCTTTTTTCTCTTTTTTTTCTCTATCTTCTTTTTTTTCTTTCCAAGACAAACTTGATAAGATGCAGATTCGATCAGGCGAAGATGTGAATGACCTCAACTATGATTATGACAATGAACAGTGCGTAGCATGTGGTGGAAATTAATAGATGGGATGGTGGACAGCGGAAGGGATAATGATGCAGCGGCAGCGTGACTAATGTGAACAGAACTCGAAACTCTAAAGGAACTAGACGATAAGACCAGCAGCTGACACGACGATGCAACCGATAATTCAACTATGCAAGTAATGAATAGAAAATTGCAAAGGCTCAGGCTGGCTTGGATAAAGGATGAATAGATCTAACTTTTTTTGTGTGGCTTTTTCTTGGACAATAGGTAAGAAAATAAATCTAATCTAGGAAAACTGGAAATTCTCACCGAGCAACCTGAAAACTGATACCACTTGATAGAGGCGGGGTGTCCCGATCTTTCGATGAGATGATAACTATTGATTTGGTGGAGACGACTTTGACGATCCGACTACAAACGTGCACGACGTTGCGCCTTAGCAATCGCTAAACCAACTCCGAGAGGTTATTGACCACGCTGGAGCACGATCAACCTGACCACGAAGGTCTATTCCTGCAAGCAATCAAAGAACGAGCAAGAATATGATAAAGCAATCTGAATATTGTGAATATATATGAAGTATTGATAATGGTGGGGATCCAGAAGAGGTCTTGGTCTGGTCGTTGGACACAAACGAAGTACACGAAGTTGCAATGGCTAACTTTTAACTAAACAAATCCCAAGGAAAAGCTACTAGATGGATCTACTTATATAGAAGCAAGGGGTGGCGGCCAAGGAGGTGGGAAGACGTCCCAAGGTAGCCTAAAACTAAATCTAGGTCGTACAAGGCCAATGGGCCCAAGTGGAGGTGATGTAACACCTTTGGACTTCTAGTTTGACTTGGATTCTGCTGCAGCATCAGATTGTTTCGTCCACAACTCAAAGCTCCAGACGAATTTGAAGGTGATTCCAATTGAGTTGGAAAGTGCACGAAATCTAGTTTCCAACAAAAAAAGAATCACCCAATTCGGAGTCCGTATGAAAAACATGTGTGCGTTTTGAGTCAGGTATGTCTTTGCAGTCCAAATCTGAATCCAGAACGTGAGAGACTTGGACTCTATCTTCTCTTGGGCCAAAAGTGACGTGAGAGAACTTTTTGGACAGCAAATAAACATCTCTTTCTTCCTTATCTTCATATGTGGATTGTACAAATGTCCCATACACCTGCAATTAGACAAAACACAAAAGTGTGTGAAGTATTTTTGTTCTGGATAACATAAATAGATTATTGAATAGTTTGCACTAGAAATCACCTGACAAATATGCATATATGCAATATTTTTGGTCATATCCAAGGTAGTCATGTCCTCATCACCCGGCAAGGCTTGACGGGCAACCAACGACGTGACATTAAGTAGTGCATTAAATGCACACTATCAGCCTGCAGAGTTAGGTATGATAGCACTATTTGCTATCTTATTAGTGTCTAATGACTGATTTGCCACTGTGGTGACCCCTTAACCTATAAAAGGATGCCCATGGCAATGGTTCAGGAGGTTGGACAGTTAGAGAATTCACACCTCCATATGCGCGTAGTCGCTGCCGCCCTGACGGAACCCTTGCCAGGCAAGTGTACTACGCCCAGCCACCGCATTTCGACCATCATTCCACCAAAGCAGGGGTATGGATGTACTTCTCGCGGCGGCCCAAACCTGGGTAAAACTGCCTAAATGATCTCTGCCGCGCTGTCCCACATTGGTCTGCTCTTGGTGCAACGTGTTGTCCCTGTGCCAAACCAACAAAGGGGCCGTCCTGGTGCCATAGGTGGCTGTGGTTTCCCACGACATCTTTGGCGCGCCAGGTAGGGGCAGCGCTTGCGCGAACCTGAAGGCATGAGCAGCACGTCACTTTCATCGCCATCTACATCTACGACGGCGCCACCGACCATGGCGCCCAAGAAGTAACCCGCTTCTTCAGCTCATCCATCCACCTCAAAGGCTCTGCCACCCATGGCCCCTGACGCTGCAGGGGGCACGGAGTCGCGCAGGGACGCGATGCTATTGGGGATGCGGTCGGAGCAGGCGGCACCACCACCATTTCCCCGACGACCGACGCAGGAGCAGGAGACGCCAGAGGAGGCATCACCAGCAACACCTTGACGGCCACACTCCGCTTGCCAACGGGCACAACCGTAGTGATGGCGCCCGGTCTGGGGCGAACCGCCGCCCTCCGGCCGTCCCTGCCATAGGTGCGACCGTTGGGCATGCGCTTTCCCCCGGGCGGGTCGACAGAGCCGCTGTGCCCAACGGATCTACTGGCCCTCGAGCGCCTCCGCCTCACCACCCTTTCATCTAGGTGGTTGCACCGCAACAGCGGGGGCGCAGTGCTGCTGTCGCTGGCTCCGTCAGTAGCCGAGCAACGACGCGATCGACTTCATTGTCGTCTATGCCAAGCACAGCCTCGGAGGCCATGGCGCGGGCTCAGCTGCTGTTGAGGTTTTCGCCGGTGGCCGAGCAGATGGACAAATGGCATGCCACCATCCAAAGTATGCTCGGTTTCGCCGAAGCCGAGGGCTCACGACGAGCTGACCTGCCATGGCCTCCCCAAGCAGCGGCGACGGCTCATGCTGCTGCCCCTACGGAGGGAGCCGTCCCCACGGTCCAGTCCCCGCCACGGCAGCCAGCTCGAGCGCAACCAAATCAAGACCCCGACAATGTCTCGAGGGCCTCCTCTGGCCCTCGAGCACGTCTAGGCCAACGACGAACCCCGGAGGATAGGCGGAGAGGAGACATGTGCGTCGTTGAGTAGCGCCACGACTACCTCCGCCAAACCAATGGGTGTAACGGCCTCAACATCGACAAGCCCGTGCTCGGTCTTGGCTGCCCCTATCTTTCGAGGTTGGCTGCCCTGCCTTTACCCGTAAGCTGCGGCAAGTCTGTTGGACGTCCGTTCGCACGTTCAAGCCAGAGATACCTGAGAAGTATGACGGGAGGCTGAACCCGGCAGAGTTCTTGAGCATCTGCTCCATTGCTGTTCAGGCTGCCGGGGGAAGAGATGAGAAGGTGTTTGCCAACTACTTCCCTTTGGCCCTCAAGTCCACTGTGAGATTTTGGGTGATGCATCTGCCGGAGAACTCTATCTCATCATGGGCAGACCTGTGCCAGGAGTTCGTCGGTGCCTTCACCGGTGGCTACCAGGAGCCGGGCCGTCCCAGCGACCTATGGCTTCTCCAACAAAAGGAAGGAGAAACCCTCCATGAGTATTCCTCAAAGTTCATAGAAATATTCCAAATATCCATCCAGTAGCTGTGATAGCTGCCTTCCAGTCCAACGTGCACAACCACCGGATTCGTTCTAAGATGAGCGTGCGGTTGCCCAAGACTGTGAATGAGCTGTATACTCTAGTGGATAAGGGTGTGTGACGCCCCCGATTCAATCGTACACTAATCATGCACGCAAATGTGTACGATCAAGATCAGGGACTCACGGGAAGATATCACAACACAACTCTAAAAACATAAATAAGTCATACAAGCATCATAATACAAGCCAGGGGCCTCGAGGGCTCGATTACAAGTGCTCGATCATAGACGAGTCAGCGGAAGCAACAATATCTGAGTACAGACACAAGTTAAACAAGTTGCCATAAGATGGCTAGCACAAACTGGGATACAGATCGAAAGAGGAGCAGGCCTCCTGCCTGGGATCCTCCTAGGTCACTCCTGGTCGTCATCAGCGGGCAGCACGTAGTAGTAGGCACCTCCGGTGTAGTAGGGGTCGTCGTCGACGGTGACGTCTGGCTCCTGGACTCCAGCATCTGGTTGCGACAACCAGGTAGAAGGGAAAGGGGAAAAGAGGGAGAAAAGCAACCGTGAGTACTCATCCAAAGTACTCGCAAGCAAGGAGCTACACTACATATGCATGGGTATATGTGTAAGGAGGCCATATCGGTGGATTGAACTGCAGAATGCCAGAATAAGAGGGGGATAGCTAATCCTGTCGAAGACTACGCTTCTGGCAGCCTCCGTCTTGCAGCATGTAGGAGAGAGTAGATTGAAGTCCTCCAAGTAGCATCTTCAAGTAGTGTCTCCAAGTAGCATCTCAAGTAGCATCTCCACGTAGCATCGCATAGCATAATCCTACCCGGCGATCCTCTCCTCGTCGCCCTGCGGAAAAGCGATCACCGGGTTGTCTGTGGAACTTGGAAGGGTGTGTTTTATTAAGTATCCGGTTCTAGTTGTCATAAGGTCAAGGTACAACTCCAAGTCGTCCTGTTACCGAAGATCACGGCTATTCGAATAGATTAACTTCCCTGCAGGGGTGCACCACATAGCCCAACACGCTCGATCCCATTTGGCCGGACACACTTTCCTGGGTCATGCCCGGCCTCGGAAGATCAACACGTCGCAGCCCCACCTAGGCAAAACAGAGAGGCCAGCACGCCGGTCTAAACCTAAGCGCGCAGGGGTCTGGGCCCATCGCCCTGAGCACACCTGCACGTTGCGAGGGCGGCCGGAAGCAGACCTAGCCTAGTAGGCGTTCCAGTCCAATCCGGCGCGCGCCGCTCCGTCGCTGACGTCGAAGTGCTTCGGCTGATACCACGACGCCGGGATACCCATAACTACTCCCGCGTAGATGGTTAGTGCGTATAGGCTCGTAGCCGACTCAGATCAAATACCAAGATCTCGTTAAGCGTGTTAAGTATCCGCGAACGCCGAACAGGGCCAGGCCCACCTGTCTCCTAGGTGGTCTCAACCTGCCCTGCCGCTCCGCCACAAAGTAACAGTCGGGGGCCGTCGGGAACCCAGGCCCACCTCTACCGGGATGGAGCCACCTGCCCCTTCAGCCCCCAACTCCGAACAGCATCACAGGTAATGTAACAGTGTATAGTATATAGTATATGCCCGTGATCACCTCCCGAAGTGATCACAGCCCAGTAGTATAGCATGGCAGACGGACAAGAGTGTAGGGCCACTGATGGAACACTAGCATCCTATACTAAGCATTTAGGATTGCAGGTAAGGTATCAATGACGGTAGAAACAATGACAGGCTATGCATCAGAATAGGATTAACGAAAAGTAGTAACATGCTACACTACTCTAATGCAAGCAGTATAGAGGAGAATAGGCGATATCTGGTGATCAAAGGGGGGGGGCTTGCCTGGTTGCTCTGGCAAGAGAGAGGGTCGTCAACTCCGTAGTCGAACTGGTCAGCAGCAGCGTCGGTCTCGTAGTCTACCGGAGAGAAGAGGGGGAAGAAATAATGAATACAGAGCAAACAAAGCACCACAAAATATATCAAGGCAATACGCGGTGTTCGGTGTGCCCTAACGCGGTAGTAGGTGATATCGGTGAAGGGGGGAAAACCTCCGGGAAAGTATTCCCGGTGTTTCGTGTTTTCGGGCAGAGGAGCCGAAGGGGGAAAGTTGTGAGTTCGATAAGTTAGGGGTGTGTGGCGGACGAACGGACCGCATATCCGGATTCGTCTCGTCGTTCTGAGCAACTTTCATGTTGAAAATATTTTAATCCGAGTTACGGATTAAAAGATATGATTTTCTAAAGATTTTATTAATTTCTGAAATTTAATTATTTATTTAATTAATTCGAAAAGATGTATTAATGACGTCAGCATGATGTCATGCTGACGTCAGCAGTCAACAGGGGTTGACTGAGTCAACCCTGACATGTGGGTCCCGTTCGTCAGTGACTGTTAACTAATTACCCTAGTTTAGTTTAATTAACAGTAGTTAATTAGGTTAATTAGCCATTAGGTTAATTAATCAGGATTAATTAAATTAATTATTTACTTAATTAATTAATTAATTAATGTTTTAGTTATATTAGTTATTATTCATTTATTTATTTAATATATTTATTTATTTATTTTATTATTATATTTTTTTATTTATTTATTTATTTTTTTATTTGTTCTCAGGGCGTGGGCCCCGGCTGTCATTGGGCCAGGGGGCCAAACGGGCATACGGGCAGGCGGGTGCGGGCA